>NW_022900937.1:12941776-13034939 GCF_012274545.1 Fukomys damarensis
TTTTTTTTTTTTTTTTTTTTTTTTTGGTAGTAGGGATCAAATTTAGGACCTTGTGCTTGCGAGGCAGGCAGCAGAACCACTGAGCTAAATTCCCAGCCCTGTGTTTGGGATTCTTTAAGCCTTCTGTACCTGAATGTACATGTCTTTCTCAAGATTAGGTAAGTTTTCTGCTATTACAGTAATGCCTTGGTTCACGAATGCTTAACAAAAGTGCTCAGCAGAATTTTGCTGCTGTTTGTAAATGCCACACTGGGTGACGAACACAACTGTGGCCATCTTCCCCACACAAACACAAATGCAGCCATATCCCCCAAATCCTAACACAAATTAAGTTCATAAACTGAGGCACAGTACCACTGTATTTCATTGAATAGGTTTTCTATGCCTTTAACCTTTATTTATTCCCCTTCAGATATGTTACTGATGTCAGTGTTTGCTCTTTTAATGGTGTCCCAAAGATCTCAAATGTTTTCTTCTTTCTTATTTTTTTCCTATGTGAACATGTTATTTCAAAAGACACGTCATCATGCTCTGATCGTTCTTCTGCTCCACATGGTCTTTTGTTGAGGCCTTCAACTGAATTTTTTATTTGACTTTTTGAGCTCTTCATTTCCAGCTTTCTGTTTAATTCTTTTCCAGAATCTCTCTTGGCTGAATTTCTCATTCATATCCTGCCTTATCTTCCTAATTTCATTTAATCGCTTTTCCATGTTCTCTTGAATCTCATTAGATTTTAAATTCTTTATCAGGTATTTAAACTATTTTGATATCTTCGAATTCTGTTATTAGAGGGCCTTTATCTTTTCAAGGTGTTATATTAACTTGTTTTTTTCATATTTCTTGTGTTCCTACTTTGCAGTTTGTGTGTCTGGTGGGATAGATATCTCTATCTTTATGAGATCGCCTTCTTACTAAGTGGCTTTCCTCTGTAGATGTGTCTTGGTGAACTGGTTTGTTATGCAATGTTGAGTTTATTTCCTGCCAGGCACCGTAGTGCAGTCTCCGTTAGCTTCTTTGGCTGTGTGTAATGAGTTTGGGTGCGGCTGGAGAGACACACCCTCTCTGGGATGCACAAGAGTGAGTTGACACTAGCAGTTCCAGCAAGTGTGGTGTGGTCAGCAGTGTGGGGTACATACTGTGTGTGTCCGCCTGCCGTTGGAGTCATTGCCCCTGTTGCACGATGGTGCAACATCAGGCACTGTGGCTGCTGGCTCTGTTACATGTACGGGTCTCAGGAGCTGGCTATAGTAGTGGGAAGGGGCCTCAGCCTTTGTCATCAGATGAGACAGTAGTGGGACCAAGTGCTTCATGGGGAGAGAGGAGGGCAGGAATCTCTGCTCCCCTCCTGCCCATGGCACTCATACCCAGTCTTGTCAGATGTGGGTGATGAGACAAGGTACAGGGGCAAACAGCAGTGGGAGCCACACAGTGAGGTGGCAGCAGGAGTTGCCATGTTTTTCTTCACTGCTGCTGTGGCAGCTCCTGCTCCGGCGTGGGGCCGTGGACCTCTTCTAGCTGTGCACATCTGGGCATGGAGTGATGGTCGGTACCTGGCCACTTACTCTTCTTTTATTTTGGTTGTTTTGAGACAGGGTCTCTCTATGTAGTGAGACTGCCCTGGAACTCACTGTGTAGCCCAGGCTGGTCTCGAAGACAGCGATCCTCCTGCCTCAGCCTCCTGAGTGCTGGGATTACAGTCGTCACCACGCTCAGTAGGCCACTTATTCTTTGAGCTGTGGTTCCCATTAGAGCTGGAGCAGCAGGAGGTCCCACCTGGAGCCCGACAGGATTGCTCTGAACAGAGGTCTGCGGGAGGAAATGAGTGGGAGTGCAGCAGGCACAGTGCACACCCTCTTCTTGGGACCTCCTTCAGCTGTCTGCGCCCAGAGGGCACAGCCAGAGCCCTGGCCTTGTTCAAGACTGCCCCAGCATGTCTCGTGGTAGACAGCAGTGGAACCACAGAATCCCGAGTGTGGTGCCGGGCAGCTGTGGCGGGCACTGCATGGCTAATCGCCTCCGTCCGTGAGGCCAGCGTGATTGTGCACATGATCTGCCATACCCTGGCCTCAGGGCAGGTTCGGAACCCCTCGTTGGTAGAGGCAGTGCACTTTGCATCCCTTGCGTGGCTGCACCATTGCTGAGAGCCCCATTACGGAGCAGCGCTCTCGTTGAGTTTGTGTCATACCCAGGATAGGCAGCTGCCACTGAGCCCAGGGCATGGAATGTCTGTGGGTCTCAGAGATGGGGACATGCAGAGATTTCTGACCCTAGAGCAGTCTGATTGCAGACAGTAGGTTTCTTCTCGAGATGGCTCTTAGCTACAGCAGCCTGGGGGTTTGCTGGGGGCTGCCATGAGGGCCTTTCCCAAAGTGCAGACCTCGGGTCCTGACGTAGTTAATGGCAAGTCTGGAGGGCGGTGAAACTCCACGGGAGCTGCGATTGCTGGAGTGCACAGACAGAGCTGCTGGGACTCTGCTTTCACCTCTGCAAAGGACAGACCCACTCGGGTGGCTGCAGCAGTGCAGGAACCCAAAAAACAAGATACAGTAGAATGGAGAGAAGAAAAACCATGAAATCATGATTTTAAAATCATACTTTTAGGAAAAACTGAAGCTTCAAAACACTAGTTATTTAAGCCATTTTCCTTTCTATGAAATTCATTTAAAAAAATTCCTCAGGGTCTTAAGAACACTGAGCTGTGAACTGGGCTCTGGGCCTACGCTTTTCCCCATGACTGCTGTCCTCAGGAAGCACAGTGTTAAGCAGGGCCCACATTTCAGCTTCAGACCTGGGTAAGTGATTTCCAGTCTGACAGCTCACTACATGGGTGGCGTGACAGACACTGGGAACATGTATCCTCATGGCCCATCCTGGACACCTCAAATCTCTCTAACCCCTTGCCACTGGCATGAGGCACCTATCTTAAGGGCGCACACTCTGTTCCCTTTGAGTATGTGCTTGGAAAAATCTGCTTAATAAACCTCTTCGTGCCCCCTCTGATGCATCTTGAAAGTTCTTTTGTGTGTGTGTGTGTGTGTGTGTGTGTGTGTGATGCAAGTCAGAGAACCTATAACTTATCCCAATGGATGGGGTGAGTTGTTCCCCATCTCTGCTTTGGGGACCTCCTGTGACCCTGGGAGACTTTGTCTCTCTCACCGTGCTGTCCGAGGTGCCTGGATCTGACAAGGTTCTCTTCAGCCGATACCCGGCTGAAGTCACCTCAGCGCAGCTCCATACCTGCTGCTTGGCTCCTCCTTTGTGGTGAGCACTGGATGCCCCTGCTCAGCCATCTTGCTCCTTCCTGCCCAGGGTATGAGGATGAGTCAGCACTCACTTGGTGGAGATGTGGGTTTTTGGGTGTGAAACGGCGCTGCGTGCTGTGGGGAAGAGGAAAAAGTACTGCACTGTTGTGTGGGTGAAAGAAGGCCATCGGACTACAGCGGTGGACAGAGATGGTCTCCATACTACTGTGGAGATTTTTAGACTTTATTGTTTGGGTTTTGGGGAAGTATTTGTGTCTGTGTGTAGTTAAACAGATTTAATGAGATGTAATCTACGTACTGTAATTGATCCATTGTAGTTGTACCATTAAGAGACTTTCAGTAATACAGAGTTTTCAGCCATCATTACTACCCAGAATAGCATGTCAGTCACTTCTACACTTGGCAAGCGTGAATTTACTTTCTGTCTTTATAGAGTTGCCCTTTCTGAACATTTAATACAATGAAACAATGCAATATGTACTCGTAATCCGGATTTTTAGCATAATTTAAAAACATTCATCCATGGTACATATTAGTAGTTCATACAAATTAGTACATTCCTTTCTGATATATGTATATCTCTCTGTTTACCTCTTTGGTGTTTGATGGATGGTTTCTGATTTAGGCTATTATGAGTAATGTTGCTATGAGCATTGACATACAATCTCTGTGTGAACTTTGTGTTTTTATTTTTCTTGAGCAGATATCTAGGTGTGGGATTACTAAATTGTATGGCTGATTTTCAGTTTATGTTTTTAAGAGATTTCCATTGAAGCTGGGTGTGGTGTTGCACATCTGTAATTCCAGAACTAAGGAGGCTGAGGCAGGAAGATTGCCATAAGTTTGTGGCCAGCCTGGGCTACACAGTTAAGGCAAGACCAGCTTGAACTACACAGTGAGACCATGTCTCTAAAAGCAAAACCAAAAACAAAGAAATTACCATACTGTTTCCCAAAATTATTGTACCATTTTTTGTTCAGAGGATTTTTAAGAAGAAAGATTTGGCATTGCATTTGCGCTAATCCCGAATCCCACAAAATGTCCTAGTTTAGGATATGCTATGTTGGAATAGAATGAGTGGAGTGTTCAAATTCTAATCCGAAGATATCTTGTAAAATGTATTTTGTATTATATATTACGTGGTCTCTGAAAGAAAAAAAAAGACTCAGAAATAATTCCGTCTGAGTGCTTGTCTTTTGTACGGTGCACCTACCTCCCACAGAGAGGCTGACAGTAGCGGGGGTCATTCCAAACTAAGTAGTTTAAAAAATCATTCGGATTTGTTTTTAGAGAAAGGTGTGCTTCACTGCACGGTAGGGAGAAAATTATAGAAGTGTTGGGTGTGAAGGTTGTTGGGAGATAGTTGCCAGAGTTAATTTAGGGTGAAACTAATATTCAAATTAATTTTTTCCTCCGACCATGGAACAATTGATAAAGCGATTTCTCCTTCACAAGGGAGGTCATCTTGGAATTTAAAATACAGCTCAAAAAGTCAATCAAGCACCTAAATAACAAAATGAATTCTGAGAGCTGACTCTGTTTTACTGGAATCAGTGTTTCCCTTCTCAAGTAGGGGAGAGTCCACAATCAAATTAAATGCAAAAAGAGCAGTTTAACTCTTTTCAGCACCAGAGATAAATGACAGTAAAAAAGTCATTCTTCTTCAGCTGAGCATGGTGGTGCGCACCTGTAATCCCACTTCTCAGGGACACTGAGGCAGGAGGATTCAAAGTCTAAGCCCAGCCTGGGCAACTTAGTGAATTAGAAGACCCCTGTCTGAAAATTAAAAAAGGTGTAGGGATGTAGCTCAGTGCAGGGGTCCTGGGTTCAGTCCCCAGTATGGCCCCTCTTCCACCTTAAAGAAAAAAAGAGTAGGGTTTTTCTTGAGTTCATTCCTGATGATACCATGAAAGGTTGGCTCTCCTGTTAGCCTTCTCGCTTGAAGAGTCTGCCACTGCCAAGTTTAGGCTGCCGGTTAAGGTGGGGCAGGGAAGAGGGGCAGCAGGGGCCATGAGTGTGATTCTTCTGGGATCCAGGATGGTTCTTTTGATTAATTGTGCTTCCCTTTTAACTTCTACTTGACACATAGTAATTGTGCATAGGTAGGGATTCTGTGTGGCATTACACGGGCGTACCTGTGTAATGATCAAACCAGGGTAATTAGCACTTCTATCACCTGAAAGATTGATCATTTCTTTGTTTTGGGAACATTCAAAATCCTCCTTTGCGGCTATTTTCAAACATACTTCATTTGTTAACTGTAGGCGTCTGGGTGTGCAGCGATACCTTAGAACTGAATCTTTCTAACTGCATTTTGGTGCCCACCTTCCATGGCTGCCCTCCCTCGGCCCCTGGTGACCAATGTTCTGCCCGCTACTTATGTGAGATGCACATTTAAATAAAGTTTCTTCCACAGTCATCCATGTTGCAGCAAATGCCAGAAAAGTTCTCTCCTCGCTTTGAATTTCTCAGAACTTAAGCATAGAGACATCTGTTCTTTCTTCCTTTCTCTGGTGACTTAGCTGACACCGAACAGCTTCTCTTGGACTATGGCTTTAAACACTGCTGTCCCCACCTTGGGTTTCTTGTTTACCCTGTGAGCAAGGTGCCGAGGTGTGGAGCTAGCTGTGTCCCTCACCCTGTGAGTGTGGCCTGTTCTGAAGAGCTAAGGCTTCAGCACTTGTCCATTTCCTCCAAGCGCAGAATCGATGCTCACTTTGGAGAGGCCAGACTGATCTTGCCTCAGGAGCAAACTCTGGTAATGACTGGACAACTAAGGCAGTCTTGTGGTCAGGTCTCCCGGCTGGTCTGTGGTAACTACTTTTGCTCTCTTTCCCGGAGTTTGTACACTCGCTCTGACACTTGTGCACCTTACAGATTGTCCTGTGAGGTCATGATAAAGATTCTGAGAAGACTCTTTTACACTCCCACTCCAGTGCCTTCCTGCACACAGAGTAAGTTAGTCCAAGTGGCAGAAGAGATGCTGTAATTATGCTCGGCAGAAGTTCAGGGATGGATTTGGGCAGAGGCACAGAGGTGATTTCATATTCTAAGTTCCATTGTTCTCATTAACTGTTTCCTTAGATAACTAGAAATAGTAGATAATTACAATTACATAGAATTAGATGATCTAGAAAGACTTTACATGCATGATCTCACTTCTCTTTTCTGAGGTGGTTGGAAATACAAGGTGCAATCAGAAAGTACAGTGAACGTTCAAATTTTAAAAAGTTACAGTGAAAGACACATTACCACTAACCCCCCGTACTTCCCTTCGTTTTGGACACAGTTATCCCATCATTCTTGCCCCTTCCTGAAACTGTTCTAGAAGTCAGCTTTCCGGAGAGTCTCTAGTTGTGCTAGTGTGGCTGCCTCCGTGTCCTGAACTATTTCAAAATTTTTACCTTTCGTTGTCATTTTGATTTTGGGAGGTTGCACAGTGCTAGTGCTAGCTCTCGTGGCTAAGGTGGACTGGGACACACTGTAATGCTTTTACAGGCCTTTCTGTTGGATGGCACTCAGGTAGCAGCATTCACTGTATTTTTTTAAAATCACATCTCCTAAAGGCACAAAAGAGATCTTCCAGAACTACTTCAGAAAGTGGCCAGAATGACGGAACACATTTCTTAGAAATGGTGGAGTATTATGAGGGGGATGACTGGCAGTGTTTTTCACTGTAACAATTAAATTCAAATGTTCACCATATATTTTGGTCAGTCTCTGTAAAGGCAGTAGTAAGAGTTGTTTGAGGGCCAGGTAGTTAGCTGAGTGGCACCATGCCTGCCTTGCAAGTGCAAGGTCTTGAGTTTGATCACTGGTACCGGAAAAAAAAAAAAAAAAAGAGAGAGAGAGAGAGAGAGAGAAAAGAAAAAAGTTGTCTGCTACATGCAGTGAGTTTTGGGGATCATTTCAAATATTAGCTGTCTCCTGATCATAAGAGATCCTCAGGCATTGTCACATGTGTGGAGGAAAATGCTAACTCAGCTGCTTTTATTCTGACTTGAGTATTTTGATTTAAATGTGCTTGATGTTACTTTAAGAATAATCCATGAGGGTGTTGCACGGTTGAGGAGGCGTGATACTTAGCTTATGTTGCCTGTAGGGTCACCTCTAATAATCTCCAGAACCGGGTGGGGTGGACGGTGACAGTGCAGTTCAAGTCATATTCTCAAAGTCTGTGACATTTCTGCCATTCCAGTGCAACCATTTCTAAGACAAAGATCACAAAATGGGCCATCTAGTCAGGATCAAGAAGGTATTGCTGCTTATTGGCTGTGACACCCTTCTCCTTTGAGCTAGGGATTAGCTTCAGAATCCTCAACTTTGCATTTCCAACAGCACCTGCCAGTCATACTGGGAGATCATCATACTTTGTTTTTTTTTGGTACCAGGGATCGAACTTGGGACCTTGTGCTTAGGAGGCAGGCTGCAGAATCACTGAGCTAAACCCCTGGCTCTCATCATACCTTTTTGTTTTGCTTTCTCTGACCAAAAGGGTAGCTTGATCTTTGTAATATCCATTTTGTCTTAAAAAAAAAAAAAGCTGGAAATGTAGTTTACATGGTAGAGTGCTTGCCTAGTATGTACGATACCCTGGGTTCAATCTCCAGCATTGGGGAAAAAGGGAATTATTTTTTAAAAATTACCATATGGAGGGCAGGGACAAGGGGGAAAAATGAGAACCAAGACCTGTCATGTAAAGGTACAAGATCCCAATAATGAATGTAACTGTACTGTATACCTAAAATGTACCAATAAACTCAATAAAAAAATTACCATATGGTAAGGATTGGGGACATAGCTCAGTGTAGTTTAGTGGTAGAGTGCTAGCGTAGCATATGCAGGGACTTGGGTTTGATCCTGAGTACCACCCTCTACCCCAAAAGACAGACAGAAAGAAAAGTCTATGGACCAATGCTTCTCAAACTTTTAATGTGTACACGGATTACCTGTATCTTATAAAAACGGAGATTCTTATTTAGTAGATCTGAGTTGGTGTTTGGGTTCTGCATTTCCAGCACCATTGCGGGTGATGCCCACAGTACTGATTGGTGTACCACACATTGATGATCAAGGTTCAGCACCAAAACATTCACTAGAGACAAGATAAAGCTAGAAAGTTATGTCGAGTGCCACTCAATAACCAAAGAAAACAAAAACCAGGCATGTATTCCATTAGAAGCAGAAGTTTTATTATAGGATAACAGTACATAAAGCACATCTAAAATTGATGTGTTCAATGCACTTTTAATAAAGGTAATGTAATATTAAAGGTACAGTTTCTAAGTACAATATAACAACATTCATATTAGAATGAAAATCGGAGTATTTAAAAGACAACATTAAATCTCTTTTTTACAGCTTGTATTTACAAAATGAATCAAAATATTTTTTTTAATTCAGGACTTAATAAAATAAACAGCTGGAAGTAAGCAGACTACTGTAAAGAGTGAACTGAAAAGAAAACCCAATGTAAGTGAAAAGTTGGATGATCTGCTAATAAAGATCATTAGCAAAGTTTTAGTTCAATACTATTTTTTTAGGATTCTTGTAAATGGCTTGCAGTTTTAGTGTGGCAGAAAAGGAGTTTTTACATACTGTACACAAAACAGACAGCATATATTTATAGGTACAGTATCACTGTTTCCAAACTTGCATGTATATTTACAGAAGGCTGAGTTTGTTACTCACAGAGTTTTGTGAAATTTGTGTGCTTAATCCTCAAGACCTACACACAATTAGAATCAACATTTCATGCGGTCTTTTAAAATGGGATTTTTATTCTTGGTTGTAGAAGGAAATGCTAATCATAAGGCTTGTTATACTTCCTAAATTTTCCAAAACAACCCAGAAAAAGTTTTATTGGGGCTACTTGTAATTTAATAATTAGCAGATGCCAACATGTGCTGGCCATTGTGCAAGCACAGAGGTATACTCTCTACCCTGGGGGCACTTAGGATGCTATGTGGTGCCTAAAAAAAAAGTTTTAATCTTTTTCGAAGAGAGACAGTTAAGGAATGACACAATTTGTGTTTAGCAATTTCTCTCTAAACGGTAGCCAATTCACTGTAAAGAGTTAACTGTTAGCATTAGCTTTCATTAACCACACGATTGCATTTATAATTAGGGTAACAGGAACTCTTCCATAAAAATGGAAAATGTCTAAAATGGTGAGTATATATGCAGTGCATGGGAGCCACTAATCATGGCTTGAGAATTTATCACTTTCAGTTACAAAAAGTGCAGTAAACAGAAACATTTGCTCTATATTTATAAATTGCTCAAAAATCTTTGCTAAAGATCTTACAAATTCGGAAATATTACAGAACAATTCTAATCAATATTTAATAAGGCTAACTACATCCTTAGTGAGATATTTGATATACTCTGATTTTTGACAATGCCAATAGATTTTGGGAAAATAAATGAAAGTGTTTAAGCTCATTATTAAATGACTTTAGAAATGAAGCTGTTTTATTCAGTTCACAGAACTGGTTGAGATGTTAAAGCAGACTATCCCTTGTCAAATTTGCCAGACAGCCCGTGTTCTTCCAATGGATGTCTTCATACTGTCATGACTCAGGCAGGGAAAGGTCTAGTCTGCTGTCAAGCTACCATGAAAATTTGATAGAACTGCTTATTTTCTAGAATAGGAGAGTTAAGTATGCAAATCTGTCAAGTACCAATTATATAATTCTTTAGTAAGAGAAAAACATATTACTCCATTAAATGAGAATGTTTCTTGAAGGTCTGGCCAATTATTTTTCAGCTAAGGATATACAGAATAAAGCCAAATTGCAGGAAACATAAAAGTCAATGCAAATAAATTTTCATATGTCCATATTTATAAAGATTCACTGTATAGATGTCAAATATCCATACTAAGGAAGTAATTTTACCCTAATTAAATACACTCTAGAATAATTTATATGACAGTATGTCTTTAAAGAGAAAAGCATGTCCCAAATCCAGCACTCTGATACAGCTGCTAGTTGGGCACAGGTAGATATATATATATAGAGATATATATATATGTATATATGTATATATATACAAATATATAGTTATACTCAGTGAAATTAACAAGACCCAAAGGTGGTATTGTCTAGGAATAGAAGGGATAATTTTTTTTTGTTCACAAAAGTAACTTATCTAGCACCACACATCAGAAAAACACAAAAATAGCACACTCTAGTTCTAAACAGCTATGTCTAAAATAGATTATATAGTAAAACCGATATTATACAGCATATTGTGGATTTGATAAACAGATAAATATTTGCACTGAGTAGGCTGTTTATAATATAACATTTTCTTATCTATACAGATGAAAGCCAAAAAGTTAACTGTATAGAGATGTGCAGAACAACATTAAATATTATGACTTGAAAGCAGGGATGAAGGTAAATTCGAACGAAGAGTAAGAGAGAAAATGTTAACAGGCCATTACAAGTTCTTAAGTTAATAGTAAATAAGGAATCAATTGCTCAAGTTGAAGAAAGCAGTAAACAAGAGATTGCATTTACATGCAGATGTCTAAAATTTGTATTTTTTAAGTCTATGCACAAAAGTCATTTGTTTTATTGCTTGACATTCAGTTATGGCTAGATTATTTAACCTATTTTTTTGTACTTTGGAAACAAGATATTGTTAAAGGTGCCATAAAAATGGACAATATTGAAAACGGTTTGCAAATAAACCACCTAACACTGCAGTTCTTTATACATATTAAAAGCCTTGTCTGGGGTTTGTCATATGTTAAATATATTTAAACTGGGAAAATATGTTGTAGCTTGAAGCCTCCCATTGGCCCAAACATCCAATACAAAAACACATCTCCACAAAAGGAGCGACAGACAACACAGGTACATTTAAAGAAGCAGCCAGCTAATGTCCTAATGTTTAAACATTTACCACTGTTATATATGAGATTTCAAACCATTGTGGATAACAGAATTTTGGATTCAGGAAGATGTGTACAGTACATACAGATTTTTTTTTGTGAAGTCGTATTCACTGTATTGCTCAAGAATGATCTGCATTTCCATATGCAATCTGTTCAGTGATAATAGTATTCATCCACATTAGAGTAACGATGAGTGAGAAAGGAATTAGGCATGAACATGGGAGAGAAGTTTGTTCTTAGAGAACATGATGGCATGTACAGCACATCACAGCTAACAGCAAACTATCATTCATTCGTTCCCAGAGGGTCAAAGACAAAAGTGTGGTACTGCTCAGTGGCAAAAGCACAGTAAATGTAAACAGCAGACACGAGTTCTCTAGGTATCTATCTAAAAACATTCAGATTCACTTTCTTCACACAACACTCCATGTTATGTTGCATCACGGAAAAAAGGTGGTTTCTATTTGGAGTGAATATTCTGTCATTCATTTATAAGGAAATAAATGACTGAATGTATTTATTGCTCTAAGTTCTGAGGGTGTGGTTGAACATGGAGATGCCCCCTCCCTGACGTGGCTCCATGGTATGAAGCCAGGCTTCTGGACTATTTTTTCGAGAGCCTGACAAAACTGATCACGCATACACACAAACAAGGACACAGACCTGGAAGTGAAACCACTTATTTTTGGAGACTTTGCTAGTCAACCTCATCTCTTAAAAAATAAACAGCAACCGGAAGGCCTCTTTCATCGCCTCTGCTGGGACCTTTTCATAACTGGTGTTTAGGGACAAAATGAAAACCTGTATTACACAACATGAGCAACAGATCAAGAACTGATTGTTGCAGTTGCCTTTCTGGGCACATAATCTGAGCTGTAGTCTAAAGTCACTTCCATGGGGTTCTGTATCATAACTTTATTAGAAGTGGCAATCAACGTTAACTGGAAATAACCACCTGTGTGTGTGTCTATGAGCAAACATGGAAGCAGTGAGAAGGGGGGAGAGGCTTCTGCCATTTTTCATATTCTTTGTCAACAAAAGGTGAAAGTATCTTTGTCGTGTTCTCACATGGCATGAAAAGTTTCCCCTTATGCTTCTCAACAGTAATAAGACAATAGGAAAAGAGAGTGAATGTAGTCTATCCAGGGGTGGAAGAATCAGAACCAACAATCAGACCGAGTTCCTCTGACTTTAGGTAAAGTAATATACGGGAATAAGTAAACAAAGGTTATTTTAAAAATGTCAATGTGTAACTCTAAGAGCTGGATGAAGTAGCTGTCATACAAGTGCAGTGCAGTCTGATTTGTCTTTAAACAGTAGCTCCTGCTCACCCATCAGATATCTATAAACTACAGATGCGTCACAACTGTTCTAGATGAAGGGATTTTTGGTTCACTTGTGGAGAACAAAGGGAAAACAGTAGTTAATTGCTGGCATTAAAATGTTGCCTCTTTATCCATTTCACTGTAGTGATAGGTCTCATCACTGGTTTTAACATTTTTTATCCTTAACAGTTTAAAACATATTAGAGAAATGGTAACTAGGATCTGTAAGGGGTGCACTTTGTCTGTGTTGGCGCATTTATATTTTGAACACATTTTGTAACTTTGCAATGCTTTGCAAGTTGTTCAGTGTTCTTAAATCCACGAAACCGAAGGGCAAGTAAGTTTTGAACTCAACAAAATGAGACAACAGTGAAGTTTACACACATGTGCAGTTCTACACAGTTCATTTGCGCCTTGGAGGGATATCATCATCATCATCATCATTAATAGTAACATAATTTGTCCCAGTAGTACCGGCCACCCTGTTTTAAGAGTTTTAGAAGATCCCTGAGCACATTGTTTCTGACTCTTAACCCCAACTCCAAAATGATCGGGCTTCTATCCTTGATATCAAGATGGATTGTCATTCACAGTAAGTCAATCATAAGGTGCTTATTTACCCTTTTTTTTTTCATCAATCAGCACAAAGGACTGTCAGAATATAACTTTTATTATTATTATTGTCTTAAAATAATAGCACTGGAAGGACATATGATTTAAACAATCAATGTTTGCAACAGTGGCTTTAGGATTATTATCTGGCTGCCCCTCGACAATAACAAGTGATTCGATCGACATTCCTTAGCCAAAAACAAAAGGAAAAGAAACAAAAACAAACAAACAAAAAAAAAACACTGTACAAATATGTATTTTTCCCTGAGGGTTCAAGGTACACCCGCAAGTGCTCTATGTACATATTGCACTGGAGAGGAATGAAGGACATGTGCAAAAGAGCAACAGTGAGAAGCTGACACACCGCTCAGACCTTTGCATCGAGGACTCGCTACGTTGCTTTGCATTTTGGAATGTCGGAACACAAACAGCCATTCCTTCATCTAAAACGAAAAACACAAATCCCTACTATGGCACATTCAATGAAATAAAAAGTTTTCCAAAGACAGACAAATTCCATCAAGAAAATAATACAAAGTTTGTTTGTTTGTATTTTTTTTTTTAGAAAATTACATTACTTTCTTTCATTGTTTCACATTACAAAATCTGTTTTTTTTTTCTTTACACAAATCACATTTTATTGCAGGAATATTTCAAGTGCCATCAAATATTTATAGAAGGGTTAAAAAAATAGAAGTCTCTCTAAAGTGGTCCAGACAAGGCTTTGTATAGAATAAATCTTTTTTTTCTCCATCTTCTAATTTTGATTTAAGTATTTTGAATACATTTTCTTTTCCATTGACACTTAGTAGCCTAGAAGCGGTCTGACACATGCACATCATACACACGCAGGCCTTACACGCGCACACACACACACATACACACGCACCTTTCTTGCCTGACCCTCTGCCCACTCCCGTGTGCTCACAGAGATCTGGGTATCCACACTATAAAGAACAACCAAACTTAGAAGCAGTGTCTTAGGTTAGGAAGGGTGAATTAGGATGCTGAAGACTTTTAAAAACTCATAGCTTTAACACAAATTAGGGTGCTGAACACTTTTAAAAATCCAAAACTTTAACACAATTTGCAAACTGTCCAAAAAGCACTTTCATCTGCACTGTTGACTTTACCATGACCAAGGCCAGGTTTTTCACAATATGGTATAATCGTTTGGACACCACTGTAGCAGTGGTACAATGCTTTGTACAAAAGCTTATTTACCTTACTTTAAAAATTATATAAAAATGTTAGAGGAGCCAAGTTGAGAACAATGTGGTTCCAATCCTTAAGACTATTGGACACTTAAGCTTAGGAGACTTTGATTATAGAAACTGTCAAGAATAATTGTTCTGGTATCACCTAGTGTTTTGTGTTATCACCACACAGGTTTTTAAGAAGAAAATAAAAATGCAAATCTTTTCACATCCTTTTCTAGACTCAGAATTTCTTTCAACTGCATTTATTGTTTAGCTTCAGATCCCAACTTAGATCCAAGTAATAGTTGTTCCCTCAGTTTCTCCAAGCACGTCTCTGTCTCTACAATTCTGTTCCTACACTGTTGGTGGACTTTACACTGAAAGTTCACCTGCTTTTCTTTCAGGAACACCTAGAAGCAGCATCATGTTACTCTGTCCTGGTTTACTCTAAAAGCAATGTCACCATGTCATAGCTATTAATGAGATTAGAGCATCATTTTTGTTTTTGTTTTGCATTACATCCATGCAAAATCCTTTCTGGGAAAAGAATTTCTTTTTAAGTTCCACATTACTTTCTCTCTTCACCCTTAGAGAAGTTCAATTAGCTCTTATTCACAAATGGACACTGGAATTAGGTTTAGTTGCTCTTTAATACGCTAGCACCTGAGGCTGGTCATATTCAGAAAGCTTTGGTTAAAAAGAAGTTATTATACTTTAATAAAACCATCCCCAAATTTAGTGAATCTGAGTGACAAAAAAAAAAAAAAAAACCAAAACCCCTACCTCAAGAGACCCAACACCATTTCCCCTCAAAGAAGAAACAATAGAAAATATAATGGACAAATAAATAACTGAACTAAGCTTGATACTCTTTTCAGAGTATAAATACTATTAATCTTTAAAGGAACTATGCTTACTTAAATAAAAATTTGATTTAACCCTTTTTGCCCAAATATAAATACTATATGCTGACAGTTAACCTCTCTATATAAACACTCACATAAAATTTTATATGTAAGAAATTTAAGTAAATATTACTCTCATCTTCTATTTACCGTTAAACCCTTATCTTTTGAAAAAAAATGCGGATGTTATTTAGGCTTCATACACACTTCTGTGTAATTCCTTCTCCTCCCAGTGCCTCAGGAAACAAGTCAGGAAATTAGTGGGATGCAAAGCAGAGTAAAGTGCTCTGAGAAGCTGGTCCTAGTAGTCCAGCTCGACAGCAGGGGCCGCCGCGGTTCCTGCGGAAGATTCCGGGGGTCCCTAGTGGCAGAGGAGGCTCTGAATGTATGCGCTTCTCGTAAACTCCCACCTTCACACCACGGAAGATACTCTCTCTTCCTTACAAACGTGGTCTTTGCTGTCAGGCCAGCAGTTTGAATCCCATTCTGGGTGTGAAAATCTAAATGCCTACATTCCCCCAAAGGTCACTTGTTTTCAAAATATGTGCCCTTGTACATTACACTGTTCCTTTGCCCTTCCCCACTGGGGACAATTAAAAAAAGAACAGGACATTCAACAGAAATAACTCAGTATTTCTCACCTGAACACAAAAGCCAAACAAGCTTCTAAATATTTAATTAAATAAATTACAATCCACAGTTTTCTAGTGAAGATAAATACAAGAGTAAATGTTTGCAGCTAGCGTCAACTTCACTTTAAAGGCTTAAAATATTTAATATTAAATAAGAGAAACTGGTTCAACGTTGTATGCCTCCCTCACTGTCCTATCCGTCGTCCACCAAATATGGAGAGCAATATTCTAGAATAGCGGCATGTGGGGACTAGTCTAGAATCGGATCACTCTGAGATAAATGCGTAAGATTCCTAGGCTATACCAAGAACATCAGCATTGGAAGAATGCAACATGTCCTCACGTGGGGAGTGTGTGCCTGCTACAGATAGAATCTTACAATAAAAGCTAGGTTCCAGTAAATATTCTGGTTACTGATTTATTTCCAAGTTTGGACTCAATCCAGATGACTACTGAATTGTGTAAAATGGGCCTCCCAAAGGTGGCATTTTGAAAAGCCTTTTAAAAAAAATTTTAAAAATGTGCCTGATGGTTGAAATCCACAGCACCAATCATTCAGCTTTGTATGAAGCATAAACACATCTGTCCTTAAACTTACCAAAAAGCAAAATATAATTTAGGGAGAGTTGTTTCGGATTTCAAATTCACATGTGGAAAAAAAAAAAAAAGTCCAACATGTTGATTTCTAGATATGACCAGCCAGTCTTTTCAAAGTAATTTTGTAAACAGCAGCATAAATACCTCCCGACGTACCTTCCGAGCCTTCTCAGTTAAACTTGTGTTTCTGGTGCACATGCGACACGACAGTGAACACGCTAGCATTTAATTTAAAGAAAAAGGTGCAAAATGAAAGTGCCTTATCAATTCAACAGGAGAAGCTACACCAGGAACTACATTTTATATTAATTAAAACAATATATAAACAATATCTCTTTTAGCTATATATAGTCTTCATGCCCATTTACCCTGTAATATATTATAATGCTATTGTTGCTAGTGCTATGGACCCTTTTCGTGCCACCCTGCTGACTGGCAGTATTCGGTGAGAAAACAAAGACCTCCTTCATGAGACAAAGATGGCAAAGTAATGCCACAAGCTCTGCCATGCCCACCATCACCGACCACCGCTGGGCGCCATGCTGGAACTGACAGACTGAGGACTCTGCAGAAAGTCTGTGGGCAGTGAACTACAAGAAAAGGAATCCTCTGACTTAGTACCCTCTTTCTGTTGTAAACAGGTCAGCACTCAAGAAGTTGAGACAGAAAAAGGGTCCATATCTGTAGGCATAATGGAAATCATATGCATGAGAAAAACAAGTTCAACTTTTATTTGTTTTCATTGTTTCCCCTCCTTTGCCTGACCCCGATCACCAAAAGATGTGCAGTGTGTTGGCGCTCCAGGGCTGTGCAGGGCCATAGAAAGTGTCTTGGTTAATTTTTGTTTTCTTTTCTTTTTCATGTTTGTACTTCAGACATTCTAGAAGTGCTTGGGTGATACATTTACCCATCAATTTGCATTGCTGGCTCAAACTCTGAAGTGAACAACTCCTTGTATAATGGAGGAAAATGAAGTCGCACAATGTCTGGGTATATTGCTTTAAATGCCATTAGCTTTTCTGTGTGTCGTCCACATAAGGCTCTTAACGTAGACACCTTGCATATTAACTGTAAGTGGAGAAAGGACAGAAAGTCAGGAGGGGACAGGCACGTGAGGGAAAAGTCACGGAGTCTGCTTGATCTTTACAACACTTTATGACAGCTGAAGAACGCTTGAAGAAACCACACCTTGCAGAGAGAGCTGGTAAAATGCAGTGATGACACAGTTGTGTCACAGAAGGCTAGGAAAACACTGAATGCTAGTCTGAAGATGAGTCATTTAACCTGAAATGGTGACGGGAAATAGAAGTTGGCCCTGCTTTTTCGTGGCAGGGTCCAGATAAAAGCTCAAGGCTCTCTCTCACCACCTGCTCTTCCATGGCGCTCTCTGCTCTGCCACCCCGAACCCTTCCCTCTCCCACTGTGGAAGAGGCCTGGTGATGGAGACGGCACACACAAGGCCTGGGTATGAGGGTGCTCAGCCAGCGTCCAGGGTGTCCCCTGCACATACTAGGCAGAACTAGTACCGGTCAGTTCTAAGGGCAGCAACTGTCCTCTAGATAAAGAACTTTTGTTGTAACACAGCCATTCTGGGTCTGAGAAAAGAGTCAGAAGGCCCGGATGGAAGTCCCTGCACTGACCATTTACCAGCTGAGGGTAACACAGTGATGTGCAAAAGTGCCCTTCAAGTCTAAAGCACTGTACAAAGAATGCTTATGGCCGCAGCCCAGGATAGACCTCTCTAGGAAACGTCTTTTACCAGATCCTCTTAGGTGCTCTCTGTAAGTAAATAATTTTACTTTTGGGCAAGAAGACGGGTGAAGTTCCAGAGGGATCCCCCCCTTGCATTTCCTATTCCGGTACCAATCCCTGACATTAACAGATACAAAATCAGAAAGAAAGCAGCTGACCATCAGTTTCTGCCCTCCCAGGAGAAAAGGAAACTGGAACACAAAACCCAATACTGTTCAAATCATCCATAAGAAACAGTAGGGCTTCTTCTCAAACCAAATCCTGAGCACTAACATGGAAGGATATCAGCATATTTTAAATTGGCATCCTAACTATATTGCAAAAGATAACTAGCAAAAATGAAACCTCATGCTGGGAACACAGGACAGCAACAATAAATTGATAAAACACAAAAGTTATTTATCATTGACTACTGAATTTAATGGAAAGAGGACTAATATGAAAATACATGGTTATCCTGGCTCTTTTACTCTTTTATAACTCGTCTAAATTCAAAGATCCTTTTTCTAACCTATATCAAGGAAGAACCTTGACTCTGCTTTATGTGCACCTTTGATGGAACAGGAGGATTTCTTGAATGCATTAATGCTTTAAAAAACCCTTTTTATCTACCATTGCCCTGTTCATGTAGGGCCTGATGTGACGAGTGATAATAAACAGAAGTTAACCTCAGTAATGGGTTTTGGCCTAACAGAATCTTGAAATGGAGATTTCCATCTCTGTAGTAGCCTGTGGTGCACTGATACTTTTGGGGATTATGATTTAAAAGGGCAGCTAGCAGCATGACAATTCAGGCCATGCCAACTGGAGCCCTTCAGCTCTTACCTTTGTTAGTATTCCGTCCTCTCGGTGATTCTTCTGTAGGACGTGTTGAAGAGCTAGCTGAATTTTCTGTTGCAGTTTTTCAATTTTTACTTTTTCCTGCAGCCATGAGCGATCTGAACATGAAAAATGACATGCTTTAGCATCGCTGCTCGAACACCACGTTAGACCACCCAGTCCTCTGGCCTCCTAGGTACAGGTGATTACGCTGAGATGCATATTTAGAGACTCTCAGGCCAGCTGCCCCAGTCTTCCAGATTTTGCTGAAGAATTCCACTGAAGGAATGGAACAGGGATCCATGACAATTATAAAATGCGGTGCTAAGCCTTTGCATTTTTACTGATGCTCAAAAGAAGGGGAGGATCCACCCTTTCCAAAGCATAACCATCTGAATTTAAGGCCATCCTCATACAAGTGCGAATGAAACCACCTTGTCCCCTCAAGCCTTCCCCATAACTGTATTTCCGGGTGAAATACATCAATCCTGCCAGGCTTTTCGGAAAATATGAAAATTGCCTTATCATCCTGGGCAACTAAAATCGTCAGTAGAGCTCCCAATGACTTAAGGGTGCCTAATTTAGGATAAAGCCTGTGTGTGTAAGATTTCCAAATAGAAAACAGTTAATTTGCAAAAGTGACTGTCCCTAAGAAGCAGCGCTGATTGAAAACCCATGGACAGCAACTAGATAGACTTAAGAAAAGGTAGAGGTCTTACAAACAAAACAAAAAAAGTCACGTTATCTTGGAGATGGAGTTAAGAGGACAGCCCTACTCTATGATTTCTCTTGCTGTCTGGAGGTGAACTCTGGCCTGGGTTTTATTCAATTTTGACTTCTTACAATTTTATCTAAGAGGCATGAGGTCTAACAAGTTGATGTGAGTGGGTAGGGTGTTCTTTGAAAAACTTTAGATTTTACAGAAATGGCAGCTGCTTCTGAGAGCCCCTCAAATATTTTAAACCAGTAAGAGTTATGTCCCTTGTAAAACTTTACATGGAAAAATTAAAAACCATTTAATTTCTTTTTTTTCATCTTACCTGCTGACATCAGGACAAATGCAGAAAATAATGCAATTTCATCTTCGGTCAGGTGCATAGAACATAAGCTCTTTCCAAATTCAAACACAAAGCTAATAAAGTCTTCACAACCTGTACAAAAGTAAAATAAAGACAGTTCAGGATTTTGTTTAACTAGGAGAAAAACGTGGATGCAGGTGAAGAAAGATCCAGTAACTGAAGATCAGAGGGGATACTAATTGTACAGGAGAAAAAGCAGTCTGAAATCGTAAAATAAAAATGGGTTTAGTCAACCTGGTCCTCACGACTCGCCATCGTCACCATCGTCATCGACAAGGGTAACTGACGTTTGCTGTGTGCCTACTATGTCACGCATTCTAAGAAGTTTCTTTGGGTTTTTTACTGTTTCAGGATGGCCCTGTGAAGGAGGTATGGTACTGGTGTTATCATCACCCCCGTTTTGTAGGAGAGGAAGCCGACACCTGGCAGGGACAAGTCGTGTATCTGAGGTCACACAGGTAGAAAGTGCAGCCGAGACGCACAGCCAGGCCGAGCGACCCCAGGGCCCAGCTATTCAGTGGTCTGTGGCAACAATCTAATTGAAATGTTAAATTCATTCTTGTGTTACCTTAAAATGCTAACAAATGACGTATACAGGTGGGGAAACTACCGTGACTGTTCACTGAACTGAAAACGAGATCTGAAAGTCCGCTAAAACAACGAACGATACAGCCCCTCCCAGACTGGTGAAGTCTGGTGGCTGCTCATTCAGAGTGGCCTCCTTGTAAGTGGAAATGCTTAAATGGCAGTGGGCCATCCTGCACTTAACCCACACTGAGTTTCGCTCAGGCAACTCCAGAAAAGATCATTTAACACGATCTGGATACCTTCTCATTGTTTTTTATGACTGTATTCTACCTTTATTTAAATTACAGGAATTCAAAATAATTTATGAAGTGTATGTTTTAGTTTCACTTAGCTCTACTTTCCTTCCTTGATATTTGCATTTCCCTCTCATTAAATGGTATTTGAGGGGTTGGGCACGGCAGACTTTAAGTTCCTTGCTTGCTTTTATGTACCCAATCATACTGTTAATTACTGAATGGTATATTCCCTTTTAATGCGCTCTCTTAAAATCTAGAAGAGGAAGTGGAAGGGCAGAGAATATAAATCACCTGTTACCAGTGGAATGAAATGAAATCTAGACCTTTACATGGAATATACACAAAAAACACTTGAGGTATGTGACTTTTCTATAAAAGTAAAACAAGTATGAAATCTTCATTTTGGTCCAGATAACCAGTTTTCATTTCATTTGCTCAAAGTCCTCACCTAACCCACATCTTTCCCTAGAGCCCTGACAGAAAATCCAGGAAGGTGGCTTGATGAGAGGTCCTTACCTAAGGATTTGAAGACATCAGGGCTGGCGTACTTCCCGTCAAAGTACACGGTGTTGTTCTGAGAGTCGAAGGCACGGCACATTCTGATGAACACCACCTCTAGAGAACCTGACGGACACAGAGTTGGTTCTGGTCATTTGATCTAGGGGACTTTATTCCCAAGGTGCTAAAATCGAGCCCTCTCTGCTACAGCAAGTGGGCGCTGTCTGCACAGGAGCTCGCAGAGGGATCCTGGCCATATTCTCTCTCTGCAGAAGGGGAGAGCTCATGACTAGAAGCAGAGATCATCCTGCTAAAGCCAAGCTTGGTAGAAATGGGGACTGACTGACAAACGACTTCCCTGGTACTCCAGATCTTGCAAAGTGAAGCCTCAGAGGCACCGGGGAAGTACTGAGTCATATTTATCACAACAATCACAAGCAGGAGTGGCTCCCTGAGTTTCTCAAGCGTCTTGCTAACAACTCAGTATTGGGAAGTGGAGGGTAGATGACGCAGGTGGTAGTAAAATTTGGGAATGTAGGTGTCCTATTTAATCCTTTCACCTCGAGGACAAACAGTACGGAGGGAATGTTTCCTGAACATAGCTTCAAAAACCCTTGAAAAGCACACAGTTTCTGCTAAGGGAAACCTGAGCAGTTATCGCTGGAGAAAAAACTGCTCTCCGCACCTTCCTTACCAAGCATTTCTTTAATGAGCAGGTGAAAGCAGGTTAGGGAGAGACATCAGCCTTCACTTGCAAAGCGCATACCTGCTTTTAGAAGCACAATTTGATCGTTTTGACATAGTTCCATAAATCCGTCAATGCGTTTGGCAAACTCCACCACGTACTGTATCGCTTCTGTAATTTTGATGGCGCATAACTGCCACATCACCTCCCGCTGCTGTTACAGAGGAAATATTAACACACAGGTCACCCAGTATCCTTGGAACAACTTGTTTGTCCCTGTTCTGTAAAGTCTTTCTTTGGAAATGGGTTCAAAAAGGCTAAAAGACTAGAAAATAAGTCACTGCCTTGTTATTTGTTAGAAGCACCACTTGTGTCCTCTCTGCTGCCTCCTGTACCGCTCTCACCTTGAGGACAGCAGTGGCACAGGTGGAAGAGGCTAGGACACAAGGAGCTGAGAAGTCAGGAGACCAACACGAGCTGCCGCTGTAGCCCCAGGCCGCAGAGTAGCCAAGGAGGATCTTCTTTCAAGCAATGTTTTTTTTTTTTTTTTGCCTTGGGACATTTAATAACACTTCATTCCCTTTGAGTAAAGGGGAGTCAATAAAATTTGCTGCGTACCTGCTGTGAGCTAGATGCTTTATGACACCCTTGTCTCGCAGCTTCTTCGTAAGGACTTTTATCTGTCGCCCAGAAATGACAGGAAAGCTTACAGAGGTTCTACAGCCAGGCGGTGTAAGAGCTGGATTCAAATCCCAGCATGTCTGACTCTGAAATCCCATCTCATGGACCTTACTGTCTCTTACTGCTCTCTCGCCTCTCCTTTGCAGCTCTGGCTGTGGTTCCCTGCTGCCTGGAAGGCAGTGAGTGACATGCTCCTCAGCCTGGCCTCTTAATCTCCCTTAATATACTCACTTTCTAAGCCAGCTACTAGATGACCTGGATCTGTCACACTGTGCACTCGTTTCCCCAGTCTGGTGGGGTCTGAGACACACAGAACTGGGAGCTGGGAGTCAGGATCTGGTCCCGGTGTTTCTGTTCCCTGTCTCCAGCATACCCTCCTGTGTTAGTAGCTTGTTGATCAGGGTGGTGTACAGGAAAGGTAGGTTCGTAATGCTACATTCAGGTCAGTTATGATCATAACTTCCCAAGCTTGTTTTTGTACGTGCTATAAGCTCCTTTGTGTAAACCCCTGGAAACACAAGGCTCAGATTATTCCGCATCAACTTCCTAAAATGTTCCATTGTGCTACTAGGACAAATCTCCATTCATTTAGATTTTTGGAAGCTGCTCGATCTATTCCCCTACTGACAAACTGAAGGAGATCTGTGTATCTTTATAAAACAAGAGAATCTGTTATCACGGACATTTCCAATGCTGGCGTCTCACTGAGATGGCAAAGCCTCCAGCATACAATCAGCCTCGGAAAGGGGGGCAGGCTTTAAATGAGAGATCTGGTGTCTGAGAAGAGACACTGATGCTTTGGTCACTCGGTACTCTTCATACAGCTCCTCCACCTACGCCCTCCCCAGTGTGGCCTCAGCCCTGAGCCAGTCCCTCCAGTGTGCAGTGTACCTTGTTTTGATAGTTCTCAATCTCTTCCTGTAGAAAGGTCTGCCACGTGATCTGCTGGAGCTCTTCTCTCAAATACTGGCAGGTTTCCAGGTGTGATTTGGATATATTCTGTGCAAGGTGTTCTAAGAGGGAAAACAGGAGATCACAGATGTGAAAAGGCCCATTCTTCCTCGGATACTCCGTGATTCCTCCGCTTAGCATTCACTTTAGAAAGCAACAAGGATAAAGCCGTGTGCGGCGCCAGTTTTAATGATCGTGACGAATGTACACAAGACACGTGGAACTGTTCACAAGTGGGGAATGTGAGGGTGGAGGACAGGGTCTTAGAAAAGCCGCCGTTTCAGGATGAGGCTTGGTGACTTCAGAGACCCTGCTGACCTCGACCAACTTGTTCTGTGCCTCACTAATGTCTGGAATGAACACATACTGACCTAGAGCGCTAAGGGGAATGACTGACATCCTGACATTTTTATGCTAGCCAGAAAAGCTCGTGAAAAACTAGGAAATGGTATTATTTTATGAGGAGTTGTATGTCTTTCTTTCGTCTTGCCTACAAACGGCAGGATAGACATTGGTAAGGACCTGATATGTGACTTGGTGTAGCGTAGCGAAGAGATAAGCTTTTGTGCCTAGGCTGTCAGGGTCTGCATCTGAGCTTTGCGACTTTTTAGCTGTATGATCCTAGGTATGTTATTTAACTTCTCTCTGCTTGGTTTCCTCATTTGCAAAATGAAGAAAATAGTTATGTCACAGGGTTGCTGTGGAAACTAGGTGAACATGTGGAAGGGTATAGAGTGAGTGCAGTTATTATATTTGAGGGTGCAAAGTTTGATGATATTAAGACGCCAAAGGCATTTTCTCTGGGCATTCATAATCTGTGGACATGTGTAGACATACTGAAAAGGAAAATTGAAGGTATTAGGCAATAAAGTGTGAAGATCCATTACATCAGGAGATAAAAAACAAAACAAAACGGACACTAGTAGGAACAGGGAGGCCAGTGTTGACTTAGTGGAACTGGAAGATGTTTCTTGGCGGACAGGAACATTTGCACTGGACGCTGGAGAATGGGCAGGATTGGCAGTGGGCTCAGGGGCGTTGGGAGGCCGACCAGCTCCACACGGGGTGGTGGGTGAAGAATGAATACCGCATTTATAGGGGGCAAGTAGTTGTGACGGGTAACAACATCAAAGTAGAAATACAGGGCAGAGCCTGGCTCCCGCATGTGAAGACTGAATCTGGAATGTGGACCTGGTGTAACAAAAGCAGCTGGCAGGATTCTCCAGGAAGAACTGCCATATTGAAAAGTGCACCTGGAAATGGAGGGTGAGCAGTTTTGTGTTTCGGGGCTGGGAGCACAGAGCAGCTGGGCAGAAGGACCAACAAGGCTGCTAGAGAAACCGAGTGAGGAGCATGCTGGTAATGAGTGGCATGGAAAAAGAACGATGAAAGAAAGTGGGTGCGACTCGGGAGACGGAGGCAGGAGAATCAGAAGTTCAAGGCCACCCTTGGCTATCTAGTGAGACCCTGTCTCAAAATTTAAAAGTCTTTTTAGAACGTGCTGGGGATGTAGCTTAGTGCTTTCTGAGTTAGATCTCTAGGACCAACACAGGTATGGAGGCTTAAAAGAACCGACGCACATCTGCGAATAAGAAACCCAAAATGACCCCTTCCCCCAGTGTCCTGGACATACAATGGGCAGTGGTGTTGAATGCAGCCTTGGCAACACTCTGGCAAGAGTGTCTGTCTGTAAATTTGTTACTGCTTCCCTCAAACAGAAGGAGGCTTGTTTGTGTGAAAACAGAGCAGGTTCACCTAAATGGAGTTTGAAATGAGAATCTCCTTGGAGACAGAAACATAGTAAATCTTAATGGCCCTATTTGGCAACACACAGACGCTAAGACAGCATGGATAGATGGCATAAAAAATAAAACATAAACAAAGGAAAAAATTGTAAGGCAAAGAAAGAGAAACTGAAAGAGGAGGAGGAAGCCAGTCGGTCCTGCATCTCACAATTGTGCTTATGAAGAGTAAAAGTCAAGGTAACGGGAGTCAGAAACCAGAAAATAAATGCATAAATAAGGCATTGAACTAACTCCGGTAGAAAAACTTCTCACTACAGAAGAGTTCCTACAATGTAAACCCATTTTGAAAATATGAAAAAAAAAAAAAAAAAAAAAAAAAAGCAAAGCTGACTTCACAGGGCATGGGAAGCAGCTCACAGGGTTCTCTTCTGGGTATGCTGCTTTTCCAGCCCAGAGTCAGCATTTTGTTTCACTCATCTTAAAAAACTGTTACCACAGGGCCGGGGATTTAGCTCAGTGGTTCCGCCACCTGCCTCGCAAGCGCAATGTCCGGAGTTCGAATCCCTTGTACCAAAAAAAAAAACAAAAAACCAGGGCTGGGGATGCACCTCAGTGGATGGAGCGTTTTCATGCCAAGTGCAAGGCCTTGGGTTCGATCCCCAGCCCTTATGTAAACGATTGCAGCACACCCTTCATTACATCCAGCTTTTAGAACAGCCAATAAGAACGGAAACAGGCAGTGCAATTCACAGGATATACCAGTAGAGGGCAGTAGCTGCGTTCGCACCAACTGCTCACTGCCTTTGATTCTAATTTAAAATAGATTTGATTTTAGATACTTTGCAATTTTTACGTCTCCATTTCATCGAAGGAGAAAATGGTCTGGGTGAATAAAAATTAAGAAGGGGGTGTGGTCTTTTCTAGACACACTACAGAGTAGTGACATACCTAGGAACTCCAGAGACTGGATTTCTACTCTGACCTGGCAGATGCCATGTGGTGTGTGTGTGTGTGTGTGTAGGGGGTGGAGCAGGCAAGTGCCTTTCTAAACTCAATCACGACTGCTTCATCAGTGCAGCCACTGTCTAGGTCCACCAGATGGAATATGTGGCTTCTGAGTCCCAGGCTTTCACAGTGGGAAGGAAGTTTAGATATGATCTGGTCTAAACTCTGCTCATTTTAGACAACATTATCAACAATCGGTGACAACACTTCGGTAGCACTGACCATGTGCCACGAGACTCGTATACGTAGCATGTATTGTGAATATATGGAAATATGTATACTGTATTCCCCTCTCCGTACTCAGTCCTCGTAATACCAGGAGAATGGTACTAGTACTGTCTCCATCTTATATTGGAGGACACTGAGCCACAGTGAGGTTCAGTGACTTCACCAGGGTGTCACGACTAGCAAGCGGCTGGAAAGGGTTAGGATCTGAACACAGCCTGGCTTCTATGTCTGTCCAGGCTGTACAGTCTGCAGGCAGGGTGACTGCAGGTACAGGGGACACGACTGCCACAGGGCTGTGCAACTCACAGCAAGAGTGGGACCACCACTCAGAACGGCTGGCTTCTTGGCTCATTCTTTGCCCAGTACATCAGCATTAATTAACAATTACAGCCCCACACGGGAATAGTACTTTACAGAAGAAGAACCTAGGGTGTTTATCTGGAATATGTAATTCAGGTTGTAGTTGCACTTCAAGGGCAAAACTTCCTACCCAAGGATACAGACATGTTCCAGTAAAAGTGAAAGGCTGTGAACACTATTGCTGAAAAATAGGACTGTACTTAATTAATTTACACTTTCCTACTGTACAGCTGGTTTCGTTTGCTTAAAGTCTGATGACAAAGTTTAGCCTAAAATGAAGCTGAGAGTCTTAAGGGGGCAGGTTTCACGCTCTGAGGCAGCACCACGGAGTTTCAGGTGGCTCAGGGCGGTTCAGCTGTCTGGGGCCTCTTTCACATCACCTTTGCACAGGCAGATGATACAGAATGTGAGAAACCAATCTGATGCTTTTCTGAAATATTCTAGTTTTCTAGCTTAGTATTTTTTTTTTCCCCGAACCAGGGTCTCACTTGAGGTGCCGCTGCATTCTCTTTCCTTCCAGTTTAGTTTTGAGTTCAGGGCTGCTCTTAGTTATGAGTTAATTCACTGTGGAAAAGGCTCCAATGCATATGAAAAGTCCCTAATTTAAAAGAACACAAGGGCTGGGGATTTAGCTCAGTGGTTCCGACGCCTGCCTCTTAAGCGTAAGAACTCGAGTTCGAGCCCCAGCACCAAAGCCTGCGGGCCCAGGGCCCCCCAGCTGCACTGGAAATGCCCACCGTGGAAGAGGACACTGTTTATCAGAGGTCTCGCGGGAGGTGCTTGCACAACTCTGGCCCCTCCAGTATTAGCAGTTTCTCCCAAAGTGCCAAGCTCAAAGGCAGCGCATTGGCTCAGCCCTGTTGGTCCATCGCAGAATGAACATCCGACAAGCCAACAGGACAGACTCACTGGTATTCATGGTAAGGGGGAAGCAAATCTAAAGTGAGTCAGGTCATTTTTCATGGGATCATGTCACCTTTCAGCCAAATCCTTATTCATTTCTGAAAATTTTACTTTCATTACAGTTCTGCTTAAGGCTCAGTCAACCAAGATTTCAAGACAGAAATGGATGGTTTTGTTCTAGTTCAAGAAAAAAAAAAAAAATCAAACCTACCTCTGCTCAGCTTGGCTTCTGGTTCAGAGGTTTCTCTGTTAATCAAAAGAGCTGCACTACACCTTTATTAATGCTGTTCAGTGGTTAAAGACCAGGCTCAAAGTGTCTCTGCACTTGAGGATTTAAATTTAGCCCCATAAAGAGATGCTTGTGTAGAAACTGTAAAGAATGTTCAATTTGTTCTATTTGGAGAATGATTTTACTGGAAATATAAATTTTCACTTAAAAGATGTTTTATGGGGGACAGAGGGGGAGAAACCTCTAAAGAACACAGCCATTATTTCTGTGAACTGAGGATTTCTGTGCTCAAGTCAGAACCTGCTGGTTCTTCCCACCTGAGGTCTTCACGCTCTCCTCGTGTTAACTTGGTTCCCTCCACTGCCGCTAATTGAAATATCCCAAAGGATTATAACCTTGTGTGAGAGTCGCCAGGAACAGCACATCAAACTCTCCTACTGCAAAGGTCCTTATCAAAGTTTTTCTAATAATAGTGCTACATTTAAAAATCAATTAAATGTAGCAGAGGATGGGAACATCTCTTCCTTGAAGCGGAAAGTTTTCCACTGTCTGTGTTCTAGGTCACATCTCCCAAAAAGCAGTCACGTCCCAGCAACAAGGAAAATGACAGAAATGACAGGCATTATTTTGTGGAGTGATCCTTCTACGAAATGTGTCAATTTTACCATCAGGATTCATCCTGGGAGCTTTTTGGCAAGCAAAGAAGCTAGCGGCCTTTGAATAACATCTGTCAAGGTTGCAAAGCTTAGCAGCCGACAGTGGCCAGGCAGACGGCAGGAGCGGAATTAGTGGGGTGCCGTCAGGAGGCACTACCCCAGCCCTGGGATCTGGTCCCGACCCCCATACACACACAGCCAGAAATCTGAGCTTATTACTGTAAGTGTCCATGTTTGGGGCCAGTGGGAAAGGCAAAGTCGAGAGGAATAACTTGTGATGTTCAGCTGTGCAGTGGGGTGACTGTGAGGAGAGAGAGAGAAATCACCAGGAGAGAGGATTTTGAATATTCCCTCTGTAAAGAGGTGAGAAATGTGTGCGGTGATACGCTAAATATTTTCCATTATTGCACTATACCGTTCTCTGTAAGTGTACACACTAGTGTCTGTGGAAAAAAAAAACCCAAAAGTTTCCGTTTTAGCTATCAGTTCAAAAATTTAAAAATTCTACACTGGGGGGAAAAAAAATCTGTCTCCCTACCAGGTTCAGTCTGTGGGCTGTGCCCTCAGGTACAGAGTGATAGCTGCAGTGTAAGGAACGGGACCCCTGAGGGTCACGTGGTGCTCTGTGGGACATAAAGCCGCATTCATTCATCCCCACCCTTCTGGGGCGAGAGGTGGATGCGTTTCCTGGATACACTGTGGCGGGGACGGTAAGCTGCCAAAAGCGAGGGTGTGAGCTGGGCGTGGTGGTGCACACCTGTGAGGCCAGGGCTCTCAAGGTTTGAGCCTGGACACCTTAGTGACGCAGCTCAGTGCCAAGGCCCTGCTTCAGATCCTCAGTAGTGAAGGCGGCTGGATGACCGAGGTACATCGCACTGCATTTGCAACCTGATCATCTTGTGGGGGGCAGCCCGCGGCGGAAGTGTGCATGCGCTTACCTAGCTCTGCCATGGACACGGTCGGGGAGGTCTCTCCGTTGGTGAAGGAACAGTAGGGAAAGAAGCCGGATGCTGGTGCGTAGTCACAGATGGGCTCGGGTTTGATACCATTGATGTCCAGCCCCGACTGGTCCGGGGAGGGCTGGATGTCCAGGTAGAAGCTGCTGACGGCTGAGTCGGCCTTGCTGCCCTCGGGGGTGTGCCCGTCCATGTAGGTGCTGAGGTCCTCGTGCAGCTCCGTCAGCCCGTTGGCCGAAATGCTGTAGGTGGGCGTCAGCGGCTCGGCCTCCCCAGGCTGCTGCTGGTGGTCTCGCTGCTGCTGCTGCAGCCGGTGCTTCTGCACCTCTGCGTACAAGCTGTCTCTCTGCTTCTTCGACATCCGCCCGAACTTCACGGCTGGGGAAGAAAAGCCAAGCTCATCCTCACCGCCCTCTCCCCCGCAGGAGGGTGCAGTCTCAGTCCAGAGCCCCCTGGCCACAGAGTCAGGGCACCGTCCCCTCGTGACAACCGTGCAGCCCACACAGACCGGCTGCATCCCTCCCTGGCACGAAAACCCTGGAAAAACCACCTCTCAGACCCAGCACCTGCAGGAGCACCCTGGGGCAGCGGGCTCACGGGAGGGCACCCCAGATGTAACCTAAGGGGCTTGTTCACGCTGCACTGTGTGGCCAGCCCCGACCTTCTCCTGCACAGACCCCCTAGGTAGGCTGAGGCAGAGCTGTCAGGCCTCCACTTTCGCCTAACTCTGCTCCGTGTTCAAATAAGCTGCTTCCTCTTCAGGTAGTTGCACCTGCGGCTTCCTGCAGAGGCCCAGACGGACTGCACCAGGCTCTGTCAGACCCCGAACGACATCCTGACTGGCCCTGACCTAAGAAGTCCCCTCCTCCACTCATGGTCCTGGAAACCCCTGCGACATCCTCAGACCCATCTTGAAGGAACAGTTTCTGCGGTTCTCGCTCATCTTCATAGAGCACTGCATACGATTCCCAGTGGGTGCCTTTGCGTCTCTAACGATTGTCCTCGGAATGGGCCCCTATTTAAGGTGGAGCAATACCCACAGCGACTTTCCCGGTGGTCATTCAGAGTCTCCATTTCTCCTGAAACGCTTGGAAGGGTCGGAAGCCTTTGATTTCCTGCTCTGTATTCTCCCTCTAATTTGCCTCAGCTGGACTCTGCCTGCAGCTCCAGCCTTTGCTGGAGGCCTCGATTCCCCTAACTGCGGTTAAAGTTAGTCCTGATTATGGAGGTGAACTCATCCTGGTGACCAGCATCCTGGTGACCAGCGTCCTGGTTACCCGCGTCTGGGGCAGGAGAAATGCAAGGCGTCCAAGACCACCAGCCGCCAGGTCGGGGAGTCTCCTGCCACCGAGGGGGAAGTGCTGTCCTTCAGGGAAAACAAATGAACAGGGAATACTGGTCATCTGTCAGTTGCTACCACCTGGGTAATGACGCCAGGTGGCGCTGCCCTGACAGCTGATGTGGGCCCTGGAGTGAGGACTGTGACTTTATAGACCTCCACGTTCTTTTCACACCCAGAGTTGCTCCATCTCTCTCCCTCTTTTCTTTTTTTTTTTGGATAGTACTGGGGATTGAACCCAAGGCTCCTACATATTAAGCAAGTGCTCTACCACTGAGCTACACCCCTGGCCCTTTGAAACATTTTGTTTTCTTATTTTGACACAGGGTCTTGCTAAGTTGCCAGGAGCCTCCACCTTGCCATCCTCCTGCCTTAGCCTCTTATAGCTGGGACTGTACATGTGTGCCTGCATACGAAGCTTGTGTTCTCTCTCTTTTTTCTTCTTCTTGATACCAGAAATCAAACTCAGGTCCTCATGCTGAGTTATATGTAAAAATTCCAGAAGACATACTGAGGGTAGTTCATTTTCTGAAAAACCCTATTCTAGGAAACCCAAGGGGATTAATACCCAGAAGTAAAACTTACTCTGCTGTGATCCCATAGTTGTATTTTAACATGTTGTTGGTTTTTTTGTTTGTTTGTTTTTGTTTTTTGAGACAGGATCTCTATGTAGAGTTTCCAGAAGACATACTGAGGGTAGTTCATTTTCTGAAAAACCCTATTCTAGGAAACCCAAGGGGATTAATACCCAGAAGTAAAACTTACTCTGCTGTGATCCCATAGTTGTATTTTAACATGTTGTTGGTTTTTTTGTTTGTTTGTTTTTGTTTTTTGAGACAGGATCTCACTATGTAGTTGAGACTGACCTGGAACTTACTATGCAGCCCAGGCTGGTCTCAAACTCATAGCGATCCTCCTGCCTCAGCCTCCTGAGTGTTGGGATTATAGGCGTGCATCACCATGCCCAGCTGTATTTTAACTTTTCACCACGCCCAGCTGTATTTTAACTTTAACACCACAACAGTAAAGAAACATCCCGAAAGTGAAATAGAAGGGCCAGCTCCTGAGAAAAATACAACCCACAGCTTTAACTTTCAGAAGAGAACCAGTGATTTTAATTCCCAGGTTGGTAAGGAATACACCTAACTTTGTGTCACCGTAAGGTAAACTGCAGAGTTTTGTGTCTTGGGAACTTCTGAGATACAGTGTGAGTTCTGTGACTTAAGTCTTTGGATGACGGACTTATAGTGGCGCACAGGGTGGCCACGCAGACTGCAGGAACAGAAGTGAACTTGTCCCCCCGCGCAACATCTGATTATGGGGAAGCCAGGCTTCCCACAGACTGAAATTCCCCTGCATGGGACATTTTCCTTCAAAGGGATCTCTGAAGACAGCAGCTGATATATTTGGAAAAGTCCTTAAAGAGACTAGCTGTGCTTTCCACCCAGTTTCCCTGTATAAGAATAACTGTCTTGAAATCTGGTGTTGATTATTCAGTGCACTTAAGATAGTTTTCCAGGAGAATCTTAAAATGTCTGTAAGAACAGTGGACAGTCTCTAGTCCTTAAAATAGCGTCTCTTAATGAAATGAGCATTGGCCCTATTTTCACACATTCTGTCCGAACAAATATTTGATTTGGGCCCGGGACTCCAAAGATCCAGTTAGCACAAAAGCTACTTCATCCCTCCTGCCGGTAAACTCACTAGCGTAAGGCCAGTGATAACTGTCTAGCTTGTGTTTGCTGCGGGGCTAACTGCTCGTAGGTATCAAGGCCCTGAGACGACCCCAACTCCCTCCATCCCCCTGTCATCTCTGAAGTGTCCAAAATCCGAGGACCTCGGTGTCAGCCCCTGGTCCTCTGAAGCTCCCCGGCCGCCACGCTGCCGCCGCCTCTAGTGGTTGTAGGGAGAAGGCAACTGCCGTGGATTCCACAAAGCCAGGGCCTGGGTCGGGGCAGGGGCACCTTTTGCCCGCGTGGGGCCCTGCTTCAGAAGGCCCTGTCCCAACCCCAGGCCAGCGTGCCACGCTCACCGTCTCGAGACATCCCCACGGCGAGGCATTTCTGCAGACGACAGTGCTGGCAGCGGTTCCTACTGGTGCGATCAATCAGACAGTTCTTCTGACGAGGACAGGAGTAGGTGGCATTGCTTTGCTGACTTCTCCTGAAAAAGCCCTGTGATTCAGTTATAAAATATAAAACAGGTTAGTGTCAGTTCCACGGGTAGGACGCTAAAGGCAGTGCGCTAAGCACTGAGCGGCATTAATATTTAATGGAGAATTAAACTTGTAGCAGCAGCATCCAGGAGACCATTAATGAAATTAAAATCACTTCTTTTTCCTTGAGTAAAAGTGATCCCCAGAGCCTCATCCTCCATCCCTTACACATGCAGAAGTTTCTTTAACTGCAAGACACTTGCTTATGTCCAAGGCTCCCGGTGGCCAACGGGTGAGTGGGGACACGCCTCGGCCCTGGTTGGCTCGGAAACACCAGAGCTCAGTCGTGGCCTCCAAGGTGATGCTCCTCAGGCGTGTTTGCACGACAGGCACTGCTTGGAAGGTGCGGGTAGGTGCCCAGGTGCACAAGGAGCTACTCGTGGACCTCAGGGATCCTATTTTTGTTGTAACATGCTCAGCACTAAGTAGTCTCAGCTCGTTGATTTTCAGTACTTACTCCTTTATACAACCACGGGTTTTCCTTTGAGGTACATTTCACTGGCAACCCATAAGCTTTGATATGTACTATTTTCATTACCATTCACTTGAAAAAGTGTCCTAATCCTCCATGGATTTCTTTAACCCATCTGCCCCTTAGAAACCTAGTTCTTAATTTGCAAATATAAGAGGGGTTTGGGTTATCTTTTTGGTACTGGCTTATCTTTTAGTGGTTTTAAGCGAGGCACAACGCAGGAGAAAAATAAGGTAACGGGTCATTTCTATGAGGCAGAGCTGTGAAGGTTGATGAGCCCAGCTGGGGGACTTGAGGGCAGGGGAGTGTCAGGGCCAGAGGAACCGAGAGTGAGCTGTCAGAATTGTGAGAGACATGCCTACCATAGAGCTAGTAATTACTTTCTAAGGTATAACCTTAAAAAAAGTTTTTTTGGTTCCAGGGATTAAACTCAGGGCCGGGATGTAGCTCAGTGGTGCTGCCGCCTGCCTTGCAAACACAAGGTCCTGAGCTTGATCCCCGGTACCCAAAACAACAACAAAAAAGCCATACACAGATCAACCCATAAGGATACTCTTCACAGTACTACCCGTAATGTGAAAGAATTTAGAAGGATCCTGGATGTCCAACATGAGCACAGCGAGTCCCACTGTCTACCCATCCACACACTGGGATTAGCCCCTGCTAAACAAAGGGCGTTCCAAAGTGCAATTACTGTTAGAAAGAGGTGAGAAAAACAAACTGGTGTATTTCTAAAAAGCAGCTAAAGAGCTAAACGGTGTATTTTTTTTTTTTTAAAAAAGGAACCCACATATTTAACTGAGAAGAAACTTTGGAAAATTATGCCCCAACGTGCAAATTGTTGGTTTGGTGGGTGGGGTCCCAGGTGATTCACAACTTTGGTTGGTTTTCTGGATTTTTTCCTACACCAGTCCAGTGGAAGGGTGTGTGAGGCACTCGGCAAGAGCCGTCCAGTACCCTAGGTTCCTGTGCGGGTGACCAGGGTGGTGGCCTCAGTCCCCAGTTCTTTGCTTATGGGAACAGGGTGGAGACAGGAGCCTGATCTCACACCCCTTCCCGCGATCCGCTAAGCAGCTTGCTAACTCAGACATGGCGGGGCTGGGGTTCCAGCATCCCTGGTCTTATCAGGCTTTAAATCTACCCACCATCAAGCCCGGCCTCTTCTGTAAAGTATTCTCTTCTCTGAAGAGCTGTGGGCTACGTCCTCCTCTGTGAAGGGACAGACAGAAGTGGATCCCTCTCTGGGGCCGAATGGAGAGAATTCCAGAATGGATGAATTTGGACAAGGTGCTGAGGACACACGAGGTCCACGGGGGCGGAGACGCAGACATCACGCTCCCCGTGGTCATCACTGCAGGCTCCTCCAGTCGGGCTTGGCTGTTCTGTTAGTGAGTTTTGCTAGCTCCGCTTTCAGCCGGTCACAGTTTGTTTGATGCCTGTCATTGCCTGTCCTCTTTTCCTTCCAATGGAACCATCACTCGGGGCCACCAGACCTCCTCCTAGACCTCGGCAGAGCCTGTCACCTGTCCTCTGAGGTTCCTGTCCACCTCTTGTATTTCTCAGGATCCTAATTCTGTCACTGCTTTCAAAAGTCTGAAATCCAGAACTGGGCACAGCTCTGCCGTAGCGGCCGGGTCATTAATGAAAGCATGCTGCAGTACCTGAGCTCCCACCTGTTAACCTCACACCAGCCATAAATAGAATTCCGGAATGCTGGTACAGAAGCCTATGTGAACCCCAGTCTGTTCTGTCCACAGGAGCTCGGAGAGGGCTTCACAACAGTGTATGTTTGCAGTAATCACATCTTTTCATTCTGGGTTTTTGTTTTGCAGTGTAGGGGTTAAACCTAGCACCTCTGCACTGAGCTATACATCCAGCTCTTTTTATTTTTTTGTTTTGAGACAAGGTCTTGCTAAGTTGCCCAACCAGGGCTTGAACTTGAGATCCTCCTGTCTCAGCCTCCCAGTGTTGGGATGATAGGGCTGTGAAACCACACACAGCTTTATTCTGTATTTCTGATGTAATACAATTCCCAGGGCTACCTGATCCCACAGAGAGCAAGCATATGGCCTCAGCAGGCCTTTCCTGTGTGAGCCATGCAAGCCCAACTTAGACACCCAACCACCCCCTCTATTGGGCACTTCACCTCCAGAGTCTGTTCCCCTGGCATCACCAGCTCAGGGCCACACCCCAGTGTCCGGTAACAACTCCAGCCAGGCTGTGTACCCTGCTGCGCACTTCCTTCCTGCGGGAACCGCCGGAGGCCCTGGCCCAGGTTTTCCTGTCACTCTTCTGCTCCGGTGCTCTTACAGCCTTCATGGCAGACCTGGGTCCTGCGTGTAGGGATCTGTGAGTGTCACAAACGGCTTCCTCATGGTAGCCTTTTCTGTATCCATGTAGCAGAAATGGTGGGTGGCGGTAGCAGCGCTTCCTGCGTGCCAGGCACTCTGTGTCGTGCCTGCACGATGGGACAGCGCCTCAAGCTAACAGGCACAGGCACTGACTTCCCTTTCCCTGTTAGGATGCTAACAGAGCTGACCCTCCCCTTGCAGGAGGTGCAGCCAGCGTGACTTTCTGTGGCTTCCTTCCCGTGGCGCTGTCGTCCTTTGTGTTGGAAGAGTCCCTCTTCGGGAGCTCTCTGGGGCCACCAAACCCTCTTCGGCCACCCTGATGCAACCCAAGAACCAGTCTTCCCAGTCCATCCTCTTGAAGTCTTCATGCCCCTGTCGCGTATTACTTTACTTCAGCACATGGCTGTGCAAGGCTGGGGACCAACTCAGAGTCACATTTGTGCCTCTCTGTCCTGTGACCTCTGCCTCAGCCGCACAGCAGACCCCCAGGGAGCTCGGGCACAGGCAGTGGTGTCACCGCGGCTGCACTGCGGACTTCCCCGTGCACCGTGAGGAGGCGCTGTGACCACCTGCTGCCTGCCTCCGAGCCATCTCCTCACAAGAGGACCCTGGCTCGGAGGGTCAGGTTGGGGGTGCTGGCACATGCGCTGTGCCCTGCCAGCCGCCTCTGCTCGGGTGCGGGCTTGCCGCAGTGCTTGCTGATAGCTCTGCGAGGTGGGAGGACGAAGGGCACAGCCGAGCTCCTTCCCTTGGGCCAACAGCACCAGACAGAAACTGCGATGTGGGCCTGGTGGCGGTGACAGAAGACGCCGGGAAAGCCTCCTGGGACTGCAGCTTTGACCCTGCACTTCAGGGCCACCTTTCTTTTTATAAATTTATTAGTATGTATTTTCTTTTCCTTTTTTTTTTTGAGACAGGGTCTCACTATGTAGTTGAGACTGACCTGGAACTCACTATGTAGCCCAGGCTGGACTCGAAATCTCAGCGATCCTCCTGCCTCAGCCTCCTGAGTGCTGGGATTACAGGCGTGCGCCACCATGCCTAGCTTAGTACGTATTTTCAACACCTAAGGATGACATTCATTGTGGGGTACTGGTACATACGCACAGCTCACCAGGGTCTCACTATGTAGTTGAGACTGACCTGGAACTCACTATGTAGCCCAGGCTGGACTCGAAATCTCAGCGATCCTCCTGCCTCAGCCTCCTGAGTGCTGGGATTACAGGCGTGCGCCACCATGCCTAGCTTAGTACGTATTTTCAACACCTAAGGATGACATTCATTGTGGGGTACTGGTACATACGCACAGCTCACCTTCGTCCTTTTTACTTCTCCTTTCTCCCTCCATCCTTAGGTCCACTTCCCATCTGCCAAAGGTCTACTCCCTGTTCTTCGGCTCTATAAATAATGTCGTATACTTTGGCTTGCTCAGCAAAGGGAAACCATGTGCTATTTTACCTTCGGTTTGGTATATTTGGGAAAACAGATGCATCTTGAGGATGTGACGTTAAGCAAAATAAGGCTCAAATTTGTCCTCCTTGATGGCTGAGTGCTATTCCGTCTGTATATATACCATGTAGGCCACTCCTTTTTTAAACTTTTCAGCGTGCCTTGGGGGTTACTCAGGCCTAAGCATTTGGGAAGGTGAACTGCTAAAGTGCTCGAGCTGAAGAATACACATGACAGAGGAGTAGGAGAGAGGAAGCACAGGCAGAAGCAGGGGCTGCGCAGCCCGAGGGTCGACAGAGAGCAGGGGTAGCTCCTGCTGGCAGCTGGTGGGGGGGACCTGAGGGGCAGCACCTGAAGGAAAGTGCTGCAGGCGTTAAGCTCCCTGGGATGGCTACTAAGCACATAATTTTGCGCCTGTGTCTAAAAGATGAGCTGCTGAGCAGTCTTGGTTTTTGTAAAAGCTTGCTTTTTAATGTATATCAAAACACATGCAGTTAGGAAGATGGGCTGGGGCAGAGCCGTCACGATCAACTTCAGGTACTGGCTGATTAGTGCGACAGCAGAACAGTACCGCCACCTGGTGGCCGTATGCAAACATGCTCTCATTCCACAGACCCAAGGCCTCCCTTTTGAACTGAAGTGGGAAGTGGGGGTACTCTCAGGTACGGCAGTCAACACACAGTTGGCACATCAGTCTCTGGGAAGCTCTTTAAAATACGCTTTAGATTTGTTACCTTTGACAATACAGTGCAGGCATACATATTAGTTCGAATACTACGCAACTGTCACTTTCATAGGTCAAAAAAGAAAAAAACCTGGTAAATTTCTATGGTGAATATTTTAACAAAAACTCCCTGAAGGTTCTATCTTGTTCTTGTTAATTTTTTTTGATTTTGCAGACAATGGAAGTGGAGGTTGGAATGCTGAATGACTTGTTAAAGTTCCCACAGCTGGTGCCCATACTGGGGCTCAAATGCCAGCATCCCGATTTTAAGTCCTGCTCCCTTCTAAGTACTGGACCAGCAAAACAAATGCCAGGGACTCAACTTCTGACCACACCGTCCCTATACATTAGCCCTCCGCTTCAATTTCTGTGTGCCCAAGACTTCTCCCAACATCTCTTACCTTATTTTGCCTCACGTTCAAAGAAAGAGCCTTTCATTGGGGTGTGTGTGTGTGTCACCAGGGAATCGAACTCAGGACCCTGTACTTGTGAGGCAGGCATGATACCAGTGAGCTAAATCCCTGGCCCCACATTAGGTTTTATTTGTGATATCTGCCTTCCATGCTCTGGGGAAGTCTGTCTTCTAATGCTTAGAAGAAGCCCGATACATCTAGATGCTAGGCAGTTGTCCACCAGCTCCAACTAGCCTGGAGCTTCCCATACTGAGGACTAAGGCCAGGGTATTCAGGGATGTTGTTAAATCCAGTTGTTTAACCGTTATTTAAAAGTAACTACTATTCTGCTGATATTTATGTTGCCACTTCTGTCTGAATGGTGCAAAGCCCCCATGAGCTCTGCTGCTCCTCTCCGCTGTGCTCTCCTCCGTGCGACAGCGCGCCGGGTGGCTGAGATGGCCACATGGTAGGAGGATTCACACCACAGAAACTGGCAAATGCTACAAGCCCAGGGCTTGATTTATTGCTTTGCCTGCTGTCTTAATTTAAAAACATAATGGAAACGACAGTAATTCAGGTAAAACTGAAAGGTACATCGTATCTGTAGCCAACACATTGAGAACAGCAGAGAAGAAACGAGCAAAATTTGAAAACTATCATCCGATTCAGCAAAGCTGTTCACATCCTCACTGATGAGTAACTGGAGTTCGAAAACTTGTCTTTGTTTCACTTTGTTCTTACTCGTAAATGAAAAGTCAACAAAAATTCACATTGGACTATGGACTTTCATCCGTTGCAACCACAGGTGTGGGTGTAAAAGCTGGGTAAAAATCAGTGCGAGCGTTTCACAAGACGCACTTGTCTATACAACGTTTACAATAAGGAATACCATACACTTTTCACTTATGAATTGCTGAAATGAACCAGTTACAGACACTCTGCTTTCTAGACAGCCCACGCCATGGATGGCAGGGGACCGGACTGAGCCCGACCCTCCTGGCTCCCAGGCCCGCGTCAGCTTGTTTGATGTCCTCCAGACCTCTGCCGGGCATTCATCCCAAGACACAGTTTGGCCTTTGAGGGCCTCCTCCCCGGTCCCTCTACCCAGAGTCGGAGCCCTGGGCTGAGTGTATCAGCCTGAGCCCGCTCCCATCCTCGTGCCCCTCAGGGCCATCGTGCTCCGTGACAGGTGCCTCCCTCTCCCTGTTCAGGTTCTCGAGGCTGCAAGGCTTCACTTCACCTCCTCCCTGTGGACTCGCGCCCAAACTGCCGCCACCCAGGCAGCTTCTCATTGCCACCCCGGTCCTCAGATCCGTCCATTTCTCTCCATCTTTACTGGGTTTTTCTGCCCTGGAGTTTCCACATCTGTCATCTCCCCACTGGTAGCCCTGTTTCCACTGTCATTCTTTCCAGCCCAGCTGCCACGTCACTGAAGATCTCTTCCTGAAACCTACACGTCACTGTCCTGCTTAGCGGCTCCCCCTGATGACCTCCTGTCCCGCCTCTTCCCAAAGCCCCCAGCCAAGCAAGCGCCAACAGCTGGGTTGCAAGTTCCGCCATGGAAGCCTCTCCCTGCCACTGGACGGAAACTCCTCCCTTTCAGAACGCACAGACCAATTCACTTTTTCTGAGACCTTCTCTGACCCGGCCCTTCCCATGTATACCCCTGGACCTCTGCACTTAGCCCCCACCCCAGCCCTTACCTTGCTTTGTTACCAATCTCTCTCCCTCAGGGACTGCCTTGCTTCTTTGTGTCCAAGTACTGAAAGTCAACACCTGCTCTAGGAATGAAGATCCAGAGGAAAACCGTGGTAGTGACAGTCACATTTTGAGTACCTATCCTAAACGAGGCACGGTGTAACACTTTGCAAACCTGACTTGTGAGACTCACCTCACCTTATAATGTGCAAAGCTGGCATTTTTACATCTGTTTTACAAACAAGAAAAAGTGGAGAGGCTATGTGTCCCAAGTCACGTAGCAGGTGAGATGAGCTGGGATTTAATCCCTTGGACACTTCTCATTTCAAAGGCCACAGACTTCTTCAGTATCACCCAAAAGCATCAGGACAGACACACAGGGCAGAGTGGACCGTGAAAACCCAAGATAAACGACAAGAAAGCCACACTTCAGTTCTGTATCCAAAAGTTCTCTATTTCAGGTGAGGGACACGGCATTTCACAGAGTCCCAAGTACCCTATGGGAACTTGCTGATCTACTTCATAAAAGGCTTTGAGATGCGTGTGGCATCTCCAATTGGGATTATTAATACTTTGGTCCTACGTGGAACTGTGGGTGTAACTGGGGAGGTGCTTGGAGGGGTCCCCTGCTGCTCTGGGCTTCTCACTGGAGCACAGGCTGAAATGCTGATCTGATGTTTGGTCTTTTGACAATTTTCACTTAATGAATTGATTCCTACAGTTCATTAACATACCCACTTCCACTTCTGTATACACATATGTCTTAATTAGCTGCTCATTGGCTGTTTAATTACAAGAAAACAGCTGACAGCTGCCTTGCTGAATTCTAATGGCAGACGCATTGGAACGGCTACACATTTGCTTTTGACAACCGAGATTTATTCATAACGCTGTGATTTATCGGGAATGCTCCTCTGCCTGCCCAAACTATTGTATTTTCCAGTGCAGCCAACAATTGGAAACTTGGAGGACGGTCGAAGCGGGTGTATGTCTACCTTTCATCTTAGTTCTAGGGCTGCCAGGAGCAGGGACACGTGTGTGGAAAAGGATGCACAGTGTCCCAATTTTACCTCTCCTTGGAACGTCTCGAGGATGTACAGAAGGATGAGGGTGAGGAGGAAGAAACATCACTGTATGGAGTCAGGCAGAGAGTAACCTATGTGGATGAAGGTATCAAGAGGGTAACCCAGTTTTCCCGAGGGGTAGAGAGAGGCACGCTTATCTAGACAAGACTGAGAAGATGATAAAATTAAAATGGGGTGGGAGACAGGAATAATAGTCCCCGAAGAAGCAAATGAGGAAGAAGAGAACAGGCAACCTTGTTTGCAAAATTTAGCCAATTCTGCGCCACAATCAGATTTAGCTCAGTGGCGCCGCCACCTGCCTCACAAGCACAAGGGCCTGAGTTCGATCCCGGGTACCGAGGGGAAAACAAAAAAAACCAAAACTGGTGGCAGTAAATCATGGAAATTCAGCTCTCCCAAACTCCACTCTTGCTCCATCAGTGAGCGGCCTCCTGGCAGAACTGCTGGCACAAACGCTGTCTACCAAAGTTGACCTCGTGTGGCACAGCTGCCTGTTCTGCCCGGGCCTTGCCATACTCAATCCGATCCAGCAAAGACCCTGAGCATGGGCACTGGTTCACAGACAAGCGTGAGGGCCCTTTCCTGGCCCAGCTGCATAAGGCCCGTTTTAATACTGGGCATGAGGACAGCAGTGCTGAAAAGTGGCACAGTGGATTCAGGAGTAGTTTTCACAGTTTAAGTAAAAATATCAGAGTTCACTGAAGAAGAACTTGGGCCTAAAAAGAACATTTATGGAAGTTTCTCTTTAACCTAACACACAAAAAAGCTCCAGAAGTTGCTCTGCCCACTTCTTTGCTTGGAAAAAAAAAAGCATCAGTTATATACACTAGGTGTCTTTGAAAAGGCTTTCTAATGTTATGGGAAGAGAATATTAATACAAGGAAAGGATTCACATTCTCTCTTTACTGCCTGGAAGAGGAAGCTTTTCAGAGGACTTTGTGTTCTGCATTTCAGATGTGTTAATTGACGACTGAATCCTTTGACAAATGAATGCTGCTATTTTTTGACTTAGCAAGAGCAAAGGGATCTTAAATGTAACGGGAAACCAGTTCACTAGCCCAAACACTGCATTGTACATTACCATGAAAAAACTTACAGTTGAAAAAGTCTAAAGGGAGGTAGATAAAAAGCGTGTGGCTTATCATTGCCCTGTACCACTGTACTGAGGCAGGAGCAGAGACTGAACGACAGGTCACACCCCTGCACTAATGATCGGGCTTTCAGACACATCACATTGCTGTCCGCTGTGAAGGCTGACCCTCCACCCGCAGCCTGTAGCGAGCCTGTGGTCTTTTCCTCTGCCCGCCCTTCCACCTCCCCTCCCGAGCTAGGAGTCCATGCCATCCCGGGCCCACGGATGCTTTTGACAGAACGAAACCCTTGTAGGCCTGCGTCCTGACCTGTGCCCTTCCGAATCTTCCCAGCCTGTTCTCCTGTTTGGCCAAAAGTAAAATACATTTCTAATAAAAGCTATGCATAACGGAGCCTTACAAGAAGTTGGGGGAAGGCAAACTTGTCTACTGCCGTCTTCTGCTGTGCTCAGAAAGTGTTCCTTTGCTCCAAACTGGTTCCATGGGTTCCCCAGTAAATGCCACCAAGACCTCCCTAGTGCTGCACCTCCGCCCCTGGACAGCCTGCCACGTCACGTTACCTTCAAGGCCAGACTCTGTGGTTTAGTTCTGGTGCCCATATTTACCTCTCCCTGTGTGGGCTGCTTCTCCACTAGGCTAGAAACTTCTCAAAGGACGGACTAGCTCTTCTACCTTGAATCCTTTATCGCACTAAGTACCACAGGAGTACTCCTGTATGCACCGTTTTTCTTTTTTTCCAGCACTGAAGATTGAACTCAGGGAGTAGCACGCTACCTCCACAACCCTTATTATTCATCCTGAGATACGGTCTCTCTAAGTTGCCTAGGCTGGCCTCAACCTTGCCATCCTCCTGCCTCAGCCTGCTGAGGAGCTGAGAGTCCAGGTGTGTGCTACCGTGTTTGACTTACCGTTTATTGGCAGAAACTGACAGTGGCCGCGATAATCAAGACTGGGCTCACAGTACTATCTGATTGTCCCAAGCAATATTACCAAGGCCCCTGGTCCTCAGCCAGTGCGCTCGCGACCTGCCTGCCACTTTCTGCACCCTTTACCTGAACGTGCATGGTAACTCTGAAACAATGACAGTAACTGTCCTCAGTGACAGGTGGGACTGGCTGAGGTCCGGCCCAGCCAGCCTGGTGGCAGAGTCCGAGCACAGCACTGGACTGTCACTGTCCTGACAGCAAAGGGGACCCGGTGAGCAGGGGAACAAGAGGAAGAGGGGCCAAAATGCCCAGGACCTTCGCTGCTCCTAGGCACCGCTTCTCCAGGCAAATGTGTGGGAAACAGATGACTCCAGCCATCAAATAGGTTTTCCAGTCTTACGGTTTCAGGTTGTTGATTTTAAAATGCAATTTAAAATACACTCAAAATGATTTCAGGAAATAACAGTCACTTTTTTCCCCCTCTCATTAGGTATCTATTTGATGTGTCGAATTAGAAATTTTGTTATGTCTCATTATATTACCACAGACATAACTATTTATAATTCATCATGATATAACCAACTTCACCTGGTTAGAACATAACAACATCCATACAGAAATCTCTTGACTTCAGTGTAAAGAGGAACAAAAAATGTTACAGCAGAGAGAAGCTGTAATGCAGAACTAACACTATAAGCACCACTAAGACTCATATTAAGTAAGTCCCAGACTGGACATAGTCCCAATCTGTTAATAAAATCGTTTGTTAATTGTATGAAGTCAATAGAGCACAGGAAAGAGCCGCAGACAACTGAAAACCTCTTTGGCATTGAGCCTGTAGGGGACAGGATCTGGCAAGGAATCTGAAAAGGATAACTGTGGACTAGTAACTGCCTTTTGTTTTCTTATTGTTTTTATTTTTTCTTATGAGTAAATATTGGAGGCAAAAGTGCACACTTTATACAGCTGTAAACACTCGATTCAAGCTTTACTGACCAGCATGTTATTCATTAACCTTTCAACTTATTGGAATATTCCATTCAGAGTCGCCCCCCGCAGACTGGTTTCCCAGACACTGCAGTTTGCACTTGGGACTCAGCAGAGTGAGTGGTCACTTTTTCAGAGTAAAGGGACAAACAGTGACCTGGGGTCTGGGACGGTGCCCAGGGGCAGGAGGCCAGCTCTGCTGTGTAGCTGCCCTTCATGAGAAAGGCCTGTCGCTCTGCTAGGGACACAGTGAGGGTGCGGGCAAAGGACAGCCAGAGCAACTCTGAAAATCAGTGGGGTGACGGCTGCCACGGGCAGAGCACCCTCTCAATCCTTACTTTTGAGGGAGGGCAGAGTGAGGAAGAAGAGGGCGTGACACATTCACTGTTGGTAATCCAGAACCAGAGGCCCTGAGGGTTGTCACCGAGAAAGCACAATTCCAAACCTCCTTTCCACAGCAGGTTCCCCACTCCTGAAGGGCAGGTAATTTTTAAAAAACTGGATTAAGTGTGCGTGGCGGTGTGCGGCAGACATCTCAGTTTCATGAAGCTGGGGTGAGTAAAGCACAGATACAGGTCCACATTCCCAAGTGTGACAGTGGCTAACACTGAAACTGAGAATTGAAAGAAACTAGGGAGTTAGGATGATTAACAGTAAAATGAAGAATTAAAAACCGTATTGCGCTCATTTCCCCATTTTATGACGTTGTACTCTCTGGTTTTAGTAAAGGAAAGCAACCGTAATTTGTGGATCTTATTTTTTTGCCTCAATCGCAAAAAGCCTGCTGGGTAATTCAGGCCTGATTGTAGCAATCGGCTGTCTCGGAGGCCTCCTGCATGTTTAAATAGCTCCTCTCCTATTTATTTTGGGCCGTTTTATCCTCTAAGTTGTCTCAAGGCCCTTCCAATATAAGCAGGAGGATTTAAATCTTAATACACTGAAGTTTGGATGACAGAGGCCATCTGGGTTGTGGGAGGGGCGGCCCTGAGTTCTTAGGGTAAATATCTTTATTTTCCCTTCCCCCGTGACTTAAATTGCTCTTGCTGTTCTTGGAACAGCCTGAGAAGGTAGGGAGGCCGGTGTCATACCCACTTCCTAGGTGGAGAAACTGGGTCACCAGAAGGTGAGACACGCACAGGACACCGTGGGCAAGCGGAGGCGCCCGCTGCAGCACTCGGCTCTTCCGGGAGGCCCTTCCATGACTGGCTGGGTGTGTTACCATGTACGGAGCGCAGTGAGACCGACCAAGCTGAGTAAACGCACTGGAAATACCTTTTCCAACACGCCGTGGCGGGGGCAGAACGGCGGTGTAGATTTTACCAAAGATAACCAGGCAGCTCCTCTCTTCCGTCAGTTCTAGGACTGGAAGTGGCAAACACAAAGCTCAGTACCTTTCCTCTGTCTCCATACCCATTCCCAGGGGGAGTACAAGCGCGTCCCTTCTGGAGACACTGAGCAGTTTACCCTCTGCCACGCCGGTGCTCCTGCGGCCCCTTTGTTTACAAACTGACCATCCTGAGGCTTCCCTCGGGCAAACGTCATTTCAACTAGCCGGTTCTTGTGTGGAAGAACTTTGATCAAATTGTCATTTTTATGTTTCCTGTTGTATCGTAAGTGTTAACAAAAAACATGCAACTTTTGGTCATCCTGTATTTAAAACAACTGGACTGGTAAGTGGTTCACTGTAAGTTAATACCCAAATATTTGCTCTATGCTGTCATTTCTCATCGCTCAAAATTCTGAGGAGCTGAAATCTAAAGCATATTAGTAGAAAATAGAAACCACAGAGCTACATTGTAACATTAATAGAAACAACAACAACTGAAAAGGCTTACCTTGCAGCCTTCACATGTAATGACACCATAATGGATTCCTGATGATTTGTCTCCACAGATCTTGCATGGAATAATTTCAATTTGAGCTGCAACAGAAGCACGCAACCAGTTAATTACATTTTCTTTTAAACACCTTATAAAAGCGTTCCCTGATCAGCATTTGTATAGTGAAAACTAATAACCTGCTAAACATTATACTGCATTAACTATTCATTGCTGAACTGTAAGGGTCCCCCTAGAGCCCTGGACTAAATTATGGCTGCTCGTTATATAATAGCTTTCGGGTTATTAAAATGGGTCATTTGAGAAGGTGTTTAAGAACCCACAAGAAGACTGGAATCAGCATTTCAAAGCCTTCAAGAACTGGAGAGTTCGCAGTTTAAGGCTCAGAGCAAAGCAGATACTAAAACGTTTCCTCCGACTTCATTTTCCATCATTATTTTTAAAAGGTCATAAATCTGTCTTGGCTGAGTCTTGTAGCTGGTAGAGAAAAATATATACTCAAAAAAGTCAGGTGTACTTAGGAAAACGGTCCACTTCAAAATACTGATGGGTTGCATATGACGGTAAGCTAATAATTCTTTATTTATCTTTTGAAAAAATTAACATAGTTGTCATTTATTAAAAAACTTCATTGGTGTACAGTTAAAATCTTTCAACCGTAAGTTAATATCTGAATTTAATAGTGATGAATCATGACAAGTAGGATATATGGTTTCTGCCTAGATTTTTTCTGTGTGTTTGAAACTGATTTTTGGGTACAGTGTGCACATGTCTGTTTAGCTGATTATTTAACGAGACCTCATGCTGGAAGACTAATCAAATAATTAACATACATTACACCAGTGTTCTCAAATACAGCAAAGCACATTCCTAGGCAAACACATCTTGAGTTAGAGCGTATTAAGAATTTCAATGGTAATTTAAGGGACAGGATAATTAGACAAAATTCTTAGAATACCTATAAAATAGAATTTACACGTGAGATAAAGGAGAGCGGTCTGAGGTGTTCCGACAGGCCAGCCATGGTCACAGGTTTACCTGGAATGTTACGTTCTCCTTCCTTTACTTTGCGTGGTTTTTACCGCTGGCTATCACGTCAGATTATCGGCTAAATTATTTAGGCACAAACTCAACCGCAAGTGCCTGAGCCTGTTTCCCTTTGATACAGTCTCTGCTTCTCCCCATGCCGTACACGAAGCAATGACTCACACTCCCCGCTCTGCTAACGTCATCTCACATCCCGAGAGAATTTCTGCAGACGTGAACTTTGGATTTGACATGATGTTGTACTCAGTACTTAGGGCACACAAGAAACCGCCTCATTAGAAACTGTGGGTCCTGCTAACTCCCTGCTGCAGGACCAGTACAATCCGGAGCTAAGCCATACCCCGATAATGGGAGGAACGGGTGTATTCTGGGCTATGCAACTCGGTATGTTTAAGGTGGCATCTACACACACTGTCATTTGCAAGCCTGCCTCCCCACGTTAACGCCTCGCTTTATTTCTTTATGAAATACGAAATCCCGTCAGATTTAATGGCCCTTCTAATCTTTTAACACAGTCAAGGGAAAGGTTTGTGCCACAGACTGTCTGCAGCGCGCAGGTGCGAGAGGTAGGCCCAGCCTTTTCCAGACTCCGCGGCCGAGGAGTAGTAAGAAAGTGTGAAGGGTGACAGCAGCTGAGAGTGCGATTGCCTGGATCTCCCCACGTGGGTTAGGCTGTAATGAGAACAGGCCTCCTTCTCCCTGACCCCCAAGGAACAGGATGATTGCACAACACAAAGCCCTCGGACCACCTATTAAACAAACAAATTTATGTGTGAAATAAAGACCAACATGGAGCTGCTCTGCCGGTGTTTCCACTCAAGTTGTCGTCGCAGGACCTGGAGCTAAGCAAACCTCCTGGGCCCTAGTTCATGTCAGCAGCAGAACTATCCGAGGCAGCGAAAACAATGCTCATCTTCAACTTGGGCCTTTCATGAATTAGCGACATGCCGTCTTAGCAGTGGAGACCAAGCATGTCTAGTTAGGCCTTTGGACCAACGCGCAGGCCGCTTGTGAACCATGAGTAAAACTGTATGGGATCAAACGGAAAACCGCTGCTGCTGCCGCCTGGCTGGCTCTTAGTGGACTGTGACTCATGAATGAATGCAGGGTAAGGCAGCGACCACAGTGCCTGCTAAGGCTTCCAGGGTCCTCTAAGTGGCTGATATGTCTGTTTTCGGCACTGGCCCGGCACTGTGCTTCGGGGTGGCTCATGGCCTGGTGAGAGCAGCACAGACCTGCAGTCTGGTGCCACGGTCACAGGACTGCTGGCCTGAGTCAGGTTCCTGTCTCCCTGGTGTCTGGCCTTGCTTAAGTCCCCAAGGTCTCTCGGATCTCAAGGGTACCCAGGCTCCGACTTCACAAGCTGTATGGAGCCACGAAGCTTAGGATGCGTGGACTAAGATCGAGAGGAGCCTTCCTGTCCCACTGTGTCTGTGTTGAGCTCTGGTGGGCAGTGCTGGCTCGAGAATCGGAATAACCATCACTAGGAGGGTCAGGGGAGAGGACGCAAGGTTCAGGCACTCCGCTCTTCTGGCTCGCCCTTTGTAAACGCTCCTTAGGGAAGGACCGCCGCCCACCTGCCCGGAAAGCAAGCCCCTTGGATGCAAGCTCATCACACACACGTGCTGGTATTTCCAGACGGCAAAGCTTTTCGGACGGGAGTGGGACATGGGGCATCTCTCCAGTTAATGCCACCGTGCACAGAAGCCTGCCCCTCCCTACCTTTACTCAGATTACAGGATCAAAGAGGGGAAAACTAAGCCATGCCTTGCATATTTTTTTCCAAAAGGAAGGCAGTTTAGTCCCATAAATTTGAGTTTTCAGTCCCATGGAAAAGGAGCCCTTTCCTGCCCATCCCCAGCTTTTCTATCTTGTACTGGGCAGTGTTGTCTTCCTAAAATAATATTTTCAACAGAAATTATGAGTCCCTTTCATATAAGTGCTGCGTATATGGGCTCAGCCAGCATTTCAAAGGATCAGTTCCACCAGGCACCACCACTGCCACCCTTCACAAGTATACTAATTAGCACGCACGCGCACACGCGCACACACACACACACCCTGATTCCAGCAAAGAGGGCTACTGCATAGTGGAGTTACCGGTAGCAAGACACGTCCCTCTCACCATGAACTGGCTTCACAATGAACAATCTTGCTAACGACAAATTCTCATTTGTTCCCCCATTTTCAGCTCTGTTACCTAAGTGATTTGCTCTCTCACACACCCTAAGTCAGTCAAGCAGGCTCTCCATCCTGCAGAGGCAAAATCCTGGAGCTGGCGACCAGGGGCAGCAGGGAAGCCTGGAAGGCCAGCGTGGTAATTAATCGTGGTCCCTGCGCTGGGTGGTCACCAAGCGCTGCACATGTGCTGATATAAAAAGTTTGCTAGTTATTTAACAGAGCAAGAACAGGGCACTAACATTCTTAAACACTTCCTGTATTCCTCAGGAATATCTTGTGAGCTATATTGGCCCAGACAGCAATGCCCATTCCCTTCCAAGTCATTAAAAAATACAGTTGTTCAAGAGAGGCACACATCACTTCATTCCGTGGGTCAGGATGTAATGGGCTGCTGCTCACTCATGGTACCTAATGCACACTGGCACTCAGCAGGCGTCAGGCATTAGTGCCAGCAGCCCTATGCAACTACTGTCATCGTCGTCATGACATTACTGCTGCACTTGTTTTATATATGAAAAAACTGAAGGTCAGAGAAGCTTAATAAATTGTCATTGAGACAGCTGTTTTATATATGAAAAAATTGAAGGTCAGAGAAGCTTAATAAATCGTCAAATTGAGACAGCTAAGAAGTGGTAAGGCTGAGATTTGGGCACCCATTTTTTGTTTGTTTTTTCAAGACTGGGTCTTGCTATGTAGTACAGGCTGGCCTTGAACTCAGTGTGTAGCCCGGGCTGGCCTAGACCTTGCAGCGGTCCTCCTCCCTCAGCCTCCCGAGTGCTGGGATTACAGGCGAGCGCCACTATGCCCAGCATGTTGTTTGCTTTATAAGTTCTCACCATACCACAGTGCCAGGCTAAGTAGTTCCCATGACAAACAACACGGTCTTCCTCTTGGTACACAGTCGTTACTGAAGTGAAAGGCCCTGGGCTAAGTCTCTTGTTTAAACTTACTACTTGGGAACTGATATTAGGACTTTTCCTGAGAGTTATTTGCCTAGTTTGAAACTGAAAATAACCAAAAATATTTTGGCCCCCCTTTCCTCCATTCTGCAAACTTCTGCGTGGCATGTCTGACCTTGATGTGACCGATGCCAACCAAGGTTTAGCCATCCTTACGGCCGGGCAAATGAGCCCCAGCTTTTCACTGGAAGATTCCGAGACAGAAGTCACCAGTGCGCCGGCATCTGGAGGGCATTCACACAAATGTGTGTGCTGTGCTTGGAAACCAGGCATTCAATAAACAGTGGTTACGATTATTGTTGTTGATGATAAGGGATCTTGCTTTATGGCAAAATGAAATTTTTTTCTCCAGACTTAAAGCTCTTTCCGAAGGGATAGAGAAAAGCTGCTTACCTCCAAATACTGTGCCAGGCGCATCCCTCCAGCCCCCCACAATCCTTCAGAGCCCTGGCACTTAAGTGTCTGCCACAGCACAGAGTGTACCACAGTCAGCACGGGCATGAAGCACAGGGATCTGTCCCTCTCTCTCACGTGCCCCCCGCTAACTTTGCTAAAGTGGGCTGAATGGCGGGGTCCCTGCCGGCCCTCCAGTGGACACAGCTGCGGTCCACCAAGCAGGTCAACCACTGTCGTGTATCTCGCAAAAGCAGAAAAGAAATATGTTTTGAATAATAATAAAAAATCTTTTATGGCTGTTGGCGGCTTTTTGCTGGAGAGCTGAGAATACACTTGCTATGGTCCAAACTTCTCTGCTGTTTGCAAAAAAAAATTTCTTTTTTTTTTTCAAACAGCATGTATTGCTTTTGCAAGCAGGAAAACCAATAAAGATTAAAAAGAAAAACCCTAAGGCATTTGACTTTATTTTCAGTAAAATGGCTCAAGTCCTTCATGGATTAGTCACTTCATTTCATCCTCTGTCTACAACTGCTGGGGTATTAAAGGCTTCTGCGGTGGGTTGGCCTGCGTGTCAAGGACGGCCGGCGGGTGTAGAGCCGCCACCTCATTCCCCGGAGTAACTCTGTGAGCGCTTGGCTTTTGCAGTTTGGTGGCCCCCAAAGGTGGCCATGCAGGTTGGGCCCTGCCCAAGGGAACCCAGTGGAGAGGGCACAGGTAGGGGCTGAACTGTACCTGGCTGTGGGCCCTGCTGAGGTGCTGGGAAGAAGGGGAGGCTTCTTCTGATGTGACTGCCCAAATTTTCAAACCACCCTTCGGGAGGTGCCAACCTCAGTTCCTGAGCACACAGGGCCGCGTGCTGGGGGTGTGAAACGCTCCTCCCCACCACTGCCCCCCATGTCCATGCTGGGCAGTGGCTCAGGACATGGTGGCTATGTCCCCAGCCCCTGCGTGTTCAGTGGTCCCAGCTGCATGCGATGCAAACTAATCATCAGCCCGTTTTGCCATTTCATCTACTAAATATACACGACATATAATGCTGGTTTCTCCCCCAGCACAGTCTTTTCTTCCCTTGATTTTGGATTCTTTCGTGACAGTATTTAATCCTTGCTGCACATCAGTGAAACAATTAGACCCCTAATTAGAAAAGTCCTACCCCTTCCGTAAGCAGTCTGGTTGTCATTTCTGGCCAACAAAAACAATGTCCAATATTTGTAGAGTTTTACACAGTTTTGAATGATTTTGACCTCATTAGGTTTTTTTCTTTTTGGTGGTGGTACTGGGGATTGAACCTAAGGTCTCACTGTCCACCAATAAGCTATATTCCCAGCCCTTTTTCTTTAAAAAAAACTTTTCTTTTTTGGTACCAGGGATCAAACTCAGGACCTTGTTTGTATCTGCAAGGCAGGCGCTTTGCCACTGAGCTAAATCCCGGGCCTCGGCCCTTTTTCTTTTGAGACAGGTTTTCACTAAGTTTCCCAGGCTGGCCTTGGGCTTGCAGTCTTCCTTCGGCATGTCTAGATTTTCCGGGGTTTAAGGAGAGACACAGCCACAGAACAGACAGACTTAGTGTCTCCTTCCTTTTCTGTATTATTCGAAGCCTGTAGGTTTCTGTTACCAGTGATGTGGAGCTCTCCGGAGAAGGGCTTAAGAGCCATCAGCTGAGAGAGTCCCCTGCCAAGTCGCCCTCTGGCTGCTCCCTGGTTGGCCCCCGGCCAGTCACTCTGACCTCCACTCCCTCACCTACGAAATGGGAACAACTCTACCTCCCAGGTGAGCGATGGTAAATGAAAGCTTTCAAATCTCTTTGAAGATGAAAACTCTGCCTAAGCAGGAAGCTTTAGGAGTGTATCACTGCGGGCAAGAACCTGGACGCTGCACGCTTGTTGCCCACCACAGAAAGAAAAAGTACACAGTAGTGACAATCTCATCTGCAAGCTGGGTGTAGTTTTAAAAAATCATTTATTTTCAAAACGCCTTCCCAAGGACTGATGAGAGTGCAGCTGTTGGGACCTTGGTATGACTCGGAGAGGAAAAAACCCGCAATTACGTGAAGAAGTCACCTCCCTGTGCGAGCTGTTACACAGTCCGTGAACTGAACCGTTCGACCAGGGCTCGGGGAGCCTTGCTGTGGCATCAGGGAAGTGGCGTGATTCCCACTCATTACACACAATAACCGTACACATTCCCCACGTTACCCCAAGCCTCTGTGCGAAGCTGATATGTGACGGAGGACTCTGTTTAACTGCAGCCTTGAAGGTGTAGCCTCGCACCTGTAGCTCCCCACAGAGCTCTGCACTTGACCTTACGTTAAGCCACCTCTTAAGTTTTAACTTGATGGCGACTGCCACTGGAAACATTTTTCAAAAAACAACTGTGAACACCTGCCAAGCACACGCACCCCCACCCACCTCAAACAACTAATGCCAAACATGTGCACACTGAAATTAGGCAGCCCTGAAGGTGTGGGACGCGGGCCATCTTTGACTCCTTATACATGCAATGCTCAGCTACGTAAGAGTTAGAACACGGGGGGCTAGACTGTCCCGAAGGAATTCAGAGAAAGCTGAGCTGCAGGGTTCAGGAAATCTCGGAAGAACAGGAAGCCAGGCACCTCTTCTCATGTGGCTGTCTGTGAATACCCGGTAGTTCTGACACTGGCAACTGAACATTAACCCTTGGTACTATGTTTCCATCCCTACAAGATTAAGCTTTCTTAAGGAACTGACTCATATTCCTTGATGCATGTGTGTCTTTGCTAAAAGCCAAACCCAAACGAGCACGTTCGTCCCTCGACATGGAAATTCTCTCAAATCAGAGAAGAAACAGAATTTTCACGTAGAGGAACAGTGTATGGCCTTGAGTTTTAGAACCAGTTTTCACTAGAATTCTCTAACTTCACATAAAGCCCCCAAATGCCTGAATTTAAAGCAAATGACTGCTGACTTGTTTGGAGAACTATGTAGTAACGAAGCAAAACTGCAGTAAACTCTCTTGACCAGCAAGAGAAGAGGCTTTCTAATATTTCCTTAGTCATTTAATGGGTCAAACACCGAGTAAGTTCTCACCCAGTGAAGACGGTGTGGCCAAAATCAGTGATGTGTGTTCCTCTCTCTTTCTGCACCTTCAAATCTAATCTCATCTCAAAACTTGTGGGGTGACTGGGAAGTCAAGAGCCAAGACAAAGTTAACTGGCCATTCTGCCATTTATTCTCAGCTGGAATAAGGTCTCTCTAAATTCCAGAACTAACTACTATTTTCAGTATATAGTTCTTGAAGACTTTCCAGGACTTTGGGATCAGGTACACTCAACAAAAACCCTTCTCTTGAATCTTTCAGTGTGGAATGAATGTCATTTCATACCAGAAGGAAAAAGAATCCGTTTTATTTTACTAATTGGTTAGAGTATGCTCAAGGGAAATTCCTAATAACTTCTTTTCCAACATTAAGTGTCCCTCATGTAATTCTGGATAATACTAGATGCAAAAATGTCATCTGATTTACAGAACCGCATCTAATCTTTTTTAGCGATCAACCTCACTCAAGATAGCAATTCCTTTTTTCCCCTTACCAAGAACAAATACAGCCACATTTAGGTTAAGTCCTTCCTTTCCTCACAGTTCAGAACAATGGGGTCAGGTCTCCACTGTCATTATTCAGTCTGTTTTTCACACAACAGAAAATATCTTTAAAACCAAACCAATTCTGGAGATCTTATCTAGTTTCTGTTCAACCAAAAACATTAGAAATACTGCCATTTCATAACATAGCCTTATACAATCATGCCAGAATTGTCACACCTAAGCCCAAGAGATATCCACTCCATTTTACAGCTTTTAAGTTCACACTGCATATGCATATCACAAACTGTACCCATTTTATAATCTTGGAATTTCAATTTTTGAGCTGCTGCTGCTTTTTTTTTTTGGTACCAGGGATCGAACTCAGGACCTTGAACTTGTAAGGGAGGCATGGTGCCACTGAGCTAAATCCCTGGCCCTAAAATTTTCTTTAATAATGGACACACATAATGCTACAAAAATGAACAGACCTGATTTGCTGAATTCCAAGTCCAAATACTAAAGTCCATTGACACAGAAAAGGGCTTTCATAACAAATAGGACATTGGAATATAGCATTATAATTCACTGAATAAGTCATTCAAAATATTCTGTTGGCTGTAGAGTCCTTTTTAAAAGGCCAAAGTCTCCTGCCTAAAAGCTAAGTCATTGATCGTTAACTCCAGTTGCACAATTTCCATGACCTCCTGGCTGTACCATCAGAAAAACCAGCTAGATGAAGGAAGGTGCCCAGAAGCAGGTCAAAGTCACAAAAATCCAGGTAGGTCTCAAGAGTTTACCAGGTGAAGGAACCCACTGTTTCTTTCCATTCGCTTGGGTTGTTTTGTGGAGATCAGTTACTGCTTATTGAATAGTCAGTTGCGTCACTTAAGAAATATCCCCTGACCAAACAGATTTTGGATTCATGGTGAAAGACTGGAAAAAAATTTTAACTTTAAGCTTTGGAAATGCATTCATACCCCTGTGTAAGGAGCCATACAAGACAACATGCCCACCGTCATGGCAACACTGAGTCATGAAACCAAAACTTTCCTGGTGCCCAGATTATTTCAGGGGGTGGAGGTGATGCCCCCACCCATCTTATTCCACCTCTGCCGTTTTCCACTTCAAGGAGGCCACCCCAGGCTTCCTTGGACCTTAAATGAGAGATAAGAGAAGGGTCTGGTTTCAATCAAAAAGCACAAGCCAGCTATATAGGCTTGTGAGACACAAAAGTTGTCACACTAATCATCTTAAGATTATAAGATCTTGAACAGTTAGTGACCAACTCTTAGATGACAAATTCTACTTGGTTCCTCCACTCTCATTTTCCAGCACAAAGCCTGTCATAGCCAAACCATAGGTCTGGCAAGTTCAGAGTCTTCAGATATTTTATAGGTGTACTTTGGCATTGCAACTCCATGTTTTGCTTTTTTTTGTTGTTGTTGTTAATTTTCTTTTACAATGCATGTCTAAGACAGTCAGTCCAGGCAGGCACAGAACCACCAGAAGAATGACATGAGTTCTTCTGATTACTTCTCTGACTGTACACTCTTTAAATGTGCTGGTTAAAGAAACATTTCCATTCCTAATTATACTGTAAACGCTCAACCAGAGATTAGCGAGCAGTATTTCCTGACAGCTGAAGCACAGTTGTTTCTTTATTCATTCCCAAGGGGAAAGAGCTAGAGTTGGTGGCTATTCCTTAGCAGGAAAGGAAAATGCAGAGAAAAGCAGTGGGACCTTTGGGGATACGAAGTAGTTCTGAGATAGGAGCAGGAAGGCTCTGGACCAAGCAAAGAGACAGACTGTCAGATTTATTTTAAGAAAGTGTGACATCTGAACAACCAGGATATAATATGTAATAAATGTCATCCTTTTCCCAGCAAAAGGAAATAGATAGCCTGGGTGTTTATCTCGAAGATGAATTTTATGTAAGACGCACACAGAACCGGGGCAAAAACACAGTGGCCATGCAGATATCCACAGAGGTGCACAGCACTGGTTTGTGCACCTGCAGTCCAGAGCGCATCCCGAAATGCAGTGACTATCCTGCACACACCCCCCTCAGCTTTCCGGGGGTGCCCGCGTGTGCCTTTTTCACTTCAAATAGCTTGAATGAGCATGAAATTATTACTGGCATAAGTGAATCCTTCTAATTTGTGATGAAAAGTGTACCATTCACACGCTGGTACTTCAGAACCGCGAGGTTTTCAAGTTCACTTTACAAGTGGTGGCAGCGTACTTCACAGTGGATAGAAAGGCACTGTGATCACTAGCAGCTGCCTTCGGCACAACTTCCTGTCACAACTGGAGTGCAGAACAGCAGATCCTTTTTAAAGCCGATGACTGCTCTCATCTTAAGTCATACTCCATACATACCTATCACGTAGGTGCACCGTACACAACTCAACAGCACACTCGGCACACTTGCACATACACCACACTCACAACACCCGTGTTCCATGCACACAGGTCCATCCAGCTGCAAATCCCACCACCGGGGTCAAGGAGCAGCAGGACCAGGTACCAGGGACAGAAGAGGGCGCACTACCCACTAGCACATTTCGCCCTGTTAGGCTAGCTTACAGCACAGAAATGAGCAACGAAAGTGCAAACTGTATGAAAAGGAAAATAAAGAAGAGAGCTGAGTACAAGCTTGCAGGTGAAGGTAGAGACTCACTTTGTAAACTCCACAGCAAAGGGCCGGCTCCCTGCCTGCTTCTTTTCACACGCTGTGTGAACTTGGGCGCGTTCTCCATGCCCGTGTCACCAATACATGTTACCTCCACCCCCGACACCTATCTCTTAAGGATGCTTTAACTTTGCTAGAGTTGAGGGAACGATCCAAAAAACAGAGGGCTGAAGTTGTGATAACCCTTCTGTATAAAGATGGCATTTAGTAGCTAAACCCAATGGGTAACTAAATCGCACAAACATGATCTAAAGAAACCAATGATTTTTCTTCCCTAGGAGACACAGCAGCGGGGCTGGCTTCTCGGAGAGGAGGAAGTGGTCGAGTTGGGGGGAAGACTGAACGCTGGGGTCAGGAGGCCTCCGCAGCTGCCTGTGTGGTGAGCAGCCCTGACCTGACACCCGGGAAACCCCCTGGCCGGCCGTCTCCAGGAGCGGCCTTCTGGTCTGTTCTCGGGCACAGAGCGCTGGAAAAGGTAAACCTCGAGGCCTGGTCCTCTGAGTTGGACTGTTGTCTACTCGGGGAGAGGACAGGGTGCATGGTGGAAGAGAGGCCTCCCTGGTAACCAGTTTGTCCATTTTTACTTCACGCTGGGGGAGGAAGGGAGCACTCTGACACGTTCTCTTCAAGATCCAGAGTTAGCGTGCAGAAGGGTGCCCACTGGGGCAAGACACTGCTGCTACACAACTGTCTCCTCTCCTCTGGCCTTATCCTAAAAGCAATATATACTACATCAAACAGAAGCCTTTGGGATACTGTACTGCCACACAGAAGACACAGGGCAAAACCAGGCTAATGTGGTGTTGATGGAAAATATTTTTTTTTCTTTTTTTGGGGGGGTACTGGGGATCGAACTTGGGACGTTGCGCTTGTGAGGCAGGTGGCAGAGCCACTGAGCTACATAAATCCCTGGCCCTGTTTTTCTTTTTCTTTCAGATCAGTTTCAATTGCATATGCTGGCCCAGGGTTTTGTTTTTTTGTGTTGTTTCTCTCTCTCTCTGAAGGCACTTTTGCTTGAACTCACTGGAGGCAAAGCTCCTAACTGATAGCTTTAGTGTTAGGGCCACAAGCTGCACTGTTAGGACCTAAAGCCGGCTGAGGTATTAGATAGCAAGGATCAAGAGCAAGGCTGATGGGGACACAGAGAAATGATTTTGGAGACAGGATCTGGTGGTTTCACCAAAGCGTACTCCTAAGCCCTCTGCTGGTGTCCCCTAGAAAAAAAAAAATCATTGTTTTCTTTCAATCATGTTTGTGATTTAGAGTTACCCACTGGGTTAGCTACTAAATGCTGTAAAACTCTGGGGAGCCAGTGCCCGGTGCAGGGGCTGTGGGCGCCCTAACTTCCAGGCCCTGACTGTGTCTTCAGTGTCATTCAGAGACTCGATGCAGTCACTGAAAGCCAGTCCAGGAAACGGAGTCCAAAAAGAGTTAAGGTATTAAAAAAAAAAATCATTTGAATAAAAGTACACCATTCCACATTCAAAATCTGATTGGGACAGGATCCTATTGGAGATCTGTATCTATATTTATATCATCATCTCCTTTGATACTGTTTTCAAAATCAGTCATGCCTCAAACACACTCACCAATAATCAGAGGGAAGGCCAGCACCCACAAGGAGCCCGCGTTCCCTTACCACTCCCTTCACCGTCTATCACAGGGAGGCTTCTGACCGGTCCTTATCCATCCCCAGCCTCCAAAATACCTAATATTTCTGTTGAAGCCAATTATCTGTTCTTGGAATCACCCTTCTGAGCCGTCAGATTACATGAACTGATTACTCTGCCGTGGAATTTACCACTGCCAACAGTAAGAGCAGGCAATGCTGCCGGAGGAGAAGTCTATTTCAGATAGTGTCTTGAGAGAATCACGGTACCTATGAGAGAAGGGGAAGCCTCTTCCCACTTCTGCGGAGGTAAACTGTGCTAAGGAAAGCGCATTTCAGTACCTGATGAGACGCTACCATCCTTTCAGAGTCAATCTGTCGTTTCCCTTCCTTTCCTCATTCTTGACTTCTGGCCACTGCTAATCATCAAAGAGTGTTTTCTTTGGGCATAGTTTTAAATATGTAAAAAAAAAAAAAAAAAAAAAAAGTCCCCAGTAAGGCTTGGAGTGTGCGGGCACCGTGACAGCAGTGACTTTAAAAGTCTGTGTGATGTTTAAATATCGCATTTTTTCTCGTGTGAGAAACTGAAAGTGTAAATGAGGACCCAAATGGAAGACAGATATTTGGAAGTAGAAAGAAATGCTCAAATGGGAAGGGAAACAAGGGGGGGAAGAAAAAGGGAGGGAAGGGAAAATGGGAAAAAATCAAAGAGAAGGAAAAAAAATGGAAACTACAATCCTGTAAATAGGAAAGGATAGAAGGGTGAGAAGGAGCGGAGGGGACTGGAGAAACAGGAATCAAGATACGTCATGTACAGTAAGTACAAACTCCCTACGATGCATGTGATCACTATGTGCATCGGAAGTGCACCAATAAAATTAATTGAAAAATAAAAGGTCTATGTGATGTTTATATCATATCATTCCAAGACTTTCTTTAAAGGGACTTTAAGACAGACAATAAAATGCAGAAACCAAACTTCCAAGGCAGGATCAGTCTGCCTTCAGCCTAACCCATGAGCGGAGACGTGGGACTGTGGAGCCCTTGGTCCCACCCCAAGCCACACCTCCCCACGTCCCTCCTAACTTGGCAGATAGCCAGCGGTGTGCCATCTCCAGCCCTGCCCACACTGCCAGGCCTATCCTTCAGGCTGTCCCTGAGAAAAGAGGGAGCAAGAGAGGACCCTATACAAGAAAACGGAAAACTCTGACGGCCAACTAACAGATTTTCTAAGTTAATGATATATTTTAAATGTATATAATACTGAGTTCGCCTCCACTGCTACTTGAATTCACGTGTGGCCGTCTATTGAGAGAGCAGCTGCTAAACCAGGGGAATTAGTCAGAAATACTTGAGCAGCAGGTATTAACGGGCCGTGGGCAGGGGGGTCTGCGATTGTGAGCATGAGACCCAAGTGGGACTGCTCCCTGGGCCTGGCAACCACCTCCCTCCCTCCATGTGGCCATTTTTCTCTGTCTGCAGAGAGCCAAGCAACCCCAGGGGCAGGGCAGAGAGAAAAGAAAATAAGCAGCCTTTCTAAACAGCATCGCATCAACCATAAAAACCAAAATTTAAAGAAAGCTCATTTCTATGTCTCCAGACATATCTACTCAGATAGAAAAAAACAACGATCACTCCAAAGGTCTTCTCCTGGGCACATCAACATCACAACTACAACTCACAATGAACTCCCTGTGTGCATCCTCGACCCGACCCAGGGGAGGCATTCTGCGCAAGCGCAGAAAAGCACCAAGCTGTCCCATGACCAAATGAGGCTGCCACTTAGTGATTTCTGAACTGGCAGCTGAAGTCAGAATTCTCCTGTGATTACTGTCAGATGGTGGCAGAGAAGGCCACCCTCGGCAGCCTCCCGGGGAGGAGTTTCCCTTTTGTTCTCCCTGCCCGCAGCGTCCCACCTGCACTGCTTGATGGACAGTTTTGTCAGTTGGGAAGCAGTGGCTCTGAGGCACGGGTCAGGGAGGCCACGTGGATACCCGACTCAGGCCACGTACGTGGGATGGGGTGCTCCCTTTGCTGTTCTGGTCACCATCACCTACGCTCAATCTTCTGGAAGGAAAGGAGGGGTCGGTATCTTCTTACAACAAACTTACTGGCAGCAGCCTCACAAAGTCAGGTCTGCTGTTCAGAGTGCTGGTGCTATCACTGCCACCAGCTACTCTGCGTTACAACCATCACTACTGAAAATGCCGATGAGATGAGGATGACAAGTGTGCACCTGTATACTCCTCCATCTCTTCTCTTTTTTTAAAAAAAAGTATATATGTGTGTGTGTATATATATATATACACATACACACACACACACACACACACATTTTTTTTTTTTTTTTTTTTTTTTTGAGACAGGGTCTCACTCTGTAGTTGAGACTGACCTGGAACTCACTGTGTAGCCCAGGCTGGTCTCGAACTCACAGTGATCCTCCTGCCTCAGCTTCCCGAGTGCTGGGATTACAGGTGTGCGCCACCACGCCCGGCTTCCTCCTCTTTTTTTAACGAAAGGGCCTGGACTGGTTTCTTTACTTTCTTTGGCACATGAATTGCTGGTGGTTTTCAAGGATCCAGTTTGATTTTCCAGGAGAACCATGGCCACTAAACAGGATGCTAAGACACTGCTAGAGGAGGCAAAGGCAGTTCCAGGAGAGGGATTACACATTAGCTACTGGCGGTGATGGTGTTCTTGTCGTGGATGTTCAGCCTCCCCAGCTGACTGCTCCGAAGGGCAATGTTCATGTAGAACCACACCTCCTAGAACATTTGTTAAAATAAAATCAGCCTCATTGCCCAATAATGTAAATGACTTAGGGAGGGAACTCGTGTCTCAGTCTCATTCTGTTTCTTGACAATATCATCCAATTAGGGTAGACTCGGTGGAAATTCTGATTTCATTGACCATCACCGCTGATGAAAATATGCTTTCTGAAGTCATGCTCTGAAATAAACTAAGTTGTTTGCTCCAACTACCTACACACAAATTAGAAAATTATACGATGAGGAGTTTATACCGCCTGCAGCCGGGACACAGGTTATTACCGAAAGTAGCCACCGGCATGGTTTCTGGTTTCGCCGTAAAAGAAGAAGACTTGAAAGGACTCGGTGGTTTTGATGTTCGTCTGAAATGAAAACCCTCCACGAGTGCGTGGCACTGGGCTGTCATTAATGTCAGCCATGCGAAGACCCTGTCGCCACGAGCTTGGTAGTCATTTTCCTGCTGTGACCACGGCTTTCCACTCTGGTACTTCAGGCACTGTGTTAGTATTTTTCCAAGAGACTCTTTGGGCAGTCTTGTCTAGGGAAGCATACACTGGCACACACACAGCCCACTGCTAAGTGAATAGGTGGCCCGAGTTTGGTAAAGTCAGCCAATACTATCCACGGGAGGATGTATTCCTTTTTTTTGTTTTTTTAGGTTTTTTTGAGACAGGGTCTCACTACGTAGTTGAGACTGATCTGGAACTCATTATGTAGCCCAGGCTGGTCTCGAACTCACAGCGATCCTCCTGCCTCAGCCTCCCGAGTGCTGGGATTACAGGCACGCGCCACCACGGCCGGCTCTCTATTCCTTTCTTGAAAATGCTGTCAGTTGATGATGACAACCTCCAGCACTGGGAAGCCAGAAGTACAAATACTATCCAGTGCTGTTTCAAAATAATACTGTGGATCCAAAAAGCTTTACGTGGCTCCTATTGAACCTCTTGGTATCCAAAGTCGATGAAAGTAACAAAAACCCCGGCTTTGTTGATACGGTTGATAATGGGGAGCATTTTCATGTTCTAGGCCTGTTTCCTGATGATACTGTAAACCAGCAACAAAACACTGCACTTCAAGGCCGTGTCATGAGGAATGCAGCATGCTGCGTTGGGTGGAGTTAGTGGTATAATAATGGAAAAACAAAACAAAAAAACAAAACCCCCCAGAAAAAACAACAACTGCCACCTACTCTCTTGTTCTATGCAGTCAAGTATGAAACAAGAGAAGAACACAAAGCTATTTTCTTAGGAAGTGAGCATTAGGAAGTGGTATGTGCTATCACAGCACCAGGGTGTATTTTATGTTGTTATTTTCCTCCTACCATGCGTTGCCCATGAATTAATTTAAGAAACAAGGCACTGGAGAATAGACTAAATATTAAAGTGGTATTTGCTGTACTTTTTCAAACACTTTGAGAGCAGGTACCAGAGTGTAAGAGAAAACATTTTGCAGTTTCCCAAGACACTACCCTTATCTGTCATATTTTCATGGTTTCATTTTTTTCCTCTCCCAGTCTGGAGATCGAATCCATGACTATGTTCATCTTGCCTCATTTTAAACTTTGCGAGAGGATCTCAATAAATTGCTACGTTTCCCAAACTGGGCTCACACTTTTGATCCTTCTGCCTCGGCCTTCCAGAGTGCCAGGATTACAGGTGTGTGTGCCACCTCACCTCGCTGAGTATACCAGTTTTAATATCACTTTTTCACAGCAATGGTTTCAAATACTGAGGTGAATTCCCCATGAAGATTGCCTAGGGGCAGGTGGAGTGGCATTTGGTTGTATTCCCATGGCTATCTTTTTATTTCACTTATTTTGTATACTTTATAAACTCAAAGGGCATCGGCTGTCTCCACCTTCTCTCATCATCTTTTTAATCTACAGAAATGAAATCTACCTTTTACTGTTTGTATTAGGAAACAACTACTAATCATACCAGTGGTTTTATAAATCCTACTTCATTAGTGTCTGATTTTCTTCCGGCTATTAACTGAATTGCAAGGCAATGTAGTTAGATCCTTTTATTAAACCAAATGTAAATGAAACTTAAAACTAAGTGGCCCAAAATGTAATTGTGTATATCTAAGCTGCTTTCCACTTCATGAAAAGTATGAGAGAGGAACGTCTAAGACTCAAGTTTTAGGTGGAAATTCTAATGTTAGCTGTTCATAGCTAATCTCAAACATTCTCATTTCAAAATGTGTTTAAAGCTGTACAATTTATAATGCATCAATAGTTCACTTATCCATCAACAGTTCTTTTTGTTAGAGTTCACCAAAAATATGTTTTCCAAAAATATTTGCTATCACATCTAGAAAATATCAATAGCTGTATTAATCAGCTTGCAACCCTCCCTCATTTGGATATTAAAGAGATTAAAGTTATTGTCAGCACACATATAGACCGGCAGTCACCGAGAAAGACCTTTTTTTAAAACAATTTTGTTTTCCTCAAGGGTACTCAGAAAGAGATGTAAAGGGAGATAATCTTATAATATAAATAGAAACTCCTGCTGAAGGTGAAGAGGCAACATAAATAATGCCCCCTTAACTGTTGGATTAATAAAAGCTCAAGAGATGAATGCTTGAATTCATACCTCTAAATTACACCAAATACTGGCAGACAAAAATAAGTTTTCAATTGTGTGAAATCATTACTACACACACACACACACACACACACACACACACGCATGCACGCACAAAACCCCCCAAAACAAAAAGAAGCACTCTGCAGGTGCATGCTGGTTCGGCTGCTCTTTCTGCTAATTCAGTTTATATGGATTCACTGTGTTGACCACTCATTCTTTATCACACTGAGCCAACACCTTTCGAAGAACACCAGACAGCTATGGATTAAATGTCTTTTCACCTTTCAGTTTTCTGTGAGGGGATTTCACAAGACTCCATGAGTGAAATCAAGTCCTAAGTATAGCTGTACAGGGAATGCACAACACAAACATATCCATGTAGTATATATGCATGCACTTTTATTTTCAGCCTTTAGAAATTTCTGGTGAGAGTGATTCAGTGTCCCTATAATCTCTTATCTTTTAAACAAAAGGAAATGTATACTACCCAATAGCTTTACTACTCTGACCTCAATAGGGAGTAAAATGACAGCTGACGGGACCCAGATTACCAACACGAGTGAGTGGTTTGGTCCTAGCAGAGTTTCACATTGTGGTGAGCAGATGGGGCTGTCTGAGTTAAAACCTGCTGTTTCTGTGGAAGAAGTTAGGGTGAGGGTGTAGCACCAGCAGAAGCACTTCCCCTAGTGAAGTTAGTTTTTATGTTGTTCAGTGTGGCTAAAGAGACGGCAAGGGGATGTGTGGAGGGGGGACAGGCGAGAGAGAAGAAAGGGACACCAAAAGGGTAAAGATGCAATATGGCTATGTACCAGTTCACCATGACAAATGCATTTATTATCTGTCGCAACTATATAGTAATACGGGGTGGAAGAAAAAGATGAACTAGACCTTTCAAATCATTTAGTTCTAGACCAATAACGACTTCTGAGATTATACTATCAGAACCCTTGCTTTTTAGCCATGACATTTGAGGCTCAGAGAGGTAAAGGGACTGTTCCAAGGTTCCAAGCTGGGGTGACACTGGAGGACGCCACCACCCACATCTGATTATCTTCTCAGCTAGTTCACCCCAGCCTCCCCATGCCCAGGCTGAACACCAGAACCCACCCATGCCTACAGAAACGTGGCCCTTGAGAGGAGTGAACACAGTTGTTCTGCCAGGACAGCCCGTTAAGCCTTGGCCACCACAGGGAGGCTGACCTTGAGGACAAGAAACCAAGGGTCATTCATGCCTCGTGGTGGTGGTGTTAGGGCCAGGCAGCGAGCTTTGACACCGGGGGTGGAATGCTAGACAGCGGGGGGGTTGTCAAAGGAGTTATCAGGGAGAGAATGTTCTTGAAGCCTGCCAAAATGGGGGTGCTGCTAAAGAGGAAGACCACACCGAATTCAGAGTGGCCACATTGTCCCCAGCTCAGCCACAGCCACAGCCCTCTTGCAGACCTGTCGAGAGATTCTGAATCTTGCCTGTTTAACTTTCCCTTATATTTGCCCTGGGATCCATAGGAAATAAAAAACCAGAGGTACTCCTGGCCCTCTGCCCCATGTCACCTGCTTTGGATACTGGATTCGTTTGTCACAACATTTACCGCTTTTTGGAACACCATGTGCTTAGAATATGAACTGTTCCCTAGCTCCGTGCTCAACACACAGCAGCTGCCCTAAAGGAATGAAGGGATTAGGGAACCTCACCACCTGCTTTCCCTGGTCCCTGTTACTGAATGTAGAACAAAAGGGTTTGTTTAAGATATCCAAGGATAGGCAGCCCTAGCATTTCCTCCCAGCATGGCAAGAACCAAAACAGTGAATGTTCCTAACGTGTCATAAAATAAAGCCCAAAACCATTGGGGGCAGGCATCCTCTGCTGAACCATATTTATTAGAGCCTGCAACACCCAAGATGCCACGGGATTTTATAGCACTAAGAGCAAAGGCCAGAGGCTATGGGAAGGGAGGATTTTCATGGCCAAGAAAGGCTGCAATTAGTCTTGTAACATCCACAGCTAGGATGCAAGTGGTCCACACACGGACACCTGTGTGTGCTGTGAATTACCTGGAAGCAGCTTTAAAACAGACCTGGGCCCAAATGCAAAAGATGCCACTTTCTAGCTTTGTGATCTTGGAACCTTCCGCTTCTTAGTCTCAGATAACATCAGCTTCACAAGGCTGTGAGGCTTCACAATGGTGTGAGCGTGTAAGTGTACAAGTAGCCCAGTGACTGGCTGACCATGGTAACCACTATTCCTATTGTTATGTGAGCGACTGACGTTTTTATCTGATCTCAGATAATTCTCAATCATCAAAGTTAATCTCCATCTGCTTTTCTGAATCAGGGATTACTGTAAGGTCAAGCAGGCAAGGGAGTCCAGGTTGGGTGGCTTTCTGGCCGAGGCTTGGGGGTTGGGTAGAGCTGTACTGAGCTGTGAGCGCCTGTGGTGTCTGCAGAGGCAGAGGCAAGGCTCGATGGTTGTGATATCAGGAGTGGTTAGCAGAGACTGACAGCGACTGACTGTTACAAAACACAGCACTGGAAATGGTGGCTAAGAGTCACGCAGGCTCTGTTCCGATTCCAGCCCTGCAACCGACTGGTGATGCGATCAGGATGTGCCAACCCCTAAATACGCCACTTTGGCGTAAGGATTATTCTCAGTGGAGGGCAACAGCAGGTGCAGAGAAAGGTTCCTCCTCTCCCCCATCTGCCTAAAGGCAGGGCATACATTTCTCTTTGTGAAGCCATGGGAAGAGGAGGCGACTCATCCTCTGACAGGGGCACTGAATGAAGTCTGCAGAAACAGCCCCGATGCCCATTCGCTCACATATTTCCATGTATTTGCCTTCCCACAATTACTACCCTGATGCTTAGCCCCCAAACCACCTCCTTCCTTAGTTCCCCATACATTTGTCATTCTTCATTAAAATGGTACAGAAGCCTCCGGGTCTCAGCCCCTGGGTGCGTTCACCTCAGTTTTCTGAAGACCTCCCACACACGTACGCAATAAGGCTTTTTCTGCTGGTAATCTATCTTTTCAAGTTTATTTTGCAGGACCCCTGACACTGAGCATAAAGGGGCAGAGGAAAAAAGGTGTTGTTCTGTTTTATCCTTCCCTAACACTGAGTAACTGATTTTGAGGTATTTCTACTCTGTAAAGTCACTTCTTAAAATTCTGCGATTTGTCAGTACTGACTGTAAAAATGTAAGGAAAGACATATAGGGCATGACCTAGGATATAGGCAGATTATTTGAAAGAAAAATAAAGGCACAAGGCTGTTGTGCGTAAGTGTAATAGTTAAGTATTTTTTGTCTTCATTCAAAAAGCTTGATTCTATCAATGAGAAATATATTTGAAATGAGAATAAAATTACAGTATTTTTGGCACTTAAAAAAAGGAGCCAATGCTTAGTGACTCTCCAAGAAAGAAAAGGCTGTTTTGACTATGGTCGCTCTGTAATAACCAAGGCACCATTTAAAAATAGCTGGAATTAATTACCGGGCTGATGACCCATTGAAAGACTTATTTAAATACCAAAGCCTACTCCAAACAATCACGGGAAGTATGGTTTAAAATGGCTTTAAAGTGCAGAAAGCAAGACCAGCAGCTGAAACAAAAAAATGCATTATCTTGGGACATTTGCTGCTTTGGTGGGCAAGATTCAGGATGTGAACCTCTCAGGGGAGTTCTCAGACGGGTTAAGAGAAGCCACCAGACTTCACAGAAAGATGAGAAGGTGCCACATAGGGTCACCTGCCTGGAAAAGAAGGGTCTCTTTTCAGCACCGTCCCAAAGAGGGAGGGGAGCCCTTCGCACATGATGTCCCACCACCCACTCTCAAACCACCTCCCCAGGGGCCCCGCTCATTTGTAATGTGCCGTAGCATAAAATTAAAACTTCCACAGAGAGGAAAATCTGTATTTTAATAAGCCTCTGCGGCTATTTTAGAGTTGCATTATCTCCCTGAGCTTCCTGTGTCTCGCCCTCTGTGTCTTGCGTCCATACCATCATAAGCCAGCGAGGAGGTGATAATCTTCGCAGTGTCCTACTTGCCAGCAAAAGTGACACCAATGCAGTTCTTAGTTCCTCTCTGTTACCAGGATGGTCTTTCTGCACATCAGGATCCTGGGCACACCATGTGGCCAGACCGGAGCAGTTTCATGACTTAATTCATGCCTGCTGATTAAATGCATCACTCTTTCCCTTACTTACTACAACCCAGATGTGCCCTGTGGTGGACACGCTCAGATGAAAGTGTAAAGGAATCAAAAGGTTCCGGAGCCCTTGAGATCTCCAGGTGGGGAGGTGGGAGTGGGGGTGAGCCACTCTTGACGTGTATTGGTTTGGAGGAGCAAATATAAATTTCAGTATAAATTGCTGCTCACAATAACGCTTTTAAACTGGCAATTATTTATACTGTACCACTCCAGGAACCCTATAATTATTCTGTAAGCACATGCCAACGTCTACCCTGTCTCATGATTGCCAACACAGCCTTGTTCAAGAGAATTAGAGGCTGTGTTCAGATTCTGTGTGGTGCTGGGCAGTTGCTGTTCAGAACCAGGAGCGACCGCGAGGTGCTGCGACACTCGAGCAGGCTGAGGCCAAAGGCACAGAGAGAACTGGTCCCCATCCATCACGATGGGACGCAAAGGAGGGCAGTGGGCCGTGGGCAGCTGGGCACTGATATTACTCGAAATGTTTCCTTTCTAAGAAATAATGTCACTGTGTCATCTGTTGAGCAAAATGACTTTAAGGAAACAAACAAAAAAAAAATGCTTTAAGCAGTAGTTAAAGAATTACCACTTTCTCCATCTTCCTCACTCTCTCCTGCCCAGAAAAAAATTTTTTTTTCCACTTCCGGCCTTCAATGCTGCGATCTGTAAGTGCATGAGGTGGTTTACACACCTCACAACACCCGTCCATGTGGGTCACCTGACGTTGCTGACCTATTTTTCACCATTTCTCTCTGCTATGCAAACTTGCCCCCTGCCAAGGACAAGTAGGAGTCCCTCTACTTTTCAACAAAGCATAGATCTCTCACGGAAATCTCTTGCATTCACTGTAAATGCAAAAGCTTTTGGGGTGTCTGGCACTTCAAGCAACTGTTTGGGGGAAAACGGGGTTCATTTTGGGTGTCTATCCTTTTCATTTCACGGTCTTTCTCCTTGTAAACTCACCCAATTACGGACAAGCAGCTCTGGGTTCCACATCCATCCCCAAATGAAAGCACACAGTTGAAGTCTACTCTTAGAAATGGTGATGCTGTGGACCGGTTTGATAAAAACTAACAGGGGAAGGTCTTCTGCCCCCTCCGCTCATTGCTAGAGAGCTAAGGTAATCAACCACCTGCAAGCAAGTTCTGCATGACTTGCCAGAGTACTTAGGGGAGCGTCTTCCCTATTCCAAGTGCCCACGTTCTTTTTTAGCTTCTCATGCTCACTCTGAAGGGGAAGGTGCTGCCACAGACTGCTCCCCGAGTGTCTTAGAAAGTATGACACGAGTGTGCGCCTGTGGACCACAAGCCAAACTCAGCACTGCTCTGTTAGCAAAGGCCGGGAGTGCCGCTCTGCAAACCACTGGGCACACACGAGGTCCTCCTGGCCTGGGGTTCATGCTTCTATCTCCATTTCAGGGGGCCCCATCTTTGATTCGAACCTTACACACTCCTAAAAGCCTTGGAAGGTGAAGAAACACTGCAAGCTAAACTCTGAGGTCTCCTCCTCTCTCACGTATCCAGGCTGTGCTTCCTCATCCTCCTGCCATCTTCTCACCAGGGCTGTTTGTTTGTTCACCCCAATTCAACGACAAATGACATGAAGCAGATTTACCAGGGCGTGGATTTCTGCATAGTGCGTCCCCAGCTGCTCGAATGACAGTTACATATTCACTGGATACCACCAAAAAAAGCCAACTCTCACTGCCAAATTTAATCCCACAATCTCTGCATATGTCTTCTGCTCCTTTGGTTCTAAGAGACTCCTCCTAGGGCTGGGGATTTTAGCTTAGTAGTTCCACCGCCTGCCTTGAAAGCCCAAGGGCCCAAGTTCGATCCCTGGTACCAAAAATAAACCAAACAAACAAACAAACCAACCAAAAACAGTATGTAGATAACTCCTCCTATCACTAATTTTCTCCCTCCTCTATTTTGTTCTGCTTAGTACTCAATGATTCTGTGAAGCCTGAACTTCAGGCTGCTGTGGAGGAATCCGCATTATTTAGTCAAACCTAAAACTGACCCACTTTCTTAAATTGAGTAAGATCTAAAATGCGCACAACTCTCACGGTTAACTGGGAACCCAATAGTGGGGCTTTAGGGCACCACGCAAGGGGGCGTCAGATACCACAGGTGGCTTGGGAGGAGCATTTGCAAGCAACAATAATCACAGACAGAAGTTGTTACAGTACTTTCTGCTGTTATGTAATGAGCTGTAACCTTCCTTGCTGGGTTTATCCAGATTCAGCTACTATAAACTCTGGGATGGAAACCTAAACATAGGAAATGCTGTACTTGGTTGGTTAGGAACCTATTTCTTTGGGCTCAAGAGAAACATCCTGCAAATAGGAAACCAACAGAAGTTACTTTTTGGCTAATTCTCTCAAAGGATGCAGTGAGTGACAGCGTCCCAAGTTCACAAAGCTTTCTGATAGACCTGTGTTTACAGTATCAGCCAAGCAGACCGCAGTGACTTTCAGCAAGTAATTAGAATTTTCAGGTAGCTGGAATCTTATCCAAATAAGCACATGAAAACAAAGGGGTCATTACTATCAATATGGAATATACCTAAAATTATGACATCTTTCTCTTTGTAGAGTATTCTGAACGTAATTTACTCTTTTGTGATGAACCCATCATAAAACATTATTAAACTTTCATTTGAAGATTTATTAGAAACTTACCCTCCAAATTTAAAATGACCATAAATGTCGTAACACTCTCAAGGCCTTCTAAGATTTATCTGGCATTTTGTTCCCACACTAAAATGGCCCTAGGCCACTCTTCTTTTTATAATGTCCCCCTTTGACAGATGTCAGTCTTTCTAAGCAGTCACATATTAGACCTCACCAGGCTCTCCCTGTACTTGAATATTTCTGTCTTAGAATGAGCTACATTCTTAGAACTCAACCAAATTACTAAGCAGAGGACTGATGTAAAAACCAATGAGAACCAGGATGCCCTGGTCCCAAGGGACTTCCTGGGGCAAGCACATGCACTGTGGTGCCTGAACTTTGGGGGTTCGCTGCTGGCTTCCTAGGTTCTCAGATGGCTCCTGATAGAAGAGGCTGCAAGAGGACTGAGTTGTCACAGGTGAGGCATTCTGGAGCAGGGAGACAAAAAAAGTAACTGAAAGACCACATCCTTCTAATTGCCAGAGAGTGTAATGCCCGGGTGACAGTCACTTTTCTGTTATTTGAGTAACAGAGTGATGATTATCATAAGTTTATTCAACTTGGGGGAAGTTTCTCCCCCCTCAATGCCTCCAAATAGGTATGGGTTACGAAAGGCAAACTGAGTTATTATTCATTACATCAGGATTTCAGACCATTCACAAAATTCAATAATTCAATTTCTGCTGGGCTAAAGGTGTAGGGAAAGTGGGAAGTGTAGGGGAAAGCTAATAAAGGAAAAGAAAAAAATGTGAGAAAATGCAAAAACGGAAATGTTTGTAAAGGGGGAGGGGAGGAGGGGGTGAAGGGAGGGCAGGGACAAGGGGAAAAAATGAGAACCAAGACCTGTCATGTAGATCCCAGATCCCAATGACAAATGTAACTGTACTGTGTATCTAAAATGTACCAATAAATTCAATGAGGTTAAAAAAAAAAAACCCCAAGGCAAACTTCATACTCCAAGGAAAAAAAAAAAATCTAAAGGCTATACACCCAGTGCATAAATTTGGCCACTATTTTTGTTTTTGTGTATTTCACCTTTTTTTTCTTGACTATACATAGTCAAGACGTAGTACTACAGTTGCCTTTTCTTAAGGAAGGAACTTAAGCCATAGCGAGAAACCTGGGAATGGTCTGAATTTGTGATTTCAGGTCACTTGTGGACCACACCCACCCATCCTGTGCTGCCCACATCTGGCAAAGTTAAAACATTCACAGAGCAACTCCTGACTACGTTCCCGACAAGACTGTAGCACATTCAGATCTCTCCAGAGAACGTGGTGCACTTCTTAAGGAGATCTAGGTTGGAAGTTATCATCCAGCCACAAATGTAGTTCAGACCTATGATAAAATATGTCCCTTAAAAACGACGACGATGAATAACAAGAGTGCATTTTTAAATTTTTCTTTCTTTTGTGGTCTTACGAGTGCTTTCTGAAATAGTCTAATTCATAGGACCTATCCAGGGGCAATGGGTCCCAGCTACACTCTTGCTATTTCTTCATTAACATGGGAACCTGGCTGCAGCAGGTACATTTTTGTTAGGCCTACGTTGAGCACACGCTTAAGTGTCGATTTTCTTCTCATGTGGCCATGGGGGCAGACTGTCCATCTTCCCTTTGCTACAGCTGCTAGTAAAATTTAATTGTAACTAGGCTTTTTTTTTCCTATTTAAAAGTTATATAGGCTTATTAAACCAAATTTAGAGAACACAAAAGACTAAAGCAAAAAAAAAAACAAACATTATCTTCACTTCTGAGATAATCAAGGCATACCTGTATACACACAAGTACACACATAGATGGTGATGTTTTATTTTATTAATTCTCTTCTGGTAGCAGGAATTGAACTGAGGACCCTGTGCTTTCCAGGCAGACATGGTACCACTGAGCTAATTCCCTGGCCTGGTGATGTTTGAAAACACAAATGTTTCTACATATGGGAAAGTAGAAGTTTTAATTTCTATTATTTTTTTTAAGAGTAGGAAAAATTGTTTGAGAGAAAGTAAGCTTCTATGAGAGATAGAAGGGGGACCGGAAAATGGGTTGCCCCTTAATTTGTATTTCTAATGTTGAAAAATGAAAATTGACAATAACTGAGGTATAATTAAATTTTGATTATTTACAGTAATGAAAAAAAGTTAAACTCTTATCTTTGAACCCAAGGAAGAACTTCATGACTTGTAGACCCAGAAACTTGAGGCAGAAGTGGAAGATGCTTTTAGCCAAAATATGGCCTCCGAGGTTCCAGACTCCTTGCAAAATATAATGGATCCTGAATTGCAAAACACGGGTGTATTTTTTAAAAAGGGTCATTAATACAGAAGGGAAGTAAATGTATACCCCAAACTCTATCCATTATTTGAAATTCTCCCAAAGTGAACATAGAGCCAGTGTATGTACCAAAGCAAAGCCAAAAGGAGATGAATGTTTTAATACTCAGATAAAAATTCCCATTCTTGAACCAAACTACAAATATTTGCTTTGCACCCACTAAGTGCAAAGTTTGGACAACACCTATACCAGGTGTGCCAGGCAACTGTCCTTTTAGGCCTCCTGCCAACAAGATGCCCAACAGTCGCCCATGTGAAGTTCAACTTCCTGCCTTTTGGCTTCAGGGCAGCTCTGCTCTAGGTGTGGGGAACATCTGACATACTTCTTAGACGAGACCGGGCGCGTTCAGGGTGGTATGGCCATAGACTCGATCGACACACTTTTTAATTCGAAGGTCTCTCACTTCACTTCAGAACAAAACTGACCGTGGGACTAAGAACAAGAAAGCCCCATGCCTTCGTCTTCAGCTTTTGGCAGCAGAACACCAGGTGTCCCCCCAGTTCAGCTGCTTGTGTGATAGATCCTAGGGGAATTACTTTGAACCTCAGTTTCTTTACTTGAAGCAGAGGGGAGCATACCACTTCCTCACCTCCTGGGATTCTAAAAACAAAGCAAAAAGGTGCAGGGCTTGGGGGACAGAGGACTCTCAGAAAACCTCACCTCTTATTGTTCTGCGCAAGGAGGATATGGGGAAAGAGGCTCCCCCGGGGTTCAAACTGTGGCTTTTCCTGTGTGGCTACATCACAGGCACTGCTTATCAGAGGACACTTGCTCTAGTTCACTGCGGTTTTAGTCTCAGTGGTTGCTGGGAAGTTTGTGTCAACATGGCAAGTGCACACCACGTAGCGATGGTCTGCCCATGTGTTTTCATCAAGTGGGGTTTTCTGGCAAACGCGGTACTCAGTGTCATGTGAAACATCCCCATATACTGCAGGGGCCCACATCTAGCTTTTCCTTTTTCCTCTCACCTGTAGCCTTCTGTATGCTTCCTGACTGAAACACACTTGTCACTTCTTTCTGTTCATTGCTGAACTTTTCGCCCAGGCTATAACCCTAACATCTGAGAAACATGCATCTGACAGGTGGTACACAGCACAGCTTTTGACAAGGTTAAAGGGCTATATCCAGTGTGGACACCTCAATTCAAATCCCACTTCTCCATGCTGTGTGATCTTCTTGTGTGAAACCTTTATCTTTCTGATCCTCAGTTCCCTTTATCTGTAAAATGGGATAACAACAGCTCCTACTTGAGAGTTGTTGGAAGTTAAACATGATTATGCATGTTGATTATTGAGTCCAGTGCCTGACATACGGACACAGATGTGATGCACATCAGATGGTTGTGCAGTTACTGAGTTCATCTTAATACGCCACTCTTCACATCTGAGACATCAAGGACAATCTTCCTTTGGAGCTGTTTCTACTGGCGGTGGTCAGTTTGGAAAGAGGCACCCCACGGTCTCATCCAGTTACTTCACTCATGAGAGAGCTAGGTAGGGTCAGGGTACAGCCAAAAGCCATAAAGTGCTATTTTCCACTGGCGCTGCAGTAATGTGGTCTTTTGGTCTCCTGTCCTCTGCTCATGAAGGACACAGGTACTGGAAGCATGGAGCTCCTGAGAGCAGCAAGCGCACTGTTCAAATATATTTGGTTAATGGGAGACCTGAGGGAATCCTGGACTCAGTATTTTCTCAATGAAAAAATACTATTCTAACAAAATTATAGGAGAGCATAAAAGTGTGGTGTTTAAGGGATTCAATACCCTGATAACACCTGAGTTATCCCCTGTAGCCAGTGCAAAAATAACACCATTGTATGTTTTTGCTTCAGACTAGGGCTTAAGGTTCAATGCCATGGCCAACTCCTTGCCAGCTGCCAGGGCGAGCAATGACTTCTGGTCAGCTCGTGTCCATTCCCCACTCTCAGCAAGGAACAAAAGGTCTTCCTGAAACCTCAGCTTCTGCATCTGTCCAAAAGAGTTTGAAGAACACTGTCTTCTTTTCACCTGGGCTGACTGCAAGGGACAACTACAGTTTAACCAGACAACAGAACTACATTTAAATGAAGTTGGTGTATCCCCAGGGATCTTTCTAGGTGGGAAATGGCACACAATGGGACGCTTGGCTTGTCTTCAGTTGTTTAAATTTTCAAAAATCACCCAAAGGCTTACTTTTTGCAGCCACAAGTTCAAGAACTGTTGTTCCGTGTTGGTTTCAAACAGTGCCAAAGGTGGCAAAAGTCACTGTGCAAATACGATGCTCAGTGTGCATATTATACAGTCTATTTTTATACATCTATTAGCAGAGATATTTGGAAAATCTTTTTGCTGTTGAGACAAATTGCACTTGTCCAATATCTTCCCGTCTAGAGTTCATTTATATCCGGCCTTTGAGCTTTAACCAATGTTATTCAACAGCCAGCTCAGTTTCATTTATAATGGATTTTCTCCAACTGGATCTGTTTCATGTTAAAATTAGTGATGAAAGTAGTTCTTTAATGGAACACACAGCAGGCAGCAGCAACTTCTGAAACCTAGTAGCGATTGCTTAATTATTAGCCATATCACCTACACAGAACCAAGATTACAGTAACGCTCAGGTGGGTCTAAACATATTACAGGTATCACCCATTTTTTTTAATTAGGTAATTACAATGGGGCCTGAGTTGAGAAAGTCAGTAGAACAACTGAAACAGCTGCCGAAACACTTGAAGAAAATGAACTGTCTGTGGATTCAGGGCCAGGTACTTACAGATCTTAAGTATCACTTACCTCTGGCTTGAAAACAGAAGTGAACTCTGATACTGGTTTCTTGCCCACCTACCCCCTTGATGTTGGTAAATTGTTCAGTAAGCATTTGGGTAATAGGATGCAAAGTTAATAACTGAGGTCTATAATTAACACACTCATATGCACACACTAAAAACAGGGTACCGAGGAAAGTCTTCCTATTAGGTGATGTGGTCAAGAACTAATTGGTTAATGTCTATACAGCTCAACGACATATAAATAAACTGTATGATTATTATAATTATGGAGATCACAGTTCAAAATCCACTTCGAGTTCAAAGAATAGTAATTTATACATCTAAGTACAGACGCAAATATTTAACTGTGTAAAAGCACTTATATTAATGCGATTCCAAATGTTAAAAGTACTACTCATTGGTCAGGTTTAACTTTTTTCTGTTTTGCTTTGCTGTAATAGGGATTGAATTCAGGGCCTTTGCACTGAGCTACATCCACAGGCCTTTTTTAGTCTGAGTCAGGGTCTCACTAAGTTACTAGGTTGCTGAGGCTGAGCTCAAAAACCTCTGACTCTTCTCCCTCAACCTCCTAGAGCGCTGGGATCATAGGCATGCACCCCTTACTTTTTTTTTTAATAAAAAAATCTTGCATAATGCAAAAAAATCATAATTCCTTTACTACTTTCATGAGATTATTTTAATGTTAAGATTTTTTTTTTTTTAAAGTGGTGATAGGAAGGGAAAGGGGAAGTTGTGCTGTTAACATCCAGAAGGCACCTTATGAATTACAGTGCGCACTGGTGGATGGTTAAGTGGAAGGTGATTTAAATTTACTGAGAGCTGAGTTGATATGGGAAAGAGAGTGAACAACTTGTTGCAAAGATCATAACCATGTAATATATCAAAACCAGACTCTTTTGAGAGAATTCAGGATGTTCATTTGTCATTTGATGTGGGCCATGAATATCCCAGTTCCCTGGGCAGCAAAAATTGGGATGGGAATGGGGGAAAGGCAGGCAGGGGTCTCAGCACAAACAGGCGTGGTGTGTCCAAGAGCCTCAAAGCAGGAAGCAAACATAGGGAGCTAGGTTTGTGGGCCTTGATCCTTGAGAACTTGTTTGGAGGTTCTATCGCGAGCGCAGCTACTTGTATACCCTTGACCAAGGAAACGGTCCTCCTCCATGAGGGCGGTTGTCCTCTTCGACTGAGCGGGCAGCTTCGGGAGGGACGCACATGGAGCGGTGAGGGAGGAAGGGGACACCCCTCTAGCCGGCCAGATCAGCCGAATCAACCCTGGCAATCAATGGGGTTACAGACGTTGCAGCCAGATCGCCCTCACATCTTGGGCCTTGATCCTGAAGGGCTCTGAATACTCCACTAAGAAGAAGTTTGGACTTCTTTTTAAGGCACTTAAAGATTTTATAACAGACCAGGTCTGGCTTCAATCTCACTGAGGAGCTCAGGGCCGGTTGCCACGTGGGAGGCATGGGGTGGGACAGGCACAGATCTGGGGACAGCTTGTGCCAAATCTATGGTGTATCAGGTCCAGGTGTCAGAGCTGAGGGTTTTGTCTCCTCTGCCCAATGTTTAACCACATCTCACCAATGATAAATGCACTAACAAATATAGATGAACCAGCCACAGCCACGAATCACGCTCTGTAACTCTCCCGTGAATTTAAAGAAATTTGCTGCTAACCATACCAAGGAGATATCATACAGAAGTTCATTCAGATTTCCAGTCTTAAAAAAAGAAAACCAGAGTCAGCTGCGGTAGATCAATTATTCCAAATGATGACGGCTGAGCAGAGCCGAGGGCGGTGGCTCCCTCCCCACAGTGTGGGTGCTATCCAGTGACCAAGGAGCTGCCCGCGTCTGCCACACTCCCTTCACCTGCCTCCTCTAGAACTGTCCACTGGTACTAGCAAGCTGTCGCACGGAGAGAGTAATGCCGTGCCAGGAACTCACGCCACATCGCCTAACATCTTAAACCTTTGCACAGGGGCCCCGTGTGGCGTCGGATGCCTCCGAAGAAGCCCCTACCCTCCAACAAGGCAGCAGCAAGGGCTGAGCAGGAGCTTGCAGGGGAGAGCAGGGCTTGCTGCTAACTCCCAGGCGGCAGGCGGCCAGGCACGGGGCTCCCTTCTCTTCTGCTGACGGACCTCTAATCTGAATCCGAGCATCACTGTTTCCCCAGCATGGTTTTGTGAGTTTTCCTATAACAAGTAAAAATGGTGAGCTTTGAGAGAACCAGCAGGGGCTGAGCGGCAAAGTAACGGAGCAGGTAGAAGCTGATGGAGTAGTTTTGGTTTCCATGTTTCATATGGATTTCCATTTGGCTCGTTCCGTACTCAGCAGAAACCAAAACCAAAACCAAAACAAAAACAAAAACACAAGAAACGCAAAAGCATGGCATTTCCTGGAGTGTGAAACAGATCGGCCGGTGATATAATTTATGAGAGGCCTTTCTGTGGTTACTGAATTTTCACACCTTTTTCTTCTGGCCTTTAGAGTCTTATCATTTCTCTGCAGTGAGAGGTATTACATACTGGAAAGTGGCTGAAGTAATCAATGAAAGTGGCTTGTTCATTTTGTTCTCTTTCTCAAAAGAAAGCAAAGAAAGGCTCTGTTGTACAGATTCCAGTTCTCTGAATGATGCTCAGAAACAGGCAGTAGATGCTCAGTGCGGCTTAGGTAATGACAAGAGCGGCTCTGGTCCTCACAGCAATTCGGGGACGGGTGGTAGTTAGAAGTGCAAACCAGATAACAGCAAAGAAAAATGACAATCAGTCTCCTCATTCGACACAGTAAACGAAAGAGTCGCCATCCCCTGAGGATCATGTTTACAGTCATGGCGCTCAAAGGATGAACTGGCTGGAACAGGGGAGGATGAACAATACGAGGGGTGAGAGAGGGAGGCAGACAAGGAAGGTTCTGAGTAAGTTAAACCTCCTGGTAACAAAGACCCACAGAGAGCAGCTGAAGCATCCTTTTATTCGCAAATCAATAGAAGCTATTCAAGCCAATATGGTTTGATTCAGCAGATATTAACTACAGGCAAAGTGATGCAAATACGTCAGCAAAAGGAGAGCAAGATAAACGGAAGAAACCCACACGGGCTAAAAACAGAAGAGAACAGAGAGTGACATTTAAAGACCAGATTAAAAGGACAGGAAAAACTAGAGAGAAGTAAGACGGTGTGACATGAAGTCCCCGGGCAGAAGAGACCGAAGGGGACAGATCCAGCTATCCCCACTGGACTCGCTGGCAAAAAGACAGAAGATAACTGATCCCGAACACAAGCTCTGCAATATCTGTTGAACGACTCGGTGTACGTGAAAATTTTCTTTCTCTCTGGAAATGAAGATAAACTAAGACTTTCTACAGTACTATCCCAACACTTTTCACCTGTGGAGATGGTTAAAACCACAGGCAGTTTTAAGGATGATTCCCGAACAGCCTTTCATTTAAAGAAATTACCACGAACCTCATCTAGGACCCCAACTGACACAGCGATTCAATAAGAGGGTCACGATGCAGTAGTTTGGGCACAGAACCGAAAGTCAGGCGGCCAGGACTCCAAGGTTGGCTCTGCTGCTACGAGAGTAATGCCAGGCAGATACCTGACCTTCTCACGTTTCTGTTCTGGATGAACTAATGGGGGTGGCTTCACTGGGTAACTGGCAGGACCGGTCCACATTCCTAAGCACTGGGAATGAAGTCTATTACTGTATCAATGACAGGGTCCATGGCTTCTCCATGCTGCAGATGTGGCCCAACCTCGGATGGCAGACGGGAGCTCTGTGTCTGTCTATCTCTCTATTGCCTACTAGTAGTGGCTTGTCAGTGGTATCATATATAATCAATTCTAGAAACGTTTACCCATCTGTATTGTCTGACTATTGCTATTTCCTCTTCCTGGTGTTTTCCTCCCTGGGCAAAGGAACAAGGAGAGGAGTTTCCCTGATTCCCCACAGGGCAGCCACAGTGAACGAGGATGCGTTTCCACCACACTGGGCCTAACAGGAGACTGCCTACGCTCACCATGCTGCTAGATTTGGGAGGCTCCATTAAAGCTCCAGTGCATATGTGTGTTCAGGTCTTCTTTTTGCTGTTGTTCTTAGCTGAATCTCCCCACCATGTAAATGAAAATGATGCACATCAAATTCTTTGTTACAAATCTATAGCCTAGTTCCTGAAGAATTAAACAGGCCAAATACATCACTTAAAGCACTTTTTGATAAAGATTATAACTAAGGGCCAGGGATTTAGCTCAGTGGTTCTGTGGCCTGCCTTTCAAGTTCAATCCCCGGTACCAAAAAAAAAAAAAAGATTATAACTAAAGTCTTTGCAGCATACTTAGGTGAGTATATGCTATCAAAAAATCATAGCAGAGGGATGAGGAAGGCTGGATTCTGGTCCTTAGCCTGCTGCTAACTCCCCCTGGGCAATGCTTTTAACCTCTATACAGCTCGATTGTAAACAGATGGGACCAGATGAGTTCTGTGGTCTCCCATAGTCCTGATATTCTATAAAATGCCTCACTAGTGAGGGGACTGCTATTTCAAACTATGTCATTTCCATGATGAAAATTCTGTTCCCAATTAGGAAGATAACAAGATGTACGTATGCATTTGAACATTATGCCAAAACGTAAGTTGAGCTCACAACTTATTACCTCATTTAAAAAGCAGTAACCTATACACAGGGCAGGATATGAGGGTGACTTACCTACAAATAAAAAAAGTGTTTTTTTTTTTGCAGTACCCGGGATCAAACTCAGGACCTTGCACCTGTGAGGCAGGGATGGTGCCACTGCGCTAAATCCCTGGCCCTTGGATGACTTACGTAGCACTATTCTAACTCACAGCAGCATGTAGTTCTACAGTGAGAAGTTCAACTTATGTTCAAGATGTTGTCTTGCATGATCAGCAAAGGACGAGGATCAGTCATTTAGACATTTGTATCTCAAGAATCCCCCAAATGGACACGATACCTATTTGCATAGCCTTTCATAATTTTCCTAAACAGCTGACTACTTTGGGCATATATAACCGTAAGAAATTCAGTGCAGGCTGGCTATCCCTTTTCTAAAATGCTGGGAACCAGAAGAGTTTTAGCTCTCTCCCTTCCTCCCTCTCTCCCTCCCGTGTCTTCTTCCTTCCTCTCTCCCCCTGCCTCTCCTGCCCCGCTTTTTCTATCGCATTTTGGAGTACGTGCATAAAATACAAATCCCTAATCTGAAAATCCAGAAATCTTCCAAAACCCAGAATGCCCTACTCAAAACATTTCTGACTTCAGGGCCATTTCAGAGTTCAGATTTTTTCAGATAAGGATGAGGAACCGGTGTGAAGCTGAACTCACAGCCATAAACTCATAGCCATTCTACATAGCTGGATCATCCCACTTTAACTGTGGGTAGAGAGACCAAAAGAAAAAAAACAAAACACAACTAGAAATAAGACCTGTAATAAAACTACATATTTGAAGCACTTACTGATAAGCCTGCACAGAATCATCTCACTTCACCCTCCGAATAATCCAAGGAGGTCAGTGCATTATTATGCTCAGGAGTAGACTAGCGCCATGGCTGGAAGTCAAAGCACTTGTATTCTGGACAAACGTGCCAAGTCTCAAGTGTTTACCTTGAATACCTGGAGGAAAAACAACCCAAGAGGCAGCTGGCAATCACACTCCACGGTTTGGGCATAAGTCCTGACTAATGTGTGTTAAATCACCAAGCACATCTTTAAATGAACGTGTGCCACACCGGCTCCCATTCAAACATGGATCACCAACGTAGTAATTACACCGGCTGTGACATGAGTGTAGCCCACGGTGCATTTTCACTTTAACAAGCCTGAGTAAGTGCAGGAGTGTGGGCCGAGCTTTTGCTCGATAGTCAATACTTGAAAGCTGGCTGCAACCTTTAATTTAAGCATTCGCTTGTATCCCCAACAGGGCGACAGGGGTTCTAGTATCAAAGACACAGTACTCCTTCCTTTCATGGCCCTCCTGTAAGCAAGCGATTGAACTGCGGAGCCACAGAACTTGTTTTCCCTCCTCCTGGCAGCGCAAGCCAAAACACCACTGCCTCATTCATCTGTGCAACATCTTAATGAAGTTCCCGAATCAATTTATAACAAGCAAAGTGGGAAAGCCCATTGAAGGAGTCGGTGGCGGGTGCCTTTCATTTCTCTCTCAACAGCACACAAGTGGCCGCGCAACAGCGCCGACACCCAATCAAGCCAGAGCGGGGTCCTCCGCTACATCCAAAAGGCTTTTTTATTTTCCCCTGACATGATTAAGGGAAAGGGAGATGCTGGGAACATCTGATTGTCCCTAATGATGCCATGTGCCTTAAAAAAAAAAAAAATCTTTGGCAACCTCCCCCAGGGCCTCGCGTGCCTTTCAGGGTGAACCCTTCTTACACAGGTGAGGCCCTTTCATGGTCTGAACCCTGCCGGCCCCTCCGGACGCCTCATTTGCAGCAGTCCCTACAGGTCCCACGGAACTCCTTGCTGTCCCCACACCGAACCCTCACTGTCTAGCCTTTGAGAATTTTCACATTGCTACCCTTTGGTTGCTTTGAGATCGCTAAGCCTTTCCCTCTTCCCTCTTTGTCTCATGAGAGCCCTTCCTTTTTAATATACTCCTGTCCTGTGCTGCATTGCTCTAAACCAGTATTTGCCCTTCATCGCAGTTTTATTTCTACCTCAAGCCTGCACTGGCCTCATGCTTTCTATAGTGTGTACATTTCTATGCATATTTTGTCTCAACTGGAGCGTTCAGAAAGAGCCCCCAAATGATATATGCAAGCTGGCTTGATCTTGGCGTCAGAAACAATGTATTTTGTGACACTTCCATGGTGTGGAGGCTGCTGGGTCAGAAGAGCAGAGCGGGGAGCCTAACCCCAGGAGGCAGACTAACTCAGGCTAGGTAGGTGCTAGCCCTGTGATCTTGGGCCGATGGCTCTGCCTCTCTGAGTTTCAGCTTCCACCTCCATTAAAAAAAAAAAAAAAAGGAGGGGGGATGAAAGGCTGTCAGTAATAAACATGGCAATCCATTTCACAGCGCTGGGCACAGCGGAAGCGCTTTATAAATGACAAGCTCAGAACACGTAATAATAATTACAACAGCAGGGCTTGGACGGGGTGGAATTAAAAGCCTCTTATGTTACCTGACGAGAAACACCCAAGTTCCCCACCCATCAGCCCTATCTGAACAGATCACACAGCATATACGTCTGGACACCTGTGACAGTCTCAGTTAAAGCCCCAGGTGTGGCCATGCAGGTAAGTGTGGATGAAACCATGAGTGCAACTTCACACTTACTTGTGTGACATGTACCCTTTACTGGGTGTGCCAGAGGACATGGATATTCCACAGTGTCACTACATGTGATACATGGACCTAAGGGTCTTCTGTCGCTATGAGGTAGGTATCTTTATTTGACTGATGGTAAATCTGAAGTTGCCCAAGATCATCAGCTAAAATGCACTATTTCTGGGAGTTACATAGGAAATGTGGAAAAATTTTCAAGTCCATACTTGCTGTTACACCTACGCAGTTTGAAGTCCTTATTCGTGTATCTCATGTCACCTGAAAGAGCCACCCAGAATGGAACGTAAGAGCAAAGCAAGGCTCAGGGGACAGGAGGGGGACTGCACGGATGCACGGCTTACTGCTTCTGTGGAGAGGGAGCATCTCTGTGGTGGGCTAAGACTGGGCATCTCTGAGAGTCCCAAGAAGCGGAGCGCTCACTTTCAAAGCACAGCCTGGTTCGCAAAGGCCACCTTCTCCAGAAAGGGCACAGAATACCGTGCATCTCAGACCTTCCTGGGCCCATGTCACCATCACTGCACCCTCTGAATCACTTCTTCCTTCCTCCCCGCCTCAAGGCTCATCCCACAGCCAATGATGACAAAAGAAAAACTTAAGGGTGGGTGATCCGGCCTTTCTGACGGCTGTGTGACTGCACGTACACGTGAAATGCGCACATGCTTCTAGTGCCCCTAAAGGAAGGTAGAGGGTTCACTTTTATCCCATGAAGTGGTGACATGAAAGAGCTGAAAGTAAACAACGTGTTTGTTAAATGACAGTGTGAAAAATTCCAAGTCTATTTTCCCAATTGAGAATATCTTCCGGCGGGGGGGGACCCACCTGAGTTAGCATCGTATCCAAAATACAACATATTTATATATACAGACACAGGTTATAATCCCAAGCCGGATGGATTCTCGCAGTGACCCCACCACCCACTAGAGGAAAAGGCCTTTCTACGTGTGGGTCAAAACTACTGAAAAATGCAAAACAATGTACAAAGGTTCTTATTTTATGGAAGAAAAATCCTGCAAACTAACAAAATACAATGTTTAAGTTAACAAAGTTAAAAAAAAATCAATTTTAACTTCAAAGAGGACAGCTATGTTGCAGTTTGATTTTCCAGCTTGGGAGGTCGGGAGTTTCCTTTTATTAGCCAAGGACAGCTGGCTGCACCCCCTCTGCTCTCTCAGGCACGTGCTTCCACGTCCGGCTCTGACCGGCTGATCAGACCAGGCTGGAGCAGACCGCAGGCTCGGGGGCACCTCCTCCTCTCTTAGTTATCAGTGTAGGAGCAGGACCCCGGAAACACAGGTCGTGCCAACCTGCACTGGCTTCCATCCACAGACAGCTTTGTGACAGGAAAGCGGGTGAACTGCCAAGCTGCATACCCTGTGTTTAATAACGACAAAGGTGATGGCCCTACGACAGAGGGCGGTGTAAGTGTCTACCCTCAGAGGCCAGCAAAGTGATTACAGAATTGAGAACAAGTATTTGGGCATTGTTTTCTAACTGCGTGCTATTTTCCACGAGAAACTTCAGGGAAAGTTGGGCTTTCATACATTTAATTAGTGTAATGGAACCGATTCTGCCAAGTGCATCAGGAGTTAGTTGAAGGCCCAGCCTTTTCGTCACATGCCACGTGCCAACAGACATCTGGGCAGATTTCCCTGGTGGAGAAGGCCCCAGGGTCCGCATGGGAAGGTGCTCATCCCTTGTCCTGTGCCAGCGTCTGCCAGGGACTCCCAGCACTACACACAGTAACAAAATCCCCCAAGGTGGCACATACTAGCCGGAGTCACGGCCACTAGGAGTTGGGGCAGCTTGGTGACACACTAACTGGGTAACGTTTCCTCTCTATAAGTCTAAACCATAAAGAAAAAGAGCAGTAATTTACGAGTACTGTTTTCGCTAAGATGATTGCAGATAAGTTGTAAAGACCCCATAAACCACAATTTTCTGCCAGATCTCTGCTATATGATAGAGAACACCACAAAGTGAAACTATAACCAGTAATGATTCCAGTCTTCCACTGCCAGTAAAGATGAAAACGTTATAAAGAAAATGAAGCTTCAAATATTTGCTGTTGATTTCATGTTTCAAAGTGCTTTGTTTGATAAAGGACTTTTGACTAATCGGATTCATCTGCCTAAATTAAAAAGCCCCTTCCTTTGTAAACTTGTGCTTTGTCATAGAATCTTCTAGCTCTATCTCCGGGAGAAAACTAAACAGCAATAGCTCTCAAACTTTTTGGTTCTCTTTATCTTCTCCTGTTCTTTACAGATCCAAGGGAGGGGCATTTGTTTACGTGAGTTGTGTATTAACAATTATCATTACCAACAATTACCGAACTGGGAACAGCTAAATGCATTTACCTGAAATTCATTTAAAAAATAACACTATTAAGCTCATCACATAATGAAATGTGAAAAACAGGTGTATTTTCCAAACCAAAAAAAAGTTACTAAGAAGCAAGCCATTGTTTTACATTTTTGCCAATCTTTTTATGTCTGGCTCAATATTCTCATGTCTGCTTTGATATCCAATCTGTTGTGTTGGCTTTTTTGGGCTGACATATGTGAACAAAATCTGGCCACACAGAGATATAGAGCTGGAAAGGGGAAGGGTATTTTAACAGTCTTTTCAGATAATTTTGGAGACTCTTTGATACTACACTTGCACTTCACAAGTGGCAGTTTCTCAGCATTAGAATACAAAACCTGAGACTTTACCAGTGATGCCTTGTACAGTTACTTTCACATACCATGGCGCACTTTGCACTTTGAATCTTTTACCAGTGATTATTTTTGTAAGGCCTGTCTTGGTCACATGAAAACTATTGCTTCACTGAGTTTTGCAGCTTTCCCAGATGTTGACATATTTTGTTATCAGACGTGATTCTATCAAGGAATCGTGCTGGTAAATAATATTACCACCCGCACCATCAGCAAAGTTTTAAAGTTTCGAGCTCATGGGGATGGATACCAGTCTTGCACAATTCTAATTTTTGCCTAAAAGATTAAATGTGTTGGCAATAAATACCGTCAGCTGTTTTCCTCCCCATGATAGGCTCACTCCATGCATCTCTGAAAAAATAGTGACACTCGTGCAAGTCTGAGTAACACCATCCTTATTAAGTGGCACTCCATTCAGTAAGCAGCTTTGTTCCACTCTTTGCCCAAACGGTGGCACAAATGCTTTCCCTGGAGACAACCGCAATCCTTATCTAGGGAGCACAAGTGCTTTAAGCACAGTACTTCCCTTTCTGTCATTGCGAAGGTTAAGAGGGCGCATACTCAAAGGTCAAAGTTTAATAAACAATATTTTTTTCTCTCCATCATCAAGGACATTCTTACATGAAACTGGCACTGGCTGTGCTCCCCACCCCCTCTCCATGGAGTATTAAGGGTGCTGTGAACGCTGGCACAGGTTCGGGTCACTGGCTGGTTCCTCCTGAGGGGCTGGCAGCTTTACCTGCCCATGCTCCCCACCATTAGGGTGAGTGGGCAACGCAGTCCAGAGAGCTAAGTATCGTTATGCACGTAGTCTATGGCCATAGCACCCTGAAGACCCCCAGTCTTGTCTATTATACATGTAGTTTTTACCTCTTGGACTCCTAAGAAGGCTTTGGCCCCAGGGTCCGTGGATCACACACTGAGGATGTGTGGTGGAGGATGGTAACTAAAAAATCCACCGTCTAATCTGCTCAATGCTTGTGTCCTTGCGGGCTTCAAGCAAAGAAGATTTAAAAGGTTTATTTCTGTCTCCACCCTCCTGCCCTCTGTGCTTAAAAAAAAAAAAAAAAAATTTCCATTGTGGCAGTTCAACGTAAACTGTGCGCATGGAACAAAGAAATTGCGGCACTCTTGATATTATTGGCATTCTCTCCCTGACAAAGAAAATGACTCTAATATGCCACAGAGTAGACTATCAAACTGTCGTGAGTTCTGGGAAGTAAAGTCCCCCTTCTCTCATTCTACCGAAGCCTCGAAGTTCCCAAATCTTTCACTTTGAGGGTATTCTGGAGTTCTTTATTAAGAGTGTCCTCAGAAATAATTGGGCGTCCTAATTCAGCCACATGCAAATTACTGCTCCCCTAAAGAGGCCTTCCTGTAACTTCCAACCCTTGATGTCTATATAATCCCCACAGTTCTTTAACTTCTTGCTTGCTAACTTGTTTATCGATGCACTCCTTTTGTCGGCTCACTGTAGCATCAATTAGTAACACACTCGTGTGTATTAAGTCTCCCCAGAGCTTGAGAAAGCTGCTTTGTATTTATTAATGACTATAAAGAGTACTACTATTTTTCAGTAGCGCTTAAAAACAAGTAAATTAGTTAAGATGAACTATAAAAGACCCTCAAATTTCAAAGGCAAACACAAACGGAAAAAAAAAAAAGCCCACATTATTCCAAACCATCCGTAATGTTGCAGGGTTAATTTTACGTTCAACTTAGTGTAAGGCGGGGGTCATTTCTAGACTTTTCTTGTTCTACTTTGGGCACTTTGGATTACCCACAATTCGAGTTAGATCTCAAGTGAGGCACAGATCTGGTGATTAATGAAGAGCTGGTTTAACAGGTCCAAATTTCATTATCACTCACCTGTTAAGTAATGCACACCTGATTCAGCACAAATCCACCCACAAGGTTAACTTGGAAAAAAAAAAATTACAGAGCAAGCAAGCGAGAGAGGGAATAAAGAGGCATAATGCCAAAGACTGCGGTCCAGGTTTATGTAGTCAAGCACGATTCCCAGCCAGAAAACTGAAACACACTCAATCTGTACTCTCTTTGTGAATAACTCCTTGTACCATGTTTGGTGAAGTCAGAGCTGCCCACGAGGGTAGAGAACTCACTACTGAAGGAAGCCAGAGAGACCAACCTCTTCTGTGCTCTTTCCCAACCAAATGTACTCGGCTGGGCAGCAAGGACTGGGACTCATTCGCCCTCCTTTTACATCCCCGTCATTTACCAAATGAAGAGGCTTTTCCGCAGAAATCACTTTGCATTCATGAAAAGAAGAGTTCTGGGAGCTCCCCCTGAGGATCTGGCTAGGAGGCAGAAACACACCTCTGTGCACTTCCTTTGTCTCTTCTTCCCCCTTTGATGTGCAAGTCCCTGGTGGAGTAAGCTGTGATCGCTTTGATGTTGAACTTCTAGACTTTATTGTTACCAGCATGCCCACAAGGAGAGCTGTCAGTCACTCCTTACATCTGAACACCCATGCATGCTTCTTTACAGCACCTCTTTTACAAGCATCAATCCCTAAATACATGTTTTCACATTCCCGCTGATTACCACACTATCTTTGGGGGGTAGAGCTGTGCCCACATCTTCTGTAAACACCCCGAGGCACCATTAGCTGGCTGGTAACCAACCTTCTTCCACAGGAGAAGCCTGGGTGCAAAACATTTCTAGCAAATGAAAACATTCTGAAAACACACTCAAGCCATCTTAACAGTCAAAATGAGCGGCTGAGCCAATATTTCTCCTTAAGCAGCCCCTGAAATTACACAGCAACTTCCAAGCCACTTCAAAAGGGGGGGGGCGCTTAGGACAGCTGCCAAAACTTTGAAACATCTGAACTCATCTTAAACAACTTTGTTCCTCTGCAATGATGGAAACAAAACACTTCTGTTAAATGATTTTGCTGGCCACAGATAACACTGTTTTTGAAATACATTTTTACCAAACCAACTGTTTTGTTGAGCAGGGTCACTTTAAAAAGTTGCTTACTAGTTGGGATGCAACTTCAGAGGAAGATGATTTGTTGTAATCAGTCATGCTGCCACGTGTACAATGTGTAAAATTTCTTAAATATGTACAGGAAAATTGGCAGTATGTTAATCTTTAGGTATTTCTGGCGCAAGATATATGGGTCCAATTTCATTTGCCAGCTCCCCTCAGATTTTCCCTTTCCGTCTTTTATCACCTCTGTGCCTGCTGAAAATCAGATCTCACTAGGAAATTCCACACAAAAAGGAAATAAACTAAAGGTGCTCACATCACACTATTCTAGTTTATAAGGGACTGCCATCTTTCTGTATAAATGTTTCACTGAAACTCACCTTCTTCTAGATACCAGATCCCACAGAGGAAGTAAACTTGTTTTTCAGGCTATAGTCTAATTTTGTTATTTTCCTTGGATAAGTCAGCAACAGAAAAGATACCATGTTTCTGTTTGCTAATAAACTGCAAATACTGGTTCCAAGATGTTACACACCTAAAAACAATTTTTTAAAGTTTACTAGAGATTGAACCCAGGGCCTTCTCAGTGAACCACATCCGCAGTCCTTTCATTATTTTATTTTTGGACACTGGGCCTGGACACACAGTCATCCTGCTTCAGCTTCCCCTGAGTGCTGAGATTATTCTTGGGTTTTACCTTTAATGTATGGTAAGGACTGGGAATTACTGCGGTGTGCAATGGTGAAGGCCACTGCAGGGTTTCCATTTTTAAGTCACTCCACACATCCTTGATTTTAACTCAGCCATCAAAAATGGGGAAAGCTTTAAAAAAAAAAAATGGGAAAAGCTTTGGTGTAGGAATTTGATCAAGTATAACTGTAACTTACCAGAACTAAGCCTGGGCATATTTATTATTACTATGGATGAAAAAAACTTGCTTGCTTTTTAAATTTAACTCACCTAAGGTAATTATCTGTTCTACCTGAAATTTTCACTTCCACAAGGAACTGATCAGCTAAGCACCTACAGCACTTAGGAACAGAGACAAGGAGGAAGCGGCCAGGTGGCACTGGTTCGCTCCTTACACATCACAAACAGGAAAGCCGGCCATCTTTCTGCTCCACTGGAAGCATTTGTACCAAAACAGCGGAGCTGGAAAAGGTTCTGATAGCCATCAAATAAATGGAGCCCTCCAATTCTACAGCTGAGGAAAGTGAGCCATGGAGGTGACACAATAACCGCACAGCAGATCTGGGGCGAAGACCTGTGTCCTCATCCTCTCCACACGACACCGGGGGTTTTCCGCAACTCAACATCACTACGATGGGGACCAGGTGACTCATACACAACATAAAGGCAGCACACTGTGGAAGTGTCTTCACCTTAGCATCCGTGCAGAATCTCAACTAGCAGAGAGCTCCTGGGTTTCTAAAACTCTCTCCTGACAGTGGAAGAGGGACAAGAGTGGACACTAAGACCAGACAGCCCCTCAGCTACTGCAGATGTTCATCAGTGGTTTGAAAAATGCTTGGATTCCAAGAAATTATACACACACACACACACACACACACACACACACACAGGTATATATATATATGTAGGCATAAAGAAAAACATCCTCTCATAGGAAAACTGACGAATCTGGAGACCACCATGTTAAGCAAAATAAGTCTCAGCTAAATATCATGTTTTGTTCTATATGAGCAATCTAAAAACAACTAAACATGAAGGAAGGATGACTGGCTGAAGTAGACTTTTAGGAATGGAAAACATGATGGGGTGGGACAGAAAGCAGGGAGGAGAAATGAGGGTGAAAATAATCAAAATGTTGTATGCGTGCACTGATACACCAAAATGAGTCTCACTGTTCCACAGTACTAATATGCACCAATAAAGAAACATTACTGGGCCAGGGATTTAGCTCAGCAGCACTGTGCCTGCCTCATACACTGGAAGTCCCGAGTTCCATCCCTGGAACCAAAAAAGAAACACTGCTTGGGGCCCTGGTTCTGACGCCTGCCTCAAAAGCACAAGATCCTGGAGATTGATCCCAGGTACCAAAAATAAAAACCAAATCTAACAAACAAAACAGAAACAATGATTCCATTTTCTGCTGTTTGTCCTCTGAGCCATTCCACTGTTTGTAGTTGGCCTTGCTGTTGTCACCAACTTGCTCATTTACATGTTCATTTAAACACTGCCGACCTCTTCCCCGCTGTAGTGTGCACTTAGGGGAACCAGAGATTAAGTCAGTCACGATCACTTCCACCCTGGATCACTTCCACCCTGACAGCCCTCCGAGTCGCCACTGGGACAATCATGGCTCTGGGCAACACTTTCCAGACCGCTCAGAGCAGTTCTGCTCTGTACTGCTTTAGCAGCCTGGAGTCTGAGCTGCAGGAAGGCAGGGGTGTCACCAACATTGTGAAGACTCCCCCACCTCCAAAGACCATTCACGGACAGATACACGCTAGGCAGTCACAGCAAGAAAGGTCATCTTGCCAGAGGAAGCACTGATGAGCCTTGGGCCACAGAAACCTTTTGTCACTGAGAAAAGCAACAGGGAAAAGACATCACTATTTCCACTGGAGTTGGCCTAGACTTCCACGGTGGCAGCAGCAGCCTGCCTGCGCTCAGGGGTCACAATATGGTGACACCCCGCTGGTGTTCACAGTGAGCACTCGATGTTCTGTGTCTACGTCACACACAGAGACAGGGCTCCAGGACAGCTTTCTGCTGAGAGGGGGTACAGGGCCCAGAGCGATCACAGGTACCTCCAGGGTCAGCTTGAGGATCATTCCTGCTTGGGCTATTTGAGGGGAGAGATTGGGGGAGACAATCTGCCATTTCCTCCTACACACTATTGATAGCAAGGCCAAAGGATCAGAAAAATATTACAAGTACGAATGACATCTAAACAATGGCAGAAGTTGCTTGTGCTGGGCCATTTCCAGACCAAAAGGAAGCATATATTCACCCTTACATCATTTACCTTTCCGGGCTTGCTTTTTTCCTTAGTAAGAGACGGTTGAGTCAAAGCAATAGTTCTCAGTCCCACCTGATCCTCACAATTATGAGGACTTTGTAAATGTGAGCCCCTTGGCCTCGCCTGAAGCCATTGGAGGCAGGACACATGTGGTCAAACTCTTCCCAGGTGACTGAAGATCCATGGTACCTGGGAATGGCCGAAGGACCAGTGCCCTCCAATACTTGTTCCTGCTCGAACAGCGTTAAGACAGGTTTCAGAGCTCTGAGGACCACGGGCACCAGGAATGCCCTGGCACTGTGTAAATCCACGGTTTCTGGGCTTGGCCCACATGAACAAAAGCAGACTCCAGACTCAGGGTTACAGTGAAACTGTTTCAGAAGCACTGTGTTAGGATTTTACAGATAACCCGTGTACACTCATGAAGATTTCACTGGATCGCTCTGCATGTTACAAAAGTGCTTGTGTTTTAAATGACCCATGGCTTACGGGAACTGCAACCCTATAAACCCAAATGGTGGTACCACAGCCTTCCCTGCTCCAGGGAGGCTGCTGGCTTCGCAGAGCATTTGAAAATGCTGATTCATGGCTAGAGACACCTGCTTGTGTGGAAGGTGTCTTAGCTCTATTAGAAAAGCACAAAGGTGGTAATGGAATTACTGAGCAGACCGTAGGCACTTAAGTGTTGCTAAGACGAAACGTTTATGCATAACCAACACGCAGCAGAAGACCGGAAGTGAAATAAACAAAAACAGGGGGGAAAACTCAAAACAACAGAAAAATGAAAACAACAATGGGTGAAAAAGAATACTGATGTGGTTCAGAGTCACTTTTCTGGGTGGTGCAGTTTGAGAAACAACATGCTTCAGTAACTGATCTGAACTTAACCACAAATCTTCACTTCTGAACCACTGCCTCCCATCTACGATGAAAAGGTCAAGATACCAGGGTTTCCTGGACTCTTTCCCCTTATTTTTCATGAAAAGACTCAATTTCATCTTTCTAGTACCGACAAGTGAGTACCGTTCTT
>NW_022900937.1:13035062-13040914 GCF_012274545.1 Fukomys damarensis
CCCCCCCCCCATACTGGGGATCAGGCGGTGGCACCACTGAGCCAGATCCCCGGGCACATTTCATTTTCCTGACCGTGGTTGTTCTACCTCACAACGGAGACAGGACAACTCAAGCAATACAAAATTCTTATACTTCTGTGTAGCATCAGAGATAAATGATGTTAATTTAAAGAAACAGGAAGATCAATACTTATTCCTCCGATTCCTACGTAGAAATCAGATTGTTTTATGATTACTTCACATTTGACAGCACTGAAATCCAAATTTACAGTTTACTTTCTTACTTATCCTGAAATTTACACAAATGGATTCTTATCTTGGCTTCTACATCCTTTTAAGTCATAAACTCTACTCTGCTCAAAATACCTACATATTGTGTACTGTTTTATTTTGTGGTCAAACTATATTCTCACGTGAGCCAAATAACCCTCATGTTTAAAAATGTTAAAGGTTTTTTTGCATGTTTTGTATTGTTTTTACTACCAGAAAGAGCTTCACTAGTTTCCTTCTTTTTGTTTGTTTTTAAAAAACAGAAAGTTCTAGATTTAAAAGGGAAAATGCTGTATTGCAGACCAAACCTCTTTAAGAGAAAAATATTCAAGAATACGGGAGATAAAGACTGGAATGTTTTTGAGTGATGCAAGGACTACTATGGGGATCATAACAGCATATTATTCACAGGTGAAATCTTGCACTGATAAGGACATACAATTTTATAAATCAACTTTAATCTATCTTAAAAACCTTTCCCTTCCTTCCAAGCAACTTTAAAAACTCATTATCTCCCCACCATGACACGTTAATAACTATGCAAAACAACGAATTACACTTTTGAATCTGATTTAGAATACCCCTTAGCAATTGAGAAAATAATTTCAACCTTTGACCTTCTCCACTAGCCTGATGGGAAATTCATTGGCACCATCATGGATTTTAGTTTTCCTCAAGCAAGTAACCACTAGAGGGCAGTCTTATCTCAGATCATGGTTTGCAGAAAAACATCTCAAATACTTCCGGTGTTCCTTTAATACATTTTTTTGCAATATTTTTAATTTTCCTGAATATTTATTAATCAACACCAGCTGAACTAAAAGCATTCCTAAACAGATTAAAGCTCCACTTTCACAAATTACAACTATGTCACAAAGACTAGCCGTGGCAGGGGCTAAAGACACAGCTTCACTTATGTACATTAAAATCTTTAAAACAAAAGGTTTTTGTTGTTGTCTTTTAGTCACTTCTTTCTCTTTACTATGTAGTGAGTTAAATGCCAAGTCCATCACACCAGAATTGATACATGGGTTCCATTTTCTGTATCAAAACTTTAAGTGGTTTTAGAGAGACTGAAATACGCTCGAAGAAGAAACCGACCAAAACCGTGGGAAGGCTGTACCATGAACTCTGAATAAAACAGGGGTGGAAAGCAGAGTTAGGGGTTAGAGAGAAATGGGTGTGTGTGTGTGTGTGTGTGTGTGTGTGTGATGCTACAAATAACAGACAGTCAGTGGTTTGAAATATGGCTTACAAGTGTTCTGCACCTCACCCCAGGGTCAAAATCAAGGGATCAGAAGAACAAAGAGAGAGATTTATGCTTGAGACTTTTGTAACTCAACATGGAACAAGCTACCTCTAATGATAAATGAGTTCCCCATTACAAGCTGTGTTCAAGTAACCAATTATTTCACAAGAACGTCCCAAATGCCACATGGACACCAGTCTGAGTGACTTTGAAGGTTTCTTCTGTCCCTGAGACTCTTAAATGATGCTTATTTGCTTTCAGGGAAACACACCTCAATCTAGCTGTCAGAAAAGTAAATACTTACCATGTGAGAAATGAGGTTCTGCAGATGTACCTGAAAATTTGGGTACTTAAGGTAATTTTCTAAAAGACAACAGATTTCTCCAGAGGACGTCAATAATCATGATTCTCAGCTGTCATGGATACAATCGTGAGCGCATCCATGAGCTAAACTGCAGGAGGTTTCTGCTGCATAAAGGCGCATTAAAACCACAAGAAGCATCTGTGAATGCTCCCTGTGCCTGAAGAGACATGGGACACAGAGATAAATCTAGTCCAGTTCTGTCACAGTGGCGACTAGTAACACAGGTTAGCTGCAGCTTGTGGTATCCGGTATTCCTTAGGAAACCCACGCTAGCATTTCACCCAGATCCTCTCATAACAAGCAGACTTAATGAAAATCATGGATGCAGAGGGCTAATGATAAGCAAATAAGAAATACCCCATTTGTACCAAATTGATTTTATTAAATAGTAATTTAAAGATATTAGGCTCAGCAAAGCATTACATAATTGCATCTATTTTTTTCCTGTATAAATGCCAGAGTTATAATTTCCACTAACACGAGATAAAAGTTATATCCAGGACATTTTCACAGCTTCCTCCGGGGGAGGCGGGCAGCTAGTGGAAATTAACGTCCGGGTCTTCTCAAGCATCGGTGGGAAGACCTTGGCAGCAGCACAAACTACCCTGTGAGAGCATCACTTTGTTCAACTTGAAGACATGAGGTTATCAGCAACTTTCTAGGGAGGACTCGAGGAGATAAAGAGTGTGTGTAAACCAGAAAACACAAACTAAATACAGATTAGCATCATTCTATTTACTTGTGAAATGCCTCGCAAACTTCCGAGGCAAGCAAGTCAAAATCAAAAAATGAAACCACTGTCTAACCTTGGGGATAAACTTGACATCACTTCTGAAAGCCATGGGAAAAAGACTTTAAAGGTATCATCTTATCTCCCTTTAATATGATGAGTGCTAACAGACTCCACTTATAAAAGAAAAGCCATAAATACAAGACGTCAAGCTCGTACAGGATAGGACACATGATTGTTTGGACCTCATTTCTGGGCCTAGCATGCAGGGAAAAAACACATTCTACCATGCCACATATGATACCCACGGATAAAAGAGTTCCGACTAGGAATCTCTCTATCCAGGAGCTGAAATGAGGGATCTTCAGTGGAGTGACTAGAGAGGGGAGAGGCGTCGTTATTCATTCCTCAAAGGGCCAGGAGCGTGCTCTGAAACAATACCCAGTGTCAACTCACACCCAACTTGCCACTGGTACATATATCCCCACGGCTTTTTTTTTTTAAGTAGAGAAGACTAGTACAGATAGATGTTGACTCCATGTGTCTACTTAGGTTTTAAAAATTACTACATATTAAACAGATACATGAAGGTAGCCTTGACTGCTCAGTAATAAACACTGTCAATAACCACAAAGTATGCAGAATATATTTCTACTACAAAGCATTCCTAGATTTGTCCCACACAAGGAGTTTTATCGGCTACTAAAACGATGCAAGATCTTTGTAAGAAAACTGAGTTTCACGTCTGCCTTCACAGATCCACCTATTCATCATCCATCAACTTTTTTCCCAGTAAATGTCATTTGTAGCTATTTTCTTAGGTACCCCAGAGCTCATTACAAAGTGTCCGGGCATGACCACAGGTGCTAGGCAATTACCTATTTGCTGATCTCATCCATTTTTATTGTGATTCATTAGGCTGGGGCAGAAAGGTGGGAGAAAACAGGAGTCTAGAGAACTATTAATATATTTATAAGAGTGTCTAACAAGGTATTTAAAAATCAAGATTTAAATCACATTGTGTGTATTTGTTTTTCAAAGAACGATTTCGGTTTAGAGATTTTATACCTGTGCAGCATTAAAGAAATGACAGTACGTGGGCCTCAAGTGGGCAGCAAGATGCTCCACTGAAACATGCTTACCAGCATCTCGGGGGATACGACGGAAACAGGTAATCAAGAGGCCACTGTGAAAACCATGCTTTAAAAGAGCCTGTGCTTCAAGGGGGGGGGCTCAGGCTTACCCTCCACCAGGCACAAGCGCCTTCAGGCATTTCTGTCTTGAAAAGAACGGACCCCTCCTCCTTCCTAGTCCAGCCCTTTTACTTCGGGGACAGTAGGAGCCATTTGGGTTCTCTCTGTCTGCCTTTCACCTCTCCCTAACATGGGACAAAAATCCCAGCGAAGGGATACTTAGAAAAGCTCTTTGAACGAGGGCTTAAAATGAGACCGGGGATGAATCCAAACAGCACACAGAAAAAGAAAGACCAAGTTCTTCACAATCACAACGCCGGATGTATTAGGGCTGGATGTCACACTCATCACCGAATGGGCTATTTTCAAAGTGGCTGGGGGGCTCACACGTGGCCACGAGTCAGGCCCCGCCTCGCTCGCTCTCAGACCCCACTCTCGGGAACACAGGCCCAGCCCCTCTGAGCGGACGCAGCCCTGCAGGCCATGCAGTCTCGCACCAGTGCCAGCGAAGCTCGGCCAAGGTCCCCCTAAGATGAGCAGAGCAAGGGCTCCCCCGACCAGAAACGTCAGCATCGCCTCTTTCCGAAGCAATCTGAATGGAAACGGAACCTTGTCGTCAGTTACACAAAAACAAAACTGAAGGATGAGGCTAGAACTGCTCAAATGAAAATTTATTACGTCTAAGCACGAAACCACTTTAAGCCTAAACTTATTAGACAACTAACACAGAGGAAGGATTTTCTTCTTTGGAGAGTTCAAAAGGTCTAACAGACTGAGATTTAAAAAACATGGGCCAACAAAGAGAATGCTTCTCTTTTTGGGATACTTGTGCTGTCTTCTCCACACACAGAATTTATACTGTAGAGTGTTTCTGCTTTGCACAGAAAACCTAATTATACAGATTCGCTTATACATGGAACCAATTTAACTCGTAAAACTGAGAGGCAGTAGGGAAGTATTTAATACCATTCTGGGACAGGTTTTTTCTCTTAAATCTGATATGGAAACATTTACAGCATGGCTCGTTTTCCCACAAAGTGTTTTCTTCAGTTAAAATCGGCACCAAAGCAAGATAAACCCCTTTAAGACGCGGGATGTTACGATACTGGGATTGAAATATTCCAATGGTCCAGATTCACCACCCCCCAGCTGAGCTCAGAGAACAACCGCATCACCAGAACTTCTGCGTTACTTTTCTCAAAACTCAATAGCATGGATCTATTATCTTGCGGGCGTCAGAGGTCACCCCAAGACAAATGTGCGGGAGACGGCTCTTGGGGAGGGGGAATGTGTGACACTCATGTTTCTATTAGTAGGAGTCAATGTGTACCAGAACTCCAATTTGTACCAGAAACTGCAAACGCAAAAGTCTTTGTACTAGGAAACATCAAAGTTACATTATTAAAATGTACCTTCCTTTACTGTCACTCTTCGCTGGGAGAAAGGCAATCTAAAAGGTCCCTGTCTCTCTTTGCTCCCAACCAACACAAAAGACACTAAATAAGTGGGTAAGGACTCGCGTGGACACCTCGCCAGGAGCAAAATCTATTTTATAGTTGAGGGGGAAATGGAAGAAAATGTCTTCACAAAACCTCTTCTAAGTCATTTTACACTTACAGGCGTATTAAAGCACAGAGTTGCATGAAAGTTTTTAGGGAGAGGAAGGGAGACTTCTTTTACGTAAGAAGTCGGTGAGAAAGCTTAACATTTTTTTTCTTCTTCCCAAATGACTTTACGTGCTTCGGAGCACGGATCGCGGGAACGCTACCCCTCTTTTACTATCAGCTGCGGATTCTAAAATGATCAAATCTCATCTGCCGTAAATCACCGGGGGAAAAAGGAAAACGTGCCGTGGACACATCGTTGAGAAAATTTTCGTCTCAAACAGCTTATCTGAGCGTCTAGTACGCTTCAGCCTGTTAATAATTAATAAAAGTGATGCCATCCAATCTCTAGTGAAGAAGGCAAAGCTGGGTGATCCGAAAGTAAAGCCCGTGCAGATAGCGAGCTGGTGGCCTTCATCCTGGGTTGCAACAAAACTCGCAC
>NW_022900937.1:13042067-13043107 GCF_012274545.1 Fukomys damarensis
AGGGCCCCGGGCCGATCCGGCCCGAGAGGAGGGAGCTCCCCTGGCGTCCCTCGGGGAGACCTGCCCGGGCCCAGGGAACTCCACTCACAAGGTCCTCCGCGGCCAGGCCGGGCAGCCTCTACACTCCGGGACCACCCATACCTGCAAAGAGCGAATACTGAACGGAGGTGACCTAAAGGGCCTCCAGCTGCCAGCCGACGGACGAGGGCCACTATAGTCAGGCTCGGCACAACCAGCGTCCTCTCCAGAGAACCCATCTACAAGTGGAAAAGCCTGTGTTTTTCATACCCTAAAGATGAGCCATTGCCTTGTGGACAGAAAAAAAAAAGAAAAAGTCTCGAAAGGTCAACTTTGTGAATTGTAACTTGTAACCAAGACTTTACGGTCTCCAAACTTTGAAGCTTAATTCTTTTTACTGGCTTTATGGGAACGTAAATCACGACATTCTTACGTTGCGGATGGAATCTCTTTATGATGAATTTCAGATGCCACTTAGCCAGAGTCTGCATTATTTAAAACTTTGGCAAGTGGTTCTATAGTATAGAGTATAACAGGAAAAAAAAAGTTCAAAAACTAAGTTTGCTACCTATTGCTGTTCTTTCGTGAAATTTTAATTTTCCTTTTCTGTTGGTCTATTTTTCCATTTGCAATTTAAATATTAAATGGCTAATCATTGTTGCATTCATGATTAAATAACTATTCTAGCATTTCTTTTTCCATACAACTGAGTCGCTCTTGCCCCTAAGTTAGGCCATAATTTAAAACACATGCAGACCATCAGCATGGCGGAAAACAAAGATTCATACACTCACTACCCTCCAACCCAACTTTCAAGACAAAATTAAGTTTTCCAAGCATTTACAGAGTTCTCTGATTTATAAGGTCAGAAAAGTTCACTGTCTTTCAGTCAAGCTGTGGCTTTAGAAAAAAAAAAGTTTGATTTCAGATACATTCATCCTAATAAAATCTTTTTCTTTAGAAATTTTTCCAAACAAAACCAAACACACACAAAAAAAAAAAAAAAAAAAAAAAAAAAAAAA
>NW_022900937.1:13043123-13053865 GCF_012274545.1 Fukomys damarensis
AAAAAAAAAAAAAAAAAAAAAAAAAAAAAAGAAAGAGAAAAGATTGTAAGTGTGAAGCCAAGACCTACCCATGTTAACTCAGCTGTCCAGCCATAGCGAAATGGACAATAGTTGAGAATCAACCATACTTAGTGTGATGTTTACAGTTGTGAAATTAAATCACACCACGTTCTCATGATGCAACTACGTCTCCCACTAGGCAACGCCCCTCAGTTACTGGACCCGCTTGTGTAGGTGGTTTCTGATTTCCCTTGTGCTAACAACTAGGAGGAGGAAGTGACAACATCACCCTAGCCTGTTGATAGGTCCTTGCTTGGTACAATGTTCTTTCCTTTGAATAGGCAACGGATGAAGAAACATCCCAGATCCCTATGCCATAGTCTTCATATGGCAGTGAAGCCAGAAACACACCTCAGAGTAAACACGTTACTCAAAAACAGCATCCTGCTTTAGAAAATAATACCTTGAAAATAACCAAATCCACTCGCTCCAGCCTGCCTGTCAGACATGAGTCCAAGGTAAATAGTCTTACATCACTTACAATTCATATTTATTTCCAGACCATTTCAGATGAAATCGCTCATGAGGAAGGACGTGTATCGTGACATGGGCTCCCACAATTACAAACAGAAGAATCATTTCTCCTATAGAAATGTCCCCAATAGAAATAAAATCTCATAATACTTATTTGAAATAGTTGCACATTTATTCAACAAAGACATTTCCAGGATAATGTAATATTGACCTTGCCCTTTAGAAACATATTTCATTCACATCCTACAACAAGCAGCAGAATTTCAGATATGAAGTGCTAACCTTCCTGTGTGGCTAGATGCTATTTGTAAAACATGCCTCTATGATGTCTTCAGCTTTTAACCCAGGGTATGTTACTGTTCTTTCTACTAACACAGCTTTCACTAAACTTTGAAAATAAAAATGAGAGGCTATGTTTTTTAAAAAAAAAACACTTGAAATACAAATTTTCTATGGAATTGTAAGTCTCTAGCCAACCAAGTCAGCCAAAAATGAAAAGATGCACATTTGTCTTTCAGTAATACCAAACCGGAGTCATAAACGATACACTTCAATACAGATTTTCTAACCCACCATATATTAAAATAAAATACCATGGAAATAGAATACAACGTTGAAATACAGTAAGTATGTAGGAATAACCATTTGGGTTTTATTGAACATATCCTTCTAAAGTGCCCACTATGGGGGGGAATTAGGGCTAAGCAACATCTTTTTCTTTGTACCAAGCATTTTGAAAAGAAAAAAAGAATATTGCTTCCATGAAGATAATTAAACAGGCCAAAACTTCTCTATTATGAATGATGTACGCTCTATAATAATCCCAACTCAAATGTTTGTCGGCTAATCTCTGAAAGAAAGCATACTTATAAACACATGCAATCCCTCCTGGGGTCCCCAAGAGAAGGCTACAATCCCACATGGTGTCCCCGTATGCTGGTTTCACACTGGATCTGGCATTTAGTGGGAGGAGAAAGACTTCTATACCAGATTGCTCCTGGCACACGTCTGCAGGTGTCTAGATTTAAGTATTGTCAATAAATGGGTGCCAATCGCGAGAGGTTAAGTAAAGAAATGACACTTTATGAGAGTGTAGTTGGATCTGACCAGACACAGGGTCTGGTCTTAGGGTCTACCCGCAACCCCAGTCACACATACAATGCTGCTGGGGAGAATGTCCAACCCATGGAGGGACGACTTCTCCCACATGTGCAAGTGGGCTTGTAGGAGGAAGGTGATTTCAAAGTTCTCTGATGCATGTGAGGGAGCATTTTGGTTCCCTTCGCCAGGGCCCTGGGTCCTTCTCTCTCCTGGGTGTGTGGCAGCTTGCTAAGTGAATACATTTCTTTCTAACTGAACAAGAAAGGGATCAGTGAAAGGCTACTGTGGTCCGAGGCAGCTCGGTTCAGCAGTCCTTAGCCACCACCACTCTGTGATCTTTGTAGGTTGGACCACTCTGGCCAAAATAGAGCCAGGGTACCAGGCTTCTCATGAATGCGACAGGGTCAGACCAGATGAGTCTTCCTACACAGATTGCAGAAGCCAGTGTCTCATGGGACTATTTATGAATGGAATAATATTGGTAAGACACCAAAATCAAAGGAGAGAGAGGGGAGAAGCAGAGGGAGAGGGAGAAGGAGAGAGGGAGAGGGAGAGAGAGAGAGAGGGAAAGACCCCTTTATTTATGAGTGTTGAGGGGGAGGAAAATGAGCCTGTTAATATGGTTGGTCTATCCTATTCATGATTTTGAAACAAAGAGTTAAATATCCAGAGCCCATGAAATACAGTGAAATAAGCTGTATTTTGGTGGCAAGATACATGTTCAATTTTAAACACACGTGTGCATGCTTGCACACACATTTTTCATAATCAACCACATTTACTGAGTAGCTATTATATGCCTGGCATTGTGCTGGAGAATGGAATCAGGACAAGACAGCAGCCCTGGACTGGAGCATCTTCCTCTTCAGCTTACCTCTGCTCCGAAACTCTACCCAGGTTAGTTCTCAGAGAGAGCGTGGATGCTCCTGAAGGAACACAGGGCCCGGCTGTCTGTTTTTGTTTGTTTGTTTTTGGCACTGGGATCGAACTTGGCTCCATAAGAGGCAGGCAGCGGAAACACTGAGCTAAATCCTCGGCCCCTGGCCGGCGGTTGAAAAGATGTCAGCACAGCTTTTTGCCCCCCATGGTTGATAGACAGCTGCAAATCGTTAGTGTGGCTATTAGTGTAATTGAGTGTTGGAGATAAAAGGTTTGGCTGGCTGGGGACAGTGGCGCAGGGCTTCTGGGATTTCTGACACCTAGTATTACATGCAACTATTAGGAAATTCATAGGATTGACACATGTTTTGTAACCATCACAAGGAGGAAAAGGGTAAAGTTCATGAGGCATATAGAGGTAGGCAGCTGCCTCAGAACAGGTGGGCAGCCGGGGCCTGTCTGCACAGACACCTGCCAAGGGAACATGCAAACAGATACAGGCCTGGGGCGGGAGGGCCTCCATCCATCCTTCTGTGCTCCAGGGGTGTCCTCACCCCATGCTTAGAGCTGGCAGGGGAACAGGCCATTCAGGAAATAATTGGTTTTCAATTAAGGGATTATAGGAAATACAAGAGTAATCAGAACCTGGAATCCTGGACTCCAGTTTCACACTCGTCCCTGGTAGCTTTCTGTGTCACCATGGGCAAATCACGTCGCTTCTCAGGACACCAGGCCCCTCACTCCCAGGATCGCCTCCCATCCGCTCTGCGGGGTCACTGTCATTTGATCTCTGTGCTGTGCTAAGTCTACTCCCCTCTCCGAGGAGCCGTCTCTGTTTCACTGGACTCCACGGCACGAGAGACAAAGTTGGGAGCAAAACCGTCCTCCAGCCCACTCAGGAGCTGAATGACGTTAGGCAGATCTACCTCAGCACATGTATAAGAAGAGTAGAGTCTTGCAGGGCCACTGAGATGGTTAAATTAAATAATATTTTAAAAGAACAGGTGGATATCTCTTCAAACGGATTAGAAGAGGCTGTTAGCACCATCCCTACCAGCCCTGACGGTGACACACAGCCCATGCCTGGCCTCAAACACCGAGCCTTCAGAAAAAAATGTGTTGAGATCACCTTCAGATGCAATTTTGCTAAACTCTGTATAATTGTGGAACTCTGTGTGTGTAAAGCAGGTAGTATTTATTAAGCACTTGCTAATACAGAGGATAAAAAATAAATAAAAGTTAAATTACCCATAGGCCTGAGAGACCTTGTGGGCTGGCAGCCTTTTTATGTCCCTTTTCCCATAAGAGAGAAAGCTGCCATCCAATGAGCAGTGGCTAAGCACCCATCTCCCTATGCTGGGGCATGCAGAGGGGAGGGAAAGATCAAGACAGCAGTCTGTCCTTCAAGGGGCCCGCAATAGTCAAGCAGGAAAGTGAATGCGATGCCCATAGTGTAAGACAGAACATGTGACACACATTCTAAGCGTTCCTGAAACTGAGTGCAATGTAAAGCAAGAATAAGAGAAGTTATCTGGCATAAGGTCTGCCTTCAGCTTCACAAGGAGAACTTCATGCAGGAGACAGCATCTGAACTAGATCTCAGGACACCTCAAATCCCAGAGGACAGAAATGGCAAGGAAGGACCTGTGTAATGGAACACAGAACACCGGTGAGAGGACGGAGCTAGAGAAGGCATTTTGCCCTTAAGGAAAACTTGTAATGAAGCATAAAATACATACAGATGAGGAGAGGAGAAAGCACAGAATGTAGGCTGTAGCTATTTCTGCTGTCTTTCCTCAAAGTGCCTAGAACAGAGTGCTTCAAACTATGTGTGTGTGTGTGTGTGTGTGTGTGTTCATGGAATGATTTTTGGAAAAAAAATCCGAGGGCAGAGAAGGGAATTGTGCTTTAGAAAATAAATCTTTTTTGCAGCTTGCCTATTTCATAGTCTTATTGTAAGAATAGTTAGTTTGATAGTCATAAAGTTAAATTACACTTAATAAAATACACAGAGCAAAAGAGTTCCACATCAGGGCACACCAAGGAAGAATAAAACTGGAAATGGGTGTTATTTCATCAGAGTGAAAAGCTAAGCAGAGCATTTGCGGATGAACACGATAAACCGAATATGGTTTGATTCTGTGTCTCACCCATTTCAGTGCTGGAAACGATCTGAGACAGTTCTATTAATACAGATGCTTTCTCTATAGGCTTTTTTTTTTCTAAATAAAAAGAATGATCTTTAAAACATTTCCAAATAATGGAGAAAAGATAAGCGGTTATAGATGATTCCCCCTAGTTTTTGTCATGCATGATCAGGACCGGAGAGTAATGTAGGCTTCAGCGGGAAACCCACATCTCACAGCTAGGAGCATTCCAGGAGCAAATACTGGCATTATTTTGCTTTCACAGAGAAAATGTGCTCCTGTTCAGTCAAGCAAAGTAATCAATTATTCTGCGTTATGAAATCCTCATTTTATAACTATTGCCATTTCAGACAGTTGTGCTGCGTGTCAATAGTGGTTTTGCTGCTCACATCTAAGCTCCAGCTTACAGGAGGGGATTCACCCGGTCTGACAGCGTCTGGTCACAGGTCTGTTCTCTGCTCCCGAAAGTCCCATCTGTTATTTCTGTCCAGTCCTGCATGTTGGAAGTGTGCTGTGAGCACTAAAACAAGAACAGACTTGACTGTGTATTTCCATTTTAAAATGTTAAAGTCTTCTAAGCATGTTAGATTCGCATTTTAAAAATAATTACCTCTCTTCCCTCAAATGAAAAACTATTCGTATGTTTTATAAGATGGAGATAGAGTAAATCATCCCTTCCATTCAGAGGCTCCAGAATTCACATTTGGATTTTTTTTTAATAGCCAGTTTGGCCACGTGTCGCAAAAGGTGATTTTCTGAAATCAAAACGGATTTCCAATCATTATTCAATATTGTCCAGTTGCTGTTTCACACTCTCCTACTGGTTGACCATCTCCTGGGGCTTCTCCTGTGGCAGAGCGACTTTCTGCTCTTTTAAGGTTCCATGTCCCCAGCAACATTCTGTGCTTTTATGACTCACATTTTACAGCTGAGGAAATGGGGGTACAGAGAAATAGGTGATTTGTCTAAGTGTACAAGGTTAGGTAACTGTGGAATCATACAAAAACAAACAAACAAACAAACACTCCAGGTAAAGTCACTCTAGGGTAGACACTGAACTCTTATGCTACAACTCAAGCGTTATAAAATTTTCCCTTGAAGTCAGCACTACTAAATATTTTGAAAAAACCAACCTGGCTTCTTCACAAATCAAAAATTACCACTCAAATAACATCTAGGCATGGCTACAAAAAATTGTTTTTATCACTAGCTCTTGTAATAAAACAGGATTAGCATGTGTCATTATAAATTATTACACAATTTAGTAAATTATTTAATTACTGCTAATGAAGAAACATACTGTACATGTTTGTAATTACCCTCTTTGAAAACAATGTTGCCATGTGTATATTTAAGAAACAGTTGCTACACATTAAATTAACTCTTGAGGGGAGGTTTTTTCCCTTCAGATTTTAGGGTTAGGGCTACTGATATGGAATATTAGATAGGACTGTAAGAAAACTAAAAAATACGAAAGCCAATATTTGTTTTTCTAAAAGATCCCAAAGAACAAATCTGTCAAAAATGTAAAACAGCAAAGTTGGAATTCATACTATTCTACAGAAAAAGCACAAGATAAAGATCTCTACTATTTTCACATTCGAAATTTGTATCACTGCTGCTCTTTATGGAAAATTTCTGCCACTATGTCATGTAATGTGGCATCTCATTTGCTTTAATCACCTAACAAATGGCTTTGATAGCATAATAATCTTAAGCAGAACCATTTAATTTTCAATGCACATTGAATTATCACCGACATTTATGCAGCATCTAGAGTGAAGCATAATCTTGTTCTCTGTACAGAAACATAGGCCATACACAGCTTGAGATGTTTTGACGACACATCTTTTGTCATATAAAGAAATTTTCTAAATGATACAAGGGAGACAGAGGGACCAGTCTGTATACACATGGCGCACATTATACTGACGAATTGTTGATATGCTTGTTGGATTACTCATAAAAACTTAAGTACAATGATAGTCTCAGAAAGCCCAACTTTCCATTCTCCCGAAGGTTAGACTCAGGTGGGGCAAAATGAACTTTCCTAATCCAGGATGTAAGGGTGACTGGAGTACCACATCCTTGTTCCTTGAAATATAAAAGTTTATGTGGCAAAGCCATTGTAGACAAAATGTAAAAAAAGGTAACTGTCAGAGTTGGAAGGCACTCAAAAACTCATGGGGTGGGTTTTCCTGCTTCCAAGGACACGAGCTGCTAAACCATGACAGTTGCCTGTCATTAAGTAGTCATCTGCAAGCAAGATAAGTGATATTATCAGATTTTTTTCGGCTTTCTCAATTATCCCAGGGTCAAACTGCCATTTAACTGGATAAATCTAACAAAATTTTGTCCTTTTATGCATGATGCAGGCATTAGAACTATAGTATAGTCTGCATATTTCAGCACTTGAAAAAAGTTAAACTAAAAATACCATAAGAAACCACTGCCTGTCACCTTGTTTGACTTAGGCATCACAAAACACAAAGAAAGAAAACATGCTAAAAAAAAAAAAGAAAGAAAACATGCTAACACTGCTCCATGCCTCATGTCATATAAATTACTACAGGGTTGATTTTACATTAGCAGCAATTTATCAACCAGCACTACAGTAAGAACACATTGGGTCCCCTCTGTTTTAATGTGTTTTCTGATATTACTGTGGCAAACTAGAAGATCTCATTAAAAATTAAAACATGATTTCCATATGGTGAAATTTACGCTTTTTAGTGAAAAGGAGTTTGAGTTTTGACATGGGCATTTTTTTTTTTTTTTGAGCTCATTTGACATGGGCATTTAATTGTCTAACTGCCAACACAATCAAGACACCTGTCCCCCAATATTCTCCTCTGTAGGATACTTTTCTTTCTACCCCCAACCCTGACAAAGAGAAATCTGTTTTCTATTCCTAGAGTTATACCTTCAAAAAGTTGTATTTCAACAGAACAGTTCATTGTGGAGTCACTGCATTCTGGTTTCTTCCACGTAGCACAACGCCTTTGAGATTCGCCCCATATTGACGAGTTTATCAGTAATTTGTTCCCTTTTATTGTTTACCAATAGTCTATTCCTCAGCTTGTTTATTCATCCCCTAGTGGAAGGATATTTGAATTGTTTCCATTTCCTTGGCAACTACAAATAAAGCTTCTAAACATTCATCTGCAGGTTGTTGTGTGGATATGTTTTCACTTTATGTGGGTAAGTACTTAGCAATGGGACCATGAGATCACCGGGGCCAATGTATGCATTTCATTATAAGAAATGCCAAAGGGTTTCCCAAGTGGCCAGGGTATTCTGCACTCCTATGGGCAGTGGGTCCACGTTCCAGTCCTGATGCTGTCCCACAGTTACCTGTCCCACTGTCAGTCCTGGTTACAGTATTGGCTGCAGTTCAGTCCAGCGGAGTCAGCAGGCACGGGGCCAGTCAGTGGACAGAGAGCCACTGCTCCTGGAGGGACAGCGTCAGGCTTCGAGATTTCTGCCAACTGACCAACACAGAACTTCGTTTGATGTGTGTCTGTTTAAAAGCATCTTATTTAATGTGCTCTGTTGCTTTATTCACAAGGAGCTGATGGTCAGTAGCCTGATTCCTGGACTCTGTGCCGAGGGGAGCTGAACCAACACGTGTTTCCTCCACACACAGGCACGCAACACAGCTCTTCATCAAACGTGATGGCTGGGAGTAATTTATTTTATTTTGAGACAGGGTCTCTATATGGAGCCCAGGTAGGCGTCAAACTTGTGGCGATCCTCCTGTCTCAACCTCGCAAGAGCTGCAGTGCTGGGATTATAGGCGTGAGCCACCACGCCTCGCTTTGAGAGTCATTTTAAACAGAGAGCCGATGCACAAAATGCACAAAAATGTAGACTAAACAAATGTTGGAAAGGCCATTTGTTTATAGTGAGAGAGGTGAAATCAAGCAGGGCACCGCCTTGGTCTACCTACCTGGAGAGTGCTGGGGTGCTGTCCGCATGCGCTCATCAGCCAGCGGCCCAGACCGGTGTTGATTTGAGGCTCTGGATCCATTTCAGAGAGTACACAAATTCATAAACGCAGATTTCTCCTGTAATGAGGATGGACCACGCCTATCTATTTTTGCCATCCTACGATCTCAGATTAAATGTCACTGCCTTCAGGAGGTCTTGGCCAGAGCCCTAACCACTAGTAGGTGAGATTTGAGTGCCGTTGGCATTGTATTCTTCCCTTCCCTAAATTTGACTCTTCACCCCAATTTCCATGATCATTTGTTATCTCTCTACCTTCTTTACTAAACTCTAGATTCCCGGATCAGGAAACACTATCTGTCTAATACCACTAAGGCCTACCCTTGCTGAATGTTTAAAAGTGATTCTTCAATAAGTTTATGCTTTCAAAGCAAGATTTTACCCCCTTTCAAACACTCCTAAAAAACAAATGAATTTAATTACTAAGCATAACGTGACTCAGTATGAAATATTTTCTTATAAAGGTTTATTGTGTTCCTTAAGAACACAAAAATTTATTATATTCTTCAAGGTAATAAAAATCAATAGTTTCCATAAAATCATCCAATCTTCCTGTGTGTAACTAAAGCTAGTAAGATAACCTCTATGTTAAAATACAGTGGAAAAGAAACTCCATGAACAAGGCGATAGTTACTTCACTCCAAACTTATACAAGTGGTTCTCTTACAAAAGTATGATGATCAGATATGATTAAGTGACGCTATTTAAGATTACTGGTCTTTGGTGGATGCAAAGTGTGATGCAAGCTGATGGGAGGGAGGGACAGATGCTAAATGTGCATTTAGTTACAAATCAGATCAGCAATACCGTAGAATCAATAACGATTATCGTATACGAAACTTTCAGTGTTTCTTAACTTCCATTCACGTTAACATCTCTGGAGAGGGCATATTTTAAAAACGGAAGTTCTCACAGGGAGCCTCCCAACAGGTCTCAGTGAGACCTAGGGTTTCAGACCTTATTCGCCAGTGTGCATGCTCTGAGTGTGCTCGCTGAGACGATGCTTTGGGGTCTTTCCGGGCTGTTTTAAATGATATTGGACAAGGCTACTGAACGACTTGTCAGCGAGCAGGAAAACATTATGACACCACTTCTCCAGAGTTCTTCTCAGAACATGAACTATTTGGAACCTATCTAATAGAATCAAGGCTAATTAAAATAGTTACAAGATATGCTGCGCTTTAAAGCTTTCAGTTTTAAACAAGAGAATTCTTCTAACATATGGCAGCTAAGCTCTGACTCATAGCAAGCTTCAGTTTCTGCCAGTGTCCGTTTCCTGAGATTGTGTCTGAGCTCCCTGTATATCTCTGGTGGGGCCAAGCAGGCATTAAATAAATGCTAATGTTGGAACGAATGAATGAATTAAAGGGTTCCTAATTATGAACTACAAATTCTTCTATCAACAAAATAATCCCATAGGAAAGCTGCTATGTACTTGGAATTCATATCTATGAAAAGCTCTATTTTCAGCTCTTTACAAATTTTCTTTTGTTATTTAAGTCCAACTTGGTCTTTCTTGATTTCTTTTTTTAAAACTGAAGTGTGAAAAAACATAGAAACATCTTCCAGAACATGAAAGGCAAGTAGAGTTCTTAGTTTTATTTGTATGTAGCATGTGTGCAATAACTTTTAAAATCTCAGTTAATCCTCAGACATTTTCTAGGAGCAGACTTTGGGTAAAGCACTCAGGGAGATGTTTGGAAAAGGAAGTTAAAAGAAGAGAGCCCTACTCTTGTTTATGAGCCAATAACTGCCATAAAGATTAAAAGCAGGTCCACAGTTGTTAGTATATCCACAGGTAAGTGATAATCAAAAGCAACATGAAATTAGAACCGCTGTCAGAGGAAGTATATAATTGCTATAAAACTTTTCATAATTGGAGATATCTTATTTAAAATCTTTTGAAGCAGAACATAGAAGAAAACAAAAAATAAATCAAAGAGGAACAAAAGCAGAGACACAAAGATCAACAGAGATACAAAGATATGAGTGAATTCTTAGAACCAAACCTCAACATATGTGCTTAAAATGCATCTTTCTGGCATTTGCTTGGAGGCTTTTTTTTTTTTTTTG
>NW_022900937.1:13053986-13070592 GCF_012274545.1 Fukomys damarensis
TTTTTTTTTTTTTTGGTATAGGAGACATATTCTCATAACCTTGATAGCTGGAGGTCCAGCATACAGAAGATATTAGTGGGGGGGGGGAAGCACAGCTGAAAGGAAAAGAGAATTCGCCTGCTAGGAACAAAGAGAAATAACAAATATAAAAGGAAGAAATAAAAAGATGAAAAGTTAGACAAACCAACTCAAGAAGCACGACAATAAGAGGCCATTTGGCACAGGGAGAATAGCCAGCCATACCTATAGCCTTTGAGTCCATTGTGAGTTACAGCATACTGCACATGCAGTGATAATTAATGTTTATAATGGCTTGGAATCACTAAGAATCGATTAACCCATGAACTCAAAGATGATAGGGGCTTATCTACTTTTAATTCACCCCCCCAAAAAAAGTATAGTAATTTAGGCACTTAGAAATTGCCAGAAAATTAATTTACATGGGATAGGTCATATTTTTGGTAATGCCTGTGAACTCAGAGTTTACAAACCTCAAACAATAACCCTAATTACTTAAGGGCTTCTAGTCAGGCTTTTGGTGAGTCTGATTTTCAGTAAGCAATGCTCTGAAGCCTACTGGAAAAATAAAAAGCTTTCTCTGGTAGGATACCTGTGTACAGACAGGTATTTCATTCAATTGTAATATTAGCCAACAGCAATAAAATAAAAACTGTTCACACACCCCTCCCACATTTCTATTTACAGCCAGCGTGCCTTTTGTAAATGTTTACTTGAATTATGCGTGTTCAGGGGTAAGGTTTATATTAAGATATGTATTGTAACTGCCACTTATGTATAATGTTTAACCTTACCAGAATTCTACAGAGGGAAAACTTAGCAGTTAAAGTAATTCGACGGGAAAAAGATGAACAACAAGAAAAACACAAGCACAACTTGGTATTGTTTCCATGCTGTGCAGGTGAGGTGACAGGGTTTTGAAAGGATGCCTCCTTTCACACACACGATGCCGATACCTTACAGTCCTTTTTAAAAGTTGCTAGCCTGTTTCCAGGACAGCTGCAAAACATGTGTGAAAACTAGTTAATTTGTTGGAGGCATGGGAGCCGTTGCCTCCCCAGGTGTCACGTGACGCGACAGTGGCGGGAGCCAGGAGAAGGCCCTGCTGAGGACGTCTTGGAACAGGAACGCAGGCGCTTTGCCGCTTCTGACCCTTCCCTTCTACATATTGTTCATGCTCTGGAAAATAACGCTGTTAGTACTGCAGTCACCCCGGCCACCTCCACATTGTTAGCACATTTTATGATTATATTATTATCGCTATGCCGTTGCTAACGAGAATGCAGTTAAAGGCGATCATTTGACAGAACTGCCCAGGGATAAGCAGACAGGGCGATTACTCTGCTCACAGATGGGAACCTGTGCTTGGAAGGCCACAGCCTCTGGTTCAGCCAGGGTGAGGTGGCCAGTTGAGGGGCTGGGACTCAAACCCAGGGATCTGGCCCCAAGTCCATAAGGTCACACATGAGGTCCTGAAAACCCGGCTTCCTGTTCGTTAAGAACAGATATTCTGAGGAACTTGGGTTGGCAAGCGTAAGGGAAAAACTCCATAGGAGGACTTCTGAGAGTGAAAGCAAAGCCGTCTCCCGTTTCTTCAGAAGGACATTTTGTCAGTAATTATGTCTTCCTTTCCATTCATGTATTTTTGTATTATTACTTCTGCCACAGCAGATAATTTACGTGATTCTTCCATAACATGCCACCGATAAATCACCAATTAAGTTTTAATTAGTCAGGCCTCCTTGCAGTCCATAGAAACCAAGGTTTACCATGTACAGCTTAAAGCTACTCTGGTCATGGGAGGATTATTTTACAGTCTCTGGACCTCTCGGAGTGACAGAGATACATAAAATGTTTTACAGAGGCCCCTGGGGTCCACCAAAACATTGGCCTCAGATATTAAGAATATATTCCAAAATTACATCTCTTCCTTTTGGGTAGCTTTTTAAAAAATTAATTCATTGTGCCTTTCAATATATTTTGTATTCATTCAGATGGGGCTGTATCACATGCATTCACAATAGCATGAAAGAAGGATTTCTAAGATTAGGTCTAAAATCAACTTCTTTCTACATTTACAGGGTGTGCATTCAGCCCCTCTGGCCACAGACCTTTGCTTTTTAACATCTCCTGCTTGCTGCGAATACTGAATTAGTTTACAAAAGAATCGTAACAGGTTCTATTACTGTTAAAGATACTATTTGGCAGTAGAGCTTTTGCAATAAAATATCTGAAATATTTAAAAAGTGCAATGGGCAAGAGGACATCAAAAGGATTAAGATGCTATATGTATTTGTACTAACGCCCTACTAGGAATATATTCATTATATAATAAAAATGTGTACTGATTAAAAAAATCCACAAAATAACACGCCAAATTTACAGCACGGGTGTAGAGGGAACAAAAATGTGGTAGCTACAGGGGCTTAAAGTCTCAGGGAGAGGCAGAGAAAGTCCCAGGAATAGAACCCCGCAGGTGTGATTCTTGCCCCGGGTTCCCGTCGTCTGGTCCCACCTATAAAGGGGCAGCACACGCACATCTGTGGAAGGTCCCTGAGATGGAAATGAGTTGGCCTGCAATTCATCATTTGCAAAGATGAGAGACAAAGCCATTTATAAAAATACCAGCCTCAAAGCAACTGCTGCACCTCAACCCAGGTGAGAAGACCCAGAAGAGGTTGATAAAAACAAAACTGTGTTACAGTAATCCTTATTCCAGCACCAAACTGGCCGCCAAGAGGGGTCTCTGCAGTGGCCGGTGAAAGGCACAAATCGCGGGCTGCCCGGTGGGGCAGTCGGGGCAGAGCAGGGAGGGAAGGTCCTTGTCTTCAGAGGCTCAGTGGCCAGACTCTCTTCAGTGAATAGATAACGCCATTGCAGAACACACTGTGGAGATGAAAGTAGCAGCCAACGAAAACAGAAGAACGGAGGGAAACCATCAAAGGGGGGAAAAATAACAAAAGTCCAGGGACTGATGTGATCAGCACCCAAATGCTAAAATTGCAGCTCCAGAGAGCTGTTTGAAGCCGCTAAAGGAATGTAATACAATCTGGAATGAACAGAAATCGCCATCAAACGGAACAGAAGGGCCACCAAGAGACCTTAAGGAAGGGCAACCGGCGGGAATGGGAGCCCCACAAAGAGCGCACTTGGCAGTGTCCTTTTGAACATCTCAGTCATTCTGAAGTACTGTGTAAATCACACGCGCGCGAGCACACATACACACACGCACCCGGGCCGGGATCTGTGGGGCGTTTGGATGGGAGATGTTTGTCAAAGGTCTTAAAAAACGCAAGGCAATGGCAATCCATCGGATCTTCCGCTCTGAGGACCAAGAGCGGAGAACAGACGCGGGCTGATCAAAGCAGCCTGTCATCTTTCTAGCACATCTGCAATGTCCATCGCACCAGGGGCGACCTTCCGAGTGAACTCGGGGAGAGATGTGCTCTTTGGTTTTTGTCTGGGCTGCAGTTAAATTCAGCAGGAAGCGGGCCATGGCTGGGAACCACAGCACAAAGGAAATCACGATAAGGAGGTGGAAAATGTGGGACCGAGCGACAATAAGTAAGATGAAACAAATGACTGGTGGCTTTGTGAGAGACCAGTGGAATAAAAATACGACGGGTTACAGTTTTAAGATTCGTTTCCTATCACTGTTTCGAAGTAGGCAATGAGAGAAACAGCACAGTTGAGCAACAGCACCCAGGGAGAAAGAGGGAGGGAGGGAAGAAGAAATCAAAAGCTGAAGAATCAGAGAGGTTCTTTGGAACTGTGTCCAACCCAGGGTTACCGTCCAAATAAAAACTTTAAATTTCATTCAAGTGTAAGGCAGATAAATTGCATAGTGGGGATAAAACAGATTTTTTTTTTGGGGGGGGATCATTTTTGATGCAAGTAACTATTGATAGCTCCTCAGGAATGAGAATGTTTTGGCTCACGTAGGATGGAAAAATCAGGAGGTGACCAAAAGTTTGTAGTAGATAAAGCCAAGAAGGCACACCACCTAAAAAAGTTTATGGCCAGGTAACTTGAACTGACTTTCAGACAAATGGGAGGAAGGAGGTATTTCTAAGTAGGAACAAGCAGAGGGAATTTGCATTGAGAGATAAATAAAAATTCTCTTCCCACACAATTATCTTCACCCTGCTGGGCTGGGTATTATTACATAGACTATGAGGAATGGAAAATTCCGCACTCTTGAATGGGTTCAATCACTCAGATTTCAAAAGATCTCCAAGAAAGTCGCCATGGCAGAGGCGACAGGGGCTTTGTTTTGATTTCTTCCGTTCCTAAGTGTTGGCCAGTCACTCTGTGTCAGACCATGTTCCCACTCTAAATCAGCCACAAGACGTGTGGGAGAAAAAGGCTCCAGTGAGCCATGCTTTTAACTCTGCTCAAGTCTTACGTGTCTGGATGCTGCTGGATTCCTATCAGTAGAGAAAGACACTGTTTACATAATTCCCTTCTGCATTTTCTTTTTCTCTGTCCTAGTAGAAAACAAACCACCGTGTGTCACCACCTCCAAAAGAATCTTAAGTTTGTAACAAAATAATAGTAATAATAAAGAAGGAGGACGGAGTCTTGTTTGTACAAATGGCCTGGAGAACCCTGAGCACCTAGTAGGTGCTCAATAAATACTGGGCAGCAGGCAGGGCAGGCTTCTCCTGAGAGCTGGGCAGAGGCAGAGCTGCCTTGGGAACCTGATGGACAGACCCGCCTTTCTGGCACAGCCATCCTCACTCTTTCATCACTGTACTCAAAGATATTACTGATGTTGGTCCTCTGGTTTTGCTGCTTTTTTCCTCTGACTGGACTAACTGAGTCTACTCTGCTCACTAGCTGCCACTTCAGAATCCTGTCACGCAGCGGAAGGCCAAAGGACATTTTCCCCTAAGTCCTTTTAACTTCCTGGCATTCCGTTTTTCAACCCTACATTAAAGGTGCTGATGTTTCATCCTAGTCTTACCAGCCAATGGGTGGCCTCAAGTTAGACTAGGCAGGGCTTCTGTCGGCTCTTTCCCTGTTGGGCACGGGGAGAAGGAACCCTGAAAAGTGTTCCTCAAACCCCTTTTCTCATTTTCCCTTGGATGTTATCACTGAAGGTCTGAGCTCATTCACTAAGAAACACACACTGGAGCCTAACATACACCAGATGTCCACCTCGGGCCACTGCTGGCCAGCATGGCTGCTTTCTCTCAAGTTCTCAAAATGACAGTTTCCTTTTTTTGTTTGCCTTTTCCCTCTCCCTGCTCTCACCCAATTCCCAGTCATCTTACAATTCACTAAAGCTGGTGTACCCAGTCTGTTTCTTTTGTCCCAGGAATAGAACCCCGCAGGTGTGATTCTTGCCCCGGGTTCCCGTCGTCTGGTCCCACCTATAAAGGGGCAGCACACGCACATCTGTGGAAGGTCCCTGAGATGGAAATGAGTTGGCCTGCAATTCATCATTTGCAAAGATGAGAGACAAAGCCATTTATAAAAATACCAGCCTCAAAGCAACTGCTGCACCTCAACCCAGGTGAGAAGACCCAGAAGAGGTTGATAAAAACAAAACTGTGTTACAGTAATCCTTATTCCAGCACCAAACTGGCCGCCAAGAGGGGTCTCTGCAGTGGCCGGTGAAAGGCACAAATCGCGGGCTGCCCGGTGGGGCAGTCGGGGCAGAGCAGGGAGGGAAGGTCCTTGTCTTCAGAGGCTCAGTGGCCAGACTCTCTTCAGTGAATAGATAACGCCATTGCAGAACACACTGTGGAGATGAAAGTAGCAGCCAACGAAAACAGAAGAACGGAGGGAAACCATCAAAGGGGGGAAAAATAACAAAAGTCCAGGGACTGATGTGATCAGCACCCAAATGCTAAAATTGCAGCTCCAGAGAGCTGTTTGAAGCCGCTAAAGGAATGTAATACAATCTGGAATGAACAGAAATCGCCATCAAACGGAACAGAAGGGCCACCAAGAGACCTTAAGGAAGGGCAACCGGCGGGAATGGGAGCCCCACAAAGAGCGCACTTGGCAGTGTCCTTTTGAACATCTCAGTCATTCTGAAGTACTGTGTAAAACACACGCGCGCGAGCACACATACACACACGCACCCGGGCCGGGATCTGTGGGGCGTTTGGATGGGAGATGTTTGTCAAAGGTCTTAAAAAACGCAAGGCAATGGCAATCCATCGGATCTTCCGCTCTGAGGACCAAGAGCGGAGAACAGACGCGGGCTGATCAAAGCAGCCTGTCATCTTTCTAGCACATCTGCAATGTCCATCGCACCAGGGGCGACCTTCCGAGTGAACTCGGGGAGAGATGTGCTCTTTGGTTTTTGTCTGGGCTGCAGTTAAATTCAGCAGGAAGCGGGCCATGGCTGGGAACCACAGCACAAAGGAAATCACGATAAGGAGGTGGAAAATGTGGGACCGAGCGACAATAAGTAAGATGAAACAAATGACTGGTGGCTTTGTGAGAGACCAGTGGAATAAAAATACGACGGGTTACAGTTTTAAGATTCGTTTCCTATCACTGTTTCGAAGTAGGCAATGAGAGAAACAGCACAGTTGAGCAACAGCACCCAGGGAGAAAGAGGGAGGGAGGGAAGAAGAAATCAAAAGCTGAAGAATCAGAGAGGTTCTTTGGAACTGTGTCCAACCCAGGGTTACCGTCCAAATAAAAACTTTAAATTTCATTCAAGTGTAAGGCAGATAAATTGCATAGTGGGGATAAAACAGATTTTTTTTTTGGGGGGGGTTTAAATTTCATTCAAGTGTAAGGCAGATAAATTGCATAGTGGGGATAAAACAGATTTTTTTTTTTGGGGGGGAATCATTTTTGATGCAAGTAACTATTGATAGCTCCTCAGGAATGAGAATGTTTTGGCTCACGTAGGATGGAAAAATCAGGAGGTGACCAAAAGTTTGTAGTAGATAAAGCCAAGAAGGCACACCACCTAAAAAAGTTTATGGCCAGGTAACTTGAACTGACTTTCAGACAAATGGGAGGAAGGAGGTATTTCTAAGTAGGAACAAGCAGAGGGAATTTGCATTGAGAGATAAATAAAAATTCTCTTCCCACACAATTATCTTCACCCTGCTGGGCTGGGTATTATTACATAGACTATGAGGAATGGAAAATTCCGCACTCTTGAATGGGTTCAATCACTCAGATTTCAAAAGATCTCCAAGAAAGTCGCCATGGCAGAGGCGACAGGGGCTTTGTTTTGATTTCTTCCGTTCCTAAGTGTTGGCCAGTCACTCTGTGTCAGACCATGTTCCCACTCTAAATCAGCCACAAGACGTGTGGGAGAAAAAGGCTCCAGTGAGCCATGCTTTTAACTCTGCTCAAGTCTTACGTGTCTGGATGCTGCTGGATTCCTATCAGTAGAGAAAGACACTGTTTACATAATTCCCTTCTGCATTTTCTTTTTCTCTGTCCTAGTAGAAAACAAACCACCGTGTGTCACCACCTCCAAAAGAATCTTAAGTTTGTAACAAAATAATAGTAATAATAAACAAGGAGGACGGAGTCTTGTTTGTACAAATGGCCTGGAGAACCCTGAGCACCTAGTAGGTGCTCAATAAATACTGGGCAGCAGGCAGGGCAGGCTTCTCCTGAGAGCTGGGCAGAGGCAGAGCTGCCTTGGGAACCTGATGGACAGACCCGCCTTTCTGGCACAGCCATCCTCACTCTTTCATCACTGTACTCAAAGATATTACTGATGTTGGTCCTCTGGTTTTGCTGCTTTTTTCCTCTGACTGGACTAACTGAGTCTACTCTGCTCACTAGCTGCCACTTCAGAATCCTGTCACGCAGCGGAAGGCCAAAGGACATTTTCCCCTAAGTCCTTTTAACTTCCTGGCATTCCGTTTTTCAACCCTACATTAAAGGTGCTGATGTTTCATCCTAGTCTTACCAGCCAATGGGTGGCCTCAAGTTAGACTAGGCAGGGCTTCTGTCGGCTCTTTCCCTGTTGGGCACGGGGAGAAGGAACCCTGAAAAGTGTTCCTCAAACCCCTTTTCTCATTTTCCCTTGGATGTTATCACTGAAGGTCTGAGCTCATTCACTAAGAAACACACACTGGAGCCTAACATACACCAGATGTCCACCTCGGGCCACTGCTGGCCAGCATGGCTGCTTTCTCTCAAGTTCTCAAAATGACAGTTTCCTTTTTTTGTTTGCCTTTTCCCTCTCCCTGCTCTCACCCAATTCCCAGTCATCTTACAATTCACTAAAGCTGGTGTACCCAGTCTGTTTCTTTGCCAAGACGAGATCTGCCAACTTGAAAAACAAAAAGGAACCTCCCCTCATTCTGGAATGTTCCTCCAAGCCTCAACTAACCCCGGGCAGAAACTAGTGGAAGTCGGCCCAGTCAAAGCCTGAATTTGGAGGCATACTTTTTACCTCCTTTGGCAGACAATCCCCTAGAATGTCCCTGAATTATCATACGGGGGGTATTACTAGGCCAGTCATCAGCAAACCCAGCAGACTGATAAGCTCTGCACTTTGTAGAATAAATAACACATAAAGTGAGGTCTGAGACCCTTTTTATTTGTAAGAATTCCTCTACCCTCCCCGCTCAGCCCCATCCCTAGTGGTAAAGTATTTTCTGCAAACACAAAATTAGTTTATACTTGAAGGGCTTTGGAAGTACTAATTTCAACTAAGTTAAAGTGGAAGGCAGAGTAATCCTCGACACCATCCCTAGGGACTCAATCTGTGATTCTTCTGAAAGGTTTAATGGACATATTTTATTTTTGTTCAGGGTGACCTCACTGATATTCACACAAAAATGCCTTTCTTCCCCTTACAACCAAGTAATTGCAATTTAGTAGCCATTTCCTAGGGAAGAGAACTCAGCTGTTGTTCACTTCGCTGTAAGACCACCATTCAGAAATTACTTCTTAAAATTCTGGTTCAAAAATAAAAGTGTAAGTGAAGGTGATTGTATCTCTCCAAAGTCAGTAAAACAAATGTGTTGCATAAGTCATTTCAATTCAATTAAGAGAAACAGGTCAGATGCTAAAATACTAGTAAAATCAATTATGAGTAATAGGTCGCCTGTTAACATGTTTCCCTACAAGCACCTCTCTGGTGATATTTGAATAAATTTACATTCGTTTCTTGGGTTCCTTTTTTTTTTTTTTTTTAAACAATTTATCTGGTGTGCCTTCAAAGTGACACAGGGACTAAGCCCTATTTAGCAAAGGATTTTCTGAGAAAGGTGGCACATTGCAACAAATTTCTTCGGAGTCAGACCTAACATTAAATCTTATCTTTCCCTTTGTCATGGGGGCAAAGAGCTCAGCCTTTCTGAACTTTGGTTTCCCAGTCTGTAAATGAGGATCACTTCAGGATCTCAATGCAACACCTCACTGTAAATTGCCCAGGATGGTGCCTGCCAGATGGTGCTGCATGAATGTCTCTGTCTGATCTCTCTGGAAAATCCTACAAGTTAGCAATATGTGAGAAAGCTTAACAGTCATAAAAATTTCCAAACTGGGGTCTCATTTGCATATTAGGGTTAGGGTCGCCAGGGCATGTGGGAAAGTGACAGCAAAGAGAAAGACCTCTCTCCTTTCATCTGATGACGTGGTGAAGGGTTACCCTCAAAACCTGGGGAGATACTGGGGGACAATAAGGTGCTACGGTACCCTGAGTCCTTTTGCTTTTTTTTTCAGACAAATGGGTGCTGGCTGATAAGGTGATCTATAAATAAAACACAGCAATGAAGCTGTGCACTAATTGCAAAGACATAAAAGCGATAACTGTATATGATGGAAATTTGTATAGACCATGTATAGTTTTGGTAGATTAGTGAGAACAATGAGTGCCTTTTTTTCTCTCCTTTAAGATAATCTCCTTGATTATCAAAACGAGGCTTAGACAGTATTCATCCTTGTATGTGGATGGGGCTACTTGGTTCAGAAGGTAAATATCCCAGGAACAGAAGTTAAGGAGTGTTTGGGTAATGGGATCCTTTTCTCCTGATAGCATTGAGCAAATGCCAGTTAACTGGGGAGGAGAAAGGAAGGAGAATTCCAGAGAGTGAGCTAGCCCCGAGCACAGGAGACTCAGAACAAGTGGATTATAGACAGGTGGTGTGGTGGGGGAAAGCATGGAAAAAATGGAAAGTGGCAAGTTGCACAAGAGAGATGAGCAAGCTGTAAAAACAGTACTTTTTAGGGTCTGCTTATAAGGTGAAGAGCAATAAGAGTTTTTTTTTTTTTTTTTTTTTTTTTTTTTGGTACTGGGGATCGAACTCGGAACCTTGTGCTTGTGAGGCAGACGGTGGCACCACTGAGCTATCCCTGGCCTAGAGGTTGGTTCTTTTTTGGGGGGAGGTGTATTTTTTTAAAGAGGCATTCACAGAATTCAGTAACAAGAAGGCTCCAAGAAAAGCACTCAAGAATTTGGAAGACAGCCTACCAATAGTCGGGCTTCTAGAGACACATCTTCTAGGCTAAGGGTATAGCTCAGGCATAGAATTCTTTGTCTAGGAAGCATGAGAACCTGGGTTCAATCCCCATTACTGGGGGAAAAAGACAGTTTCCATTGCTGGTTCTGTAACGTGTGTGTGTGTGTGTGTATGTGTGTGTACGTGTGGACAGATTCTGGCATGGCACAAAGATTGAGGACTTCCATACTTAACAGGGAAAGGTTTATGTTCATCTTTGCCACTCCCTTAGCCACATGTGCTGGGCAAGGTACTGAACCTTTGAAACTCAGCTTTCTCAATGAAGGAAACAGGATACTTGATATTCACTGTTACGAGGTTTAACTAAAATCACACAGGCATGCGTGTAAATTGCTTAGAGCATAGTAAAAAAACAAATAATGTACCTTTTCTTCCTATAAGGAAGAAAAGATAAGAACTTCCATTCTAGGATAATAAGAAAATCACTACAGTTACAGGCTGTGACACTGCCCAGGCTTATAGCTCAGGAGGGGACAAGAACAGATGAGAACAGGGCTGGGATTAGCTGCTGTCCTTCTCCACGTAAGTCCTAATGCTCTGTCGTGGGCCTTCCTCTGAGGGCTGGAGCACTGGCTGAGCTGATGGCTCTGATTTCCATGTTTTGAGTCCAGTCACAGCCTGTACTCACCGTGCTTGGGGTCAGAAAATACAGATAAAGGGGCACAAGGAAGCTTCTGTTGCCTCCTGAGCCCTGAGACTGAATTGCTAAGTCCTGAGTTGTTCTAAGTCTATCTCATCTGGGAAGCTGGTAATAGGAAAGAGTAACAACCCAGTCTGTATCTCTAAACCTCACCTTGCAAGGTGTGTAAAGTGAGAAGTGGGGAGATTATCCCCAGTGTCTCGGGGATGGGGCTCTGAGGGCTTATCGGGCGCTCCCAAGGCAGGTAACTCTGCTCCCCGCTCTGGCTGCAGCTGGGCAGGAAGAGGCTAATCATGGGATTTGAGTTTGCCCAGCATAACCTCCAATAGGCAATCTCCAGTGGGTGGAGGAAGAATGTGAGCGCAAGATAGCCAAGGTCCAGGGAAGCTGCTCCCTGCCAGCCCAGCTCATAAGGAAACTGTTTATGTTTTCTGTCTGCCAAAAAAACTCTGTGCCTTGCTTGAAACCTGTTTGTCCTGAACTCCTAACAATCAACACATGGCAATCCGATCTCCAGATGACAAATCCTGCTGCTAATGAGTGAGGGATGATTCTGACGGGCCCTGACGGCAGGCCGAGAAGGCACCAGGGCTGGGAGTCTGAAGACGGAGACTGCTTTGTCACTGTCCACTGTCCACTCGCTGTCCACCATGTGTGCCTGCTCCCACACATGTGGGAAGCCTGTAACCATTACGACCACGGGCTGTTGCGCATTTAATTCCACCACAAAAGGGCCCTTGCTCCCGGAGGAGCCGGCACACTTCTATATGGCTCTTATAAAACTCATGTGAAGAAGATTAGAAAATATATAAACTTTTGTAAGTGTACACACGCTCACGCATATGAGCCACGCCATATTTAATGTAAGCACACACACGTGTGTGTGTTGCATGTGCGCACGCAGAGGGGACTGTGGTCTGGGTGTCAACTAGAGCCAAGTACATCTGCGAGGATATGAATGGACGATGTTAGACAATTCCTAAAAGTGTTGATCAAATCCCGAAAGGGCGTGTGTTTCCCTAGGGTGGTGCCGTGATGTGTCCTTGGCCATGGGCGTGTAATGCTGCTAGTGCACGCACCTGCTGTCTCCTCTCCCTCCCCTTGCCATCTCCATGGAAACCTTCCCGGTGTATGGTGGCCGTGGCTGGTTGTTGAAGAATGAGCCATTTCCACTTCTCATTGCTGTGTTACTGGTACCCCTGAAGGACGAAGGGTTAGAAAATATCCCTCTGACAGTCCTCACAAAAGTTCAGGAAGGAACCAAGAGTCTGGAAGAGAAGCAGAGGAGTGCCTGGAGAGGAGGGGTGCTGTGAGGAATTCCAGAGGAGAAGACAGTGTTTACGAAATGCTGATCCCAAATGTGTATTCCCCAAATATGTCAAAGCCACATTTTGGGAAAAGAAGTTTGTTAGATCAGGATAAGCCAATTTTCCCGGAATAATCTCACATTTCACACAAATGAAAAGGACCACGGTCCCACCCCATGGTCAGGCCATGTCCAGTTTCAGCCTGACTCAAAAGCTTGTGAAGTCTATGCGAGGACATAGCTAAATACCCCTTTGTTCTCAGACAGCACCATATACACCTAAGTACACGGAGGAGGAGTTCTTGGGGAAAATGACTCAAAGAAGACCTGATGGACAGTCTTTTACTGGGACAGACATACTTCACCGAAGACTCCTGAGCACATCCACGAACTCACACAGTCACCCATTCTTCCGCCTCCTGTCCCCAGCAGCTATAGTCTACTCTTTAGCAAAACTCCCGGATACAATGTATCATTTTTTAACAATTCCCAGACAATGCAGCGAGACTCCCCAACTGTAAAATTTCTTCCCCCTAAGGAAAAGGCCCATAACAACATGGTAGCCTCATGCCTTTCCTCTCTTCTTGCCTAGCCCAACTCACCAAGGTTACATATGGTCCTTGCTAGTCAGCCCAACTGGGACAGAATGTCCCAGCCTCAGCATGACCGTCTCAGGGCCTGCCACAATGCCTGCATCCAGTAGGTGCTATTTTAAATTGCTTATATTTGCTGAACAGGCAATAAAGTTTGCAGGGCAGGGAACCCAGCTCATACTCAATATACACTTGCCCACTAATTAAGGCAAAGAAATTATTCCTGGTGCCAGTGAAAGGTGGGGTCTTTATTTTTGCCTTGGGAGCATAAGCAAAGGATGAGCTCTGTGCTGAGGCTTCAAGAGCAGCCGGGTCGGAGGGAGCAGTTTAGCAAGAGGTAGAATGGTAACCGTGAGCGGCTTTGGCAGAGAACATCCATCCACAGACTCCTGCAGAGGAAATACCTGCAGGACAGTTTTAACGCCTGTTACAGTTTCGTGGCATGGTGGATGATGGACTGTATCAATCTGAAAGGATGAAAGAATACAGCAAACACACAGCACACCCATGCACACACAGGAAACTCTAAAACCCCGACGCTCTTCACAACCCAGCCTGCATTAAGACAAGTCCAGCAATGCAGAGATGTGTGCCGGAGGATGGGTAGGCAGCCCTGGCTCCCACAAGGTACTTCACAACGACTGCTATGCCCAAGTTTTGGCAGGACCATTTCAGAGGCCCGGCCCAGCTGTGTTGGAGACTGGGATGCCCCTCTGCGCATAGGGGAAAGGTAGGGAGGTGTCTGAGAATGAGCCATGCTCAAAAAGCTTGTGCGCTCCATAGAAAGAATTCTAAACCTACATCTGGTTTTTAAAACCATGAAGCCATAGAGACGTGGATGAGGCTTATATCTCACAGCAATTTTTATTTATTAAGAAAGGAAAGGACTATGACAGGCTACCGATAAACTGTAAAATAGACATTCTTTTGACTGCTACTATATATCTTTCCTTTCTTGGCCGCTGACACTTAGCTTGGCTGGTTTCTCTCTCTCATGATCTTGTTTATGAAGCAGAAGCAGCTGGGCACTTCAAGAATCTGACAGCAACATCAGCCTCAGAAATGGTGGCAGAGCAGGGCTTGGGTACCAACATTCCAGTCTCTATCAACTTTGACCAAAGCCAAGACACAACCTCTGCTACATTCCTTCCCTCACTGATCCTGACCTCCTCACACAGCCCCCTATAAATACATGTAGTACACAGTGAGAGAGAGCCCTTACACACACACACACACACACACACGTGTGCGCGCGTGTGCACACCAGGAAGCCTGTCCCATATGGGACACAGTACTGCTCAATAAATACATCAACTGTTTCTTGGATGACACTATTAGCAGGCAGGGTGCTTATTTGAATTTGTATCTGACCCTACTCAACTTCCATTCACTATAAAATACGTCAACACAACTCTGTCACATATTCACTTTCTAAGAGCTCTGTGAGAGCTGGAATACATAAGTAATCTGTTCTCTCTACTTGGGAGACAAGAAGAAAAGGATGCATTTTCTCATTTCAAGATAGGAGAAAATCAACTTCCCTGTGCATTTCACCTTTTAAGGATAACCCTCTCCTCACTCCCCTGATAACTGCCCAAATGTCACTTTCCAATGTTCATACACAGGAAGAAGGGACAGTTTCTTTGGAATTTTTTTCTGTCCTGTCATTTCCCCAACTCTTGCTAATGTGCTGAGTTGCAAGCTTGTTCATGTGTGTGTGTGTGTGTGTGTGTGTGTTTCCTCTATCTGTCTCAACACCTCCTGTTGACACATGCCCAGAGGTGCTCGGCTTAGAAAAGGAGTGGTTTTCTAAGATACAAGCTAGGTGTTCCCTACTCCAAGAAGCACTGGAACCTTTCCCCCCAAGCAGCTGCACAAAAACGTGTTCCTGGCAAACGCAGTCCTACTGATGCATGCTACATGGGCCGCCCCTTCTTGTGGTTCGCCGATCTCTTAATTGCAATCCTTTTGGACGTAAGCTGCTTACCGTAATGTTTCATAATGAAAAGTGTACTCCAGAATTCAATACACAGTTATATTTACTTTGATTTAAAGCATGATTATGGTAATAAAACAACTACAAAAACTGACGCATGTTCTTCAGGAGACCATCTTTCTTTGACAACAAAGACGAGTTCTGACTCCTCCTACCGCTGAGGCTTGAATTTAGCTTCACGCGGTGAGAGAAGCCATCGTAGCTTCTTTTGATCCACTGTGGCATAAAATAACTGGGAGCGGCAAACGTGGCTACCCATATTCCCAGATAAAATATCACCACGATTATTTTATGTGGGTGTGTGTGGGGGGGTCTGAACATAAGGAGCAGGGCTGGGAGATTTTTTTTTAATTTGCTCATTTTTATGTATTTATTTATTTTTGGCACGAGAATACTACATCTTATCATATCATAAAAGGCAGGTGAAAAAGCTCACGAGTTATCCTGGATCATTAAACACATTATAGCGCCGAAGTCTGTACGCATACAAGCTGGAGTTCTGCGGAATGGCTCCGCCGCTCTTTGCATCATTTCTTTATCGCGGCGAATCTTGACAGATTGTAGCACCAGGATGCCGTCTTGTTCACTTTACTCGTATAGGAGTTGGCAGAACTACCAAACTCCCCGGATATTAGGGCTTCCGATTTTAAGGTCTACAACCACAGGCACTGCCTGAGTCCCCCGTGCAGAAGCGGACAGAATTCTTACTGGCATAGCAAGGACTCCAGGGACAGGAAGCCTAGTCGCCAAGGCTGATCCTCCCTGCTTACTTAGCCAAAGCTGATGTGACTTTCTAAGAGCTCCATCTACTCTCAGGGAGGCCTTGCCTAACTGCTCCTGAACCTAAGACGCTCCCCTTCCTTTGAACTCCTAAAGGTCCCAGCCTCTCACACAATCTCCTGCTGCTGCCCGAGTACAGATGTTTCATACCCCCACCCAAATGCTACTCTTTCCAGGGCTTCACATCTCCTCCGAAGTCCCTAGGCTACCTGGTGCACTGGAAGTTTTTAATGCACGTTTACAGACAGATACGGGCCACAGCCTTGATGAGATACCTGTCCGATGGAAAAGCAAGGACGAGCAACACAGAAGATGCTGTAGGTGAAAATAAGGTAGAAAATGCAAAAGCGATAAAGACACTGAGGGTGTTGGCTTCAACAGGGACAGGGATCATCTCGTCCTCGCGGCGACTTAGATTCCCTGAGCTGCGGTTTCTTCGTCTGAAAAACTGAACCAGGCACAGAAGTTACTTCATGGGCTGCCAGAAGGAACCGAGTGCGTGTGTAAAGTAGCTCGCACGATGCCAGGCATGCCGCAAATGCTATGCAAGCATTTCTGCAGGGAAACAAAGTGAAACGACTCAGCAATGCCCACAGCGCGGCTACCCAGTAAAGGCAGAAGCCTGCGATGTGTCTGCTTTGGAGCAGCAGGGCCGAGGACAGAGCCGCTGCTGGGACAGGGGGCTGGGGGCGGCGGCATTGCAGGGGTAGCCTGGGGACACAGCAGGCTGTGGCTCAGAGGCGCGGGGAGTCACAGGTCCTGTGCGAGCTCAGTTCCGCTGGAGCGGAGCGCGCGGCTTTCCGGTTGCCG
>NW_022900937.1:13070620-13121401 GCF_012274545.1 Fukomys damarensis
CGCAGAGCTCCGCCCCGCCCGGGGCGCACGGAAAGTTACTGCTGCTAACGTGGCAGGAACGGCGCAGAGCCGGGGCTGCCAAGGGCTGGGATCCGCGCCTGGCTGCGTCTTGCTCGCGGGCCGGGCTCTGGGAGAGTCTGGTCTGTGCTTGTCCCCCGCACAGCTCCAGACTCCTACAGCTGTCGCAGTGTTGGGGGGCAGAGAGAGGAGAAAAAAGTTAGAGGGACCAGAGAGGCTAGCAGAGCTGAGGGCCCACGCACCACCTACGCCTGCTGAGATGCTCCTAAAAAAAAAAAAAGTACATCATTTCACCCCTGAGTTGTGTCTTTGAGCTTTCCGCCGGTGGATTTTTTTAAAAAAGCCCTCTTCATCAAGTCTAATTCATCAGAACCTTCCGTTTGCCCCTATGAAGGAGCATTTTTCAACAAACACCCTCTAAGCACCCCTTATCTGTCAACTACCCAAGCAGGCCGGGCAGCGCCCCGGAGAGCCACACAGTCAAGGGTGGGGACAGAGTGAATCGCAGCTGCGCCACAGGGACAGGGGAGGGCTGAACTGGCGTTGCACACAGGGCTGCAGGAGGAGGAGAAGGAGGAGGGGAGGAGGGCGGGCTCCTGCAGGCCTGCAGGGGGGTCTTGTGAGAGCTCTGCTTTGAAGAATGGCTCAGGCGAGGGGTCACCAAGTGAACAGGTGGCCTAATTAGGCTGTGATGTACATTTATTATCTTTGTCCCACACCTATTTTTTCAAGGGAGGCTTTAAAAATACAGAAGAGACTGCAGGCTAGAGAATAGAAGAATTGTATCAACACCATGTTCCCTGACTATGATCATTGTGCTATGGGATAGGAGAGAAAGACTGTGTTCTTAGGAAATCCACACTGAAAGGGGGTGCGGGAATGGTGCCTTTCACACAGTACCCGTGTGTGTGTGTGTGTGTGTGTGTGTGTGTGTGTGTGTGTGTCCGTGTGTGTGTGTGTGTGTGTGTGTGTGTGTGTGTGTGTGTGTGTGTGATGTCCACTTAATAGTGTATGAATGTGTGCACTTCCAGGCACACATATGTGTGTATATACATACACATGGAGAAAAGAGAATGAGAAAGGACAGAAGTAAATGGTAACAATTGGGAATGTGGATAAAGGTTATACAAGCTATTCGTGCTACACTTGCACTTTTCCCAGAAGTTGGAAATTATATTAATGCAAAAATTCACTACAAATAATACTGCAAACATTTTAACAAGATTGTTTAAAGTACAAAAACTACTAAGTCAGTTTTAAAAAATACCCAGATGCTATTTCTTTTTTTACCATTATCCTGAAAAGCATCAGCAAAATACCCACACTATAATTTGGTTGGAAGGATACAGCCACTCACATAGGCACTTAGAGCCTGAGGACAACACATCTTCTGGGCACTTCCTCCCCCCACGCTTCAGATTTACGGATGGGGTGAGAAGGTCAGGAGAGCAATGAAGCGCATACCAGGTGGATCTGCAAAACCCGAGGGCTCCCAGGGATCCAGAGGAAGAGGCTTCGCCCAGGGACATACAGGATCTGGGATCCATCAGACAATTCTGCTGTGCTTGCTCATGATGCACCTTATTCACCCTTTATGTACTTATTTATATAACACTGGGAATCGAGCCCAGGGCCTTTGCACTGAGCTACATCCTCAGGCCCCTCCACTCCTTTTCTTAAATTTTTGAGACAAGGTCTTGCTAAATCGCTAAGTCACACAGGCTGGGCTCGAACTTGAGATCCTCCTGACTCAGCTTGGTAGAGTGTTGGGATTACAGGTGTGTATCCTATGCCTGGCTCTTGTGATACATTTTTAAAGTCAGAAAGGAAAATTTAAAAACTACAGTAGCAGCTGATATCCACCAAGTACTTAACGTAATCCAGGCATTTTGCTAACTGTTTAAGAAAGAGATCTTATTGATTCCTCCAACAGCCCTGTGAGGTGGGCACTATTAATATGACCATTTCTCAGATGAAGGAACTAAAGCCCAATCAGTCAACGGTGGGTTTTGGATGTATGCACACACAGCCAGAGCATGGGCTCCTGCCCACAAAACTATGTGGCTTTAGGGGCATGAGGACAAAGAATTTGAAAGGGCACAGAGCCAGGGATGAAAGCAGTAAGATTAGTTGGAGCAGCAGGACTGCAGCAATGTTTACTTTCATTTTGATGTCCAGATTCATTTGTATAATAAATAGTTTTTTAAAAATCCAACCTACCGTTTGATCATTCCTGACCTAGTACTTATACTCTGAGACATGTGTAACATGGAATCTTTGTCACTAAATAAATTATAGTTTCTCAGTGACTTGGTTTTGTATCTGAAATATGAGATGATGTTTGCTAACATGTTCCCACTGAAATTCTTGCTCTACAGTTAGAATTTTGTGTTTATACGTTAGGATATGGAGGGCCTGGAGACTGGGGCGGGGTGGCAGGAAAGGGTGGGGAGGAATAGGGTGAGATGAGGATAAAAAAAGTTCTATAAGGATAATTTCCTACCAGGGGAATCAAACTTTCTACACAAGGCTGGGGTTTCTAGTCATCAGATGTATGTATATTCCCCATTGGAGGGCAACATTGGGTTTGAATTAGGTTTTAATTTTTTCTTCTCTTTCTTTCTTTTTTTCCCCTACCCTTCCTTCCTCCTTTCCTTTTTTTCCTTCCTGCTTTTACTGGGCCACTGGAAATAATGCTTTATTTATACATCTTCTCAAATAGAAAAGACCCAGACTAGAGAGAATTAAGGGGTTCAAAGGCCAAGAAGAATCTTTTCTATTCGCTGCTTATATACACAGAGACAAATTTTCACTGGAAACGTATCCACAAAAGGTGGCAGTTTTGAGGTAACCAAAGTGGCATGCTATGATGGGCAGGCATGGTGCTGCTTAGTCTCCCATTTTTCTTGGTCACCTGTCACATGGTGTGGATGTAAAACAGGGCTTTCATTTCTGTGTCTCATCTGTAATGTTTAAAGATGTTTTTGCCAGAGCCAAAGGAACTCTGCTTGAATGCGGTCAAGTGCTTTGAGATCTCAGTCAAAGAAGCCCTGCAAATACTGAGCACTACTGAATATTATCAATGGTTTGGAAAACTTAGCCAAGCAATGGGTCCAGGCACACTGACAGAAGCAATTGCTTAATTGATTAAAAGACCCTCTACTTTGGGATGTGGAGGGTTTACTAAAAACACTTCCCAACAACTACTTTTTTCCTCTTGCAAATTAAAACCAACAAAGACTAAAACCTATAGCAATATAGAAAAGAAACAATGAAAGCCTTTAAAATCCAGCAGAAAGAGAAAGACATATATTTTGCAGTCTCTAGTATCATTAAAAATGCACTTGCCCATTATTCCAACTATCCCATATCGAAGAATATAACATGTATGTCTTGCCTGCACAGATGCAGAACAGGAGAGGCTATGAGATATTTACTGCTGCTCTGTTTGGGTTTGCAAAGCCTGGATACTTCTGGTGTACCCAGGAATATCACACAGTAGTTAAAAAGCAAAAGGCAGTTCTATTTGGTGGTTTTTTTCTGGTACTGTAGATCAAACACGGGCCCTTGCACTTGCAAGGCAGGTGGCAGATCCATTGAGCCAAATCCCCAGCCCAGAAAAGGTAGTTCTAAACCAACTGCTACAGGGTGATCTCTAAAGATGCAGTGCTAAATGAAAGAAATCAAGATGGAGAACAGCATGCACCGACAAATATGTGTATTTGTACATATATGCCTGAATGCTTCGTGCTCAGATATTTGTAGAGTGGATTTCTGGAAGGCTGCATAAGACATTAGCATCTGTGGCTAAGGGATGGGGCTAAGCTTTTTCATACCCTTGTTTACCTTTGGAAGAACATATCACATGTTTATGTGCCCTCTTCAAAAAATAAATAATGCTAATGCACGTGGAGACTCTGATGGAACAACAGAAAAAACAGAAGTACCTTGTAAAGGTTTCTGGAGATAAAGGAGGACTAGATGTGTCTTCGGTTTCCACGTTCCCCCTTCCTGAGCATTTATTCAGTTTTCCTGTTCCTGCTCCAAGGGGAGCCCGGGAAGTGCCAGGAATGCCCTGCCTGCAGCACCCAGTACCACGCCTGCCTCTCTCTTCCTGGTTCCCCACAGCTCCAGTTAGATGGGTCGGCCTGCTGCCACTATGAGCCAGTCTTCCCCAAAGCAGGAAAGCCCGGAGCCTACCACACGTTGCCACTCGTGTGAATATCCAGGGCCTCCCATACCCTAATGGCAGAGAAAATCAGGGCCAAGGCTCCCAAAGGCTAGCGGTCTACGATTCTCTGCCTATTTGCCGCTCCTCTGACTGGTGATCATTTTGGAATCTTTTTCTTTTGTTGTCTGTGAAGAAGACTCACCAGGCTTGGGGGGAGGTTATTTCGAAAATACAGAGCAATGTGCATAATAGAGTTCCCTTGAGAACTTAATAAGAAGAGTAAAATCATCTCAAAAATAACAGGACTAGAACACTTTGGCGTCTAGGACTGTGCCAAGTGCTCTGAGAGGATTTTCTCATTTGAACTCCACCACTGACCTGCCAGACCATCATGGTTAGGACCCCAGTTTTCTAGGCTATTTAGGTTGGTAGAGGTCACGGGTGCCACAAAGTGGTTGGGGACCCGTGCAATAGGATCTGGAGAATCTGCTGTTTTCTTGGTCTGGCCTGTTCAGGACCCACTGGACTCACTCAAGGCTTTGCTTCCTCGTAACATCGGCTTCCACACAGGGCCTTGGGACCCTCTGCTACCTCCAGGTCCCCTCCGAACCTCTCCAGACCTCCTGCTCAGACTTTCACTAGCGAGGCTGGATTGAGCATCCCTTTGTCATCGGTCACCTTGGCCGCCACATGGAAGGTTGCCATTTTGCTTTACTTATCTTTGGCCAAAGGCTAATCTAATCGTCCTCATGGGCTGAGTCCGATACTGACAACCGATTCTAACCCAGGCACTGGGGACAGAGCAGTCAACCGATCACGACACTTACTCACAATGTGCCTTTCTTCCAGCCCTTTCATCAGCAGCTGTGGGTGTGGCAGATACTCTGGCCTGTCCAGTTCAGAGATGGTGACCTGGGATCAACCACTGAGCTCTTCCCTCAGTCCCCAAGTCATCAGCCCAGTGGATCCCTGCATCTGGGCCATCTATTTCCAGGAAAAGAGGCTGGCTGTGGACTCCAGGGAGATAGATGGCATAGCACAGGACCCCTGCACCAGGTCGGGAAAATGTCCTGGTGGGTTTTCTCTGAGGGCCTGGGCATTGCCTGATGTGGCAGTGAGGTCCTGGCCAGAACATGGCCAGCCCTCTCTATCTGCTGGCTCTGCACCTGTGGACTCAACTGATAACCGAAAATATTTGAAAACAAATTACATGCGTACCTATACAGACTTGTCTCTTGTCATTATCCTCAAACAATCTTGGCATAGTATTTATTAGGCACCATAGTAATTATGTGAAGTAACAGATATGCTAAAGTAATATGAAAGTGAATTTAGTATATAGGATAATGCACATATGCTGTACACAAATACTGCACATTATACATAAGTGACTCACCTTGAATTTTGGTATCCTGAGGGGGCAGGGGGCAGTCCTGGAACCACTTCCCTGTGGGTATCAAGGAAGGACTGTAATGAGGTCTCTAACTGTTCTACCATCATTGTTCAGTGCATACCCAAGGTGAGCTCCTCCCTTTTTTTTTCTTCTCCTCATTGAATGCTAAATTAACTGAATATATTCTGAGCCTTATCATGACCTTTTCTAAGCTCAAATTAACATTTTTCTAAGTTTGTCTTCCACATTCTACAAACTCCTATCAATCCTCCAACACCCAGCTCCAGGTATTGTCCATCTCATCTCAGTGAATCCTTCTCTAGGGAAACCATGCTCTGCTTTGGACTACTTGTCTGCCTGTCCATTCCTATTGTGGTCTTTATCATAATGTACTGCTAGAGCTTAGATGCGTCTTTCCTTTATTGGATTATAAGCTTATAGAAGGCAGTGAACATGTCTTCATAATTGATATGCTTATATTTAACTTAAAATAACTATTTTAGGACAATTTTACATGTACTGAAACATTGTAAAAATAGTACAGGGCATTCCCATACATTTTACAGTCTCGTTAACATCTTGTTTTACTACGGAACACTAGCTGCAACTAAGGAATCAATATTGGTACATTGCTATTAACTAAACTTCACATTTTTATTTGGATTTCACTAGTTTTTTTTTTTTAAACTCAATCTCTCTGTCCTAGGATGCCACCCAGTTCCAATTATATTCACTTATCATGGCTCCTTAGCCTCCTCTGGGCTGTGACAGGTTCTCCAACTTTAGTTTTGATGACTATGACAGTTCTGAGGCATACTGGTCAGGTATGTTGTAGAATGTTCTTCAATCTATAGGCCAGGGATTTAGCTCAGTGGTTCCGCTGCCTGCCTTGCAAGCGCAAGGACCTTAGTTCAATCCCTGGTACCAAAAAAAAAAAAAAAAAAGTGGTTGAAGAATGTTCCTCAATCTGAGTTTGTCTGGTGTTTTCTTATGGTTAGACCTGAGTTTATTTTTAAACACTGGCACTGAGCTAAACACCTAGCATGAACCATCCAGCCTAGATAAGACACTTGATGAATGCATACTGAGGGTACAAGTGTTTCTTCAGCACCTTCTACATAAAGACAAGCCTGACTGGTGCCCTTGGTAGGTGAAGTATGAAATTCAAGCCCTGTAAAGCTCTTCTACACTGCTGAATAACAGAAGATGGTGGGCCACCAAGTGCCAACCCAGAAGCCCCAGCAAATGACCAGCAGCCACAGCTTAGGAGGTGGATTAATCAGTGTGAGCAGGTGAAGTTAGCAGCATCTACATGAAAGGAGGCTCTGGAAAGCAGGGAGCAAAGAGAAGTTCCTTTTCAGTTCTCAATCACACTGAACTCTTTCCTGAACTCAGGGTCTGCTCACCTGTGGAGAACAAAGCCTGGAAGCCATTGACCAACCCCTTCGCACACGGATTTTTCTCATTCTTGAAGTCTTGGCCTGTAGGTCACCTTGGGAACTTCCATTATTTTAAATAGACTCCAGCAGTGACTCTTATAGAGCCCTATCTGTTTACTTCCAAAATTCTGTCAACATTTGAAATGACAGATTCTTCCCTTCTTTCCTGTCTGTCTCACCAGTGTCTGAACTCTTTGAGGGCAAGTACTACACTTGTTATTCACCATGGCAGAGGGCATGCTCAAAGTTATTTTGTAGAGCCAATGAATGAGCTGCTGTTGGATGAGATGGAGAAGACATACGAGAGCCACAAGAGATGTGATCACCGCTGTAAGAGACACCAAAATGGCGCAAGAGTGAACTGGGTAGGCAGATGGGACGCAGCAGGTCATCAGACTGATCACAATGGAGTTAGGTCATCCCAGATGGGATGGCATAACCTGGGCAAAGGCCAGTTATGTACTAGGTGTAGGCCGCACAGAGGTACAGGCCCTCTACTAAATCTTCATCTTGGGATGGCCAACAAGGGTTCACAGGACAAAAAAGGGGATTAGGAAGAGTGGGTGATCATGGAGGGGCAGGGGTCATGGGTGTGACTGCAGAAATGACCACTAGGATGTACCCCAAGAATAACAATGACACAAACCCATGAGGAAAAATGGCACTTTCATAACTCCTCAGGGATAGCAAACAAAATGAAAGATCTATGATTTTTCTATGGGATTTAGTATTAGAAAAGCACAGTCGCAGCCCAACGACACACAGAAAACAGCCCTCATGAGCTACATGCTCAGAATGGCAAGGATCCCTTAGAGATCTCCCGTCTTGTCTGTGAAACTTTCTCCACAGTTAGGAAGGGCAAAATCAGGGGATACGCTGCCTACCTTGGAAGGCACACAAACATTGTCATATCCCCATTCAGGGTCAAATGGTCAGCAAAAAGAGAAGAATTTCTCCCAGTTTGGGCTGGCAGTAGCTCAGTGGAAAAGGGGCTAGAAAGCATAGAAAAAAAAAAAAATCTCGAGTCCTGAGTGTGATTTAGTAACAAAAAAAGTGACGCGTTTTATCTCTGAATACCCACGTAAGTAATCACTCAGTTGACACTAAGTATTTTCTTTCCAACCAAAGGAACAGCTTTGAAAGAGAATGTTAACAATGACCGGCCGGCTCCTGGAGGGCCGTGCACTGACCAACCAAGCAAGCTTCCGCTTCCTCCGGCAAGGTGGGGGATGGCAGTGGAAGGCACAGAGAAAGGCTGCACTTCTGTACGCGGAGGTCAGAGCAAGAGCAAGGAGGGGGTTGTTCTTTCAGATCCGCAGCTGCTGAAGCCCCGGGAGGGGTGGGGTTGAGTCCTGCTCAGCGGATTCGTGTGTAACTCTGGAGTTCCTGCTCTCCTCTGAACCTCCTAGGGGCTAATGTAAGGGCCCAATACTTGAGAAGGTCCAGTCCCCTCACTTGCAAGGGACGGAGAATGACCTGCCCGATGTCACCCTAGAGATGACATTTGGGCCCGGCTGAGACTTCCTTCTCACAGTCTTAAACATCTGAGGACATTGTGAGTGGCTGGTTACCAGACCAGCTCTGAGGTCACGTTTTGATTTTCACTCCCATTTATTGGAATCTCTGCCCCTTACTCAACACCACTTCTGTGATAACCTTGAGGCGGTTATAGACTCTATAGATTTTAAAGTCCTTCACACATCTATTCCTACTTCCCCACCCACCTGCAGCTAATACCGTATCGATTTGTTTCCCTAACAGAAAACTGGTGTGCACTTTATAGATGAAAAGTAGTTTCCCTACAAATATTACCAGAGAGGTCACTTACGCTCTTAAGAGTTTCACGATGATTTTCCTTGTAGCGAAGGCACAGAATCCTGCACACGCCAGACAGGGTGGCAAAAAACTTGTGGCACTTTAAACTTTGTATTAGTTTTACATCAGAGGGAAAAACAAAGCAGAGAGTAAGTGCGTTGGCCACGTGCCGAGTACGGCCAAGGGCGGCACAGCACAGGATGCTGGCTCTCTTCCCCACTTACCACCCACGAGCACTCAGCTCCTGAAGTTCCGTGTAGGTAGAGTCAAACTTCTGGGCTGTACCTGAAGGGCCCGCTCACAGGTGGGCAGTGGAGAAGGGCAGGGTTTGCGTATAAACACTGGTTATCAGCACACGGACAAGGTAAGCCCACGCGGAACAAGTTAATTTGTTTTACACTTACTTGGGTACCACTGAAGGTTGTTATACATTTATAAGAACCCAGGGATCTAAATATTTCACATTTAGACAAGAAAACTAGACAACATACAGATAACCTAAAGACTTTCTTTCATGAATAGCTGTTTACGTGCAGCGGCTACTTTAGTTCACATTTCACTATCTATGCATTTTCCAAAGGGCCAAAGAGCCTTGGCTATAAAATAAAGAATTCCTGGTTAAATCTGAATTTCAAATGAACAACAAAACAGTTTTAGTATGAGTGTGTTGCAGATCTTGCAGAGCACAAACTTTTAGTCACTTAAGTGAAACTGAATCCATTCACTAGGCAATTTATTCTTCAGATTATTTTTTGCCTTGTTTCTTTTTTTTTTCTTTGACCTTTCAGCGGCTTAATTTTAGGAGCTTTATTAGAGGATGGAGAGAAATATAACTCAAGAACATGGGGTGTCCTACTTATCACTAGCTGAGGTACAAGTTTTGTATTGGGCTGGAAAATGGCGATTATCTCCGTTTCCCCTCCTGCCATACAGACAGAATTAGCTAGTGCAGAGTTTGGACTTAGCAGACCAGTAACCAAAACCAAAACAAAAAAACCAACACTGAAATTGTGAGACCAATGTTCCCTTTCCAAATTTAAATTTGGCTAAAAGACAATGTAGCTACCATTAATTCATGAAAGAAACATTTCCACACCCCCAAAGGAGAGAGGATTCAGTCTGAGAAGAAAGAACAACATCTCTTACATAAAATGGATTGTTTTACAATGTGTGGCCCTCATGTTTTGCGAAAGCTTCACTCTAGTTTGGTGCTCTCTCTGGATACTGAGAATACCCAGACCAAGATGCACCCGTGAAACAATTACATAGGCTCCAGCCAGGAGGGGAAACACAGGCTTTGGCCAGGAGCACCATTCAGTAAAGAGAACGTGAACACCAGCTAGTATGAATTCTGATGACCTCCAATTAATACTTCATTTAGGAATTTTATTTCTGAGATGCGTTATTATTTGGGTGGAAGCTTCCTGTGAAACCAGGAAGGCTTCCCTCAACACTTTTCTAAATGTCCTTTGCAAGTACAGGCTCATCTCTGAATTCTTCCTTTCTGGCTCTATACCATGAATGCTTCTGAAACTGGATAATACGACACTGAACTCAAATAGCCCTCTCCTGAGAGAGTTCAGAGGTGTTTGAAAGTACAGGTAATTAAGCCTCCTGTGAGCTGGCAGAATGTGTGACCCCACTGGAGAAGAAGAGCTGGGCAGGTGCCCAAAGCAGGTGCAGTTGGTAGCGGTGCTTTGAGACCAAGTTCCCAAGTTCAGGTTTTCTGTTACTTTTCCACTGTCCATGAGGGAAAACTGTGGTACGAGAAGGGCGGGTTGCTGGAATTGCTGAGTAAGGAATAGAAGCCACAACTAAAATCAATTGCCCAACCCAAGTTTAAAGAGTAGTTTCTTCTATGCTCCTCTAAGCTGAGAAACATACATAAAGTCGTTTTTATTAGGGAAATACATCCTTAAACAGGTCTGCACTTCACTTTCATATGGCACAGAGAGACTTAAAAGTATTATTTACCAATGATTCCCAAATATTCTTTCTCCTCGTAGCTATCAAGCTAGAAACCGAGTGTCCTTTTTTCAAGAGCTCTTTGAAGCAAAGAATGGACTTCTCAAAATATGTATAATACTGAAGTTACATGTTTGTACATGCTTTAAACATACAAAATAGAGGGCCGGGGATTTAGCTTAGTGGCACCATGCCTGCTTTGCAAACACAAGGTCCTGCGTTTGATCCCTGGCATTGGAAGAAAATAAGAAGAAAAGTATGAAAAAGAATCCCAGCTTTTCACAAAAATAATCTCTAAGTTAAGGCACGAGGAGTGAAGCCTCCTCCTCTATATGATGTTTGCTGTAATGACAGAATTTTAAAATAATTTTAATAGTTTCTCAGTCTTAAAATAAAAAACAAGGATACAAAATGTCCATGCCCATTAAAAAGTCACAGCCACTTGGACTTTAGGGAGGCCATGAAAAGTCACCTAATACAAGTCCTCTACCTCACTCACCCTCAGTGGCCCAAGAAATTCAGGCCCTCTCAGTTCCTACTGATATGTGTCTTCTAGGAGAAGCATCGCTATCTAGTAGTAGTAGTAATAACAATAATAATAATAATAATACAACTTTCAAAATCCTAGCTCTTCTGTAAAACCCAAAGCTCACCTCCCTCAGCACTTGGTAAGAATCAGCTTCTTTGGGCCAGGGATTTAGCTCAGAGGTTCTTTCACCTACCTCCAAGCGCAAGGTCCCATGTTCGATCCCCAGTACCAACAAAATAAAACAAAGACCCCAAAACACAAAAACACCTAAAATCAGCTTTACTTTCACCTCTGTGTCTTTGTTGTTTGCCATACTCAGTCTCATCTTCTTTGTCTCCTCTTCCTCCTCCTCCTCCTCCCCCTCTCAACTGAATAGGACGGGGCCTTTGGCTTTGATTCTCACACATTTTGCAGAAAGTCATCTCTTGTTCCAGGTACCTGATAAACATCTAACTCATTTCTTGCTGTTCTAGGTGATTAACATTTTGTTGAGCTATTCCGGAGCCCTTCAGATACCATTTACCTCCCACACAACAAGTAAGCTAATGAAACCCAGAGGCCCGCCTGGCCCTCCATCTCCCTTTAATGGGTTTTGTCACCCTGGCCACCACTACCACCACCATGACTCTGCACACCTTCTGCTGCCTCAGGGCATGGAGCAGAATGCAAATGATGATGCAATTTAAGTATGGCTGTTAGGTTATGCTGGTCCCATGAATTTCTCTTCCTAACTATCAAACTTGAGGATCATGTGCTATTTTTGCTTCGTTTTAGTGGAAAGAATATTAAACCTTAGGGTGATGGTGAGCATATTGCTGAATTATATGTTTTAGCCCAAGCAGAATAAATTAGATTTTTTTTTTTTTTTTTTTTTTTTTGGTGGGGAGAAGGGAGAAAAAGGAGGAGCAAGGAATCTAAAGAAATTTAGATTTAAAAAGCTCGACTTTCCTAGTTCCCGAGTTCTACGTATTTAAAAAATAGTGATACTTAAGAATAATTAAATTATAGGCTGTTGTAATTTTTCATAAGGTATTTCTTGCCAGACATATTCAAAAATGCATATGCTTGGATTTTAGGTGCATTCATTTCCAATGAGTGAAAATATGCTTTCTGCCATCAGAAAGAAACTACGAGACCTAAGGGAAAGGCACACTTATTTTCGTAGTTCACCTTAGGTACACACAATTATCACAATCATCATAGGGAATTTGTACCTGTACGTGATGGAGGCTTCTACACGAGAATGCTTCACTGTGGGGTGGAAATGAATCAGGGCTGTGGGTCCTCTGCTTCCTTAGAAGCAGAAACATATTCCAAATCGTTACAGGAAATGAATCAGACAAACTACACTGTATGTGTGGTTTATTTCAACCAACAACAACAACAAAAAACAACACAAACATCACCTGCTGGTCTTAGCTGAGAAGCACCCTCCCTCAGCCGGCTCATGGGTTGTCCCTGGCCAGGCTGTCCACGCCCAGGGGGCCTGACCAGTCTCTGACCCTTCCTCCGCAGGGCCGGCCCTCCCGGTGGTGGCGGCCTCAAGGGAGTCTGCACCGGAAAAGCCTCTGTTTCCAAACCCTGAACGCTTTCTTTGCTCATCTCGCCAGTGAACCCCTCGAGGAAGCCCTCCCTGTGCACATCCAGCAGTGTTCTGCCTTCTAGAAGAGCGTGAAGGAGGACAGGGAGGCGGACCCCGGCCTAGCAGGGACCTAACCTCCACTCCCATCTCCCTCAGATTGGGGTTCTCCTCTTCAGGCTTAGAAGGGTAGGGGAGTCCTACTGTCTCACCACTCCTGGAAAGAGGTGCTCAGTCTCCTGCCTTGTAGGTTGTGAGGTGTGGAGAAAGGAAGAAAAAAGGAGGATCTATACCTCAACGAGGGGAAGAGGAGAAAGCAGCTGCCTCCCCCATAGTTAGCAAGTTGCCCGCCCTTCTCAGTGAACTGTCCGACAGCTGGTAGTGAGGCTGGGTGAGTAGCACCCCAGTGCCCCCAATGCAAGGAGGACTCAGTCCAAGGCTGCTGAGGAAAAGACGCCAACCCCTGGCTCTTTTCTATTACCATACTCGTTTGATTTTTCTTTTTAAACGATTCTGAAAAAATAATACATGTTCGTGGTCGATAATTTGGAATTTAGAGGTAAAAAGAAACAAGTAAAATATTATCAAATCATATTATCACAGTCAAATACAACTCCTACTAACTTGCAGTATTTTTCCTTTATCTTCACATAACTCAGAATCTTCTCGATATATAATTTTACATACTGTTTTTTGCTCAGTTGAAGTGCTATCTCAGGTCTTTTCATCCTTTAAATATTTTAAGGGCAGTATAATTTTCCTTCATGTGAAATATATTGTACTATTTCTTCATATGACTGTATTACAATTTTTCTAGGAGTGGACAATTATGGTGCTTATAATTTTAGCCATTATAAATAATACTTCAATAAACATTATTTTTTGTGCATCCATCTTGGCATTTCAAATTGTTCGTTAGAATAATCTACTAGAAACAGAGTTACTAGATCAAAGAATATCCTCATTTTTCAGTTTTTTTTTTTTTTTTTTTTTTTTTTTTTTTTTTTTTTTTTTTGTACCAAGGATCGAACTTGGGACCTTGTGCTTGTGAGACAGGCAGTGGCACCACTGAGCTAAATCCCATTTTAATATATACAACATTACCAGGAAAGTTATATCAATTTATCTTACTACAGCTTATGAATATCTTCCTGTAGTTCTGACCACATCGATCATGACATTTAAAAATCATTGCTATTTTGTTAGATCCCTGGTATTTAACTTTGGATTCACTAGTAAGGCTGCATATTATTCAGACTAATTAATGTTTTGCATTTTCCCTTCAGTGAATTGTCAGCTCATCACCTGTACCTATTTTTCATTGATTTATAGTAACACATTATATATTAAGGTTATTAATTTTGTGTGTGCCTATATTACTTGAAATATAGCTTCTTACCAGTTTGCTTTTCTGTCCTCTGATTATTTACTTATGGCACTTAGGACTGAACCCAGGGCCTTCAAACTGAGGTACATCTCCAGCCCTACAAAAATGTGTTTTACTTGAAGACAGGGTCTTGCTAGGTCACTACATTTCCCAGCCTGGGCTTGAAGTTGTGATTCTCCTGCTTTGGACTTCCGGAGTCCGGGGATGACAGGCGTGCACCACCTCACCTGGCTCTCTGATTTTTTCCCCCAGGGTTTGGTACTGAAATCATTGATTCTTTATGCCAGGTGAGCACTCCACCACTGATCTGTTCATAGCCCCTTTCCTTTGATCTTAGACGCATTTATCTATTTCATGCAGAAAATTCATACTTCCTTATATCCCACTTTATTGACTATTTAATCCCACCGCTTTAAAGAACAGTATAGGAGCTCTGCACTAGCTACATATGCAGGAAGACACTTTTCTAGTTATTTAATTTTCCAAAAATGTTATACCTTTAGTCCATAAAACTTAAGGTATAATATGGTACAGAAAAATGTATTGTTCTCTGATGAGCTAAAATTATCATGGTGACTTTCAGAGTCTTTATCCTTCACAGCCTGTAGATTTTTTCTACACATGTAAACTTTTGTTTGGGAGTTTCTCTCAGAATTGTATTGATCCTTGTGCAGATTCTTTCAGTTTCTCCAAGCCTCATCTTTTCCCTTTTTTTTTTCTAGAAGTTTTTTTTTTTTTTTTTCTTAAAGCTATTCTTATACTGGTTTCTTTCAACTTAAAACGGGCCCAAGATGACATTTCAGAAGACTGTCTAAATTCACTGGAGAAAGAATCTTTACCTTTAAAGTTTTAGGTCTCGAGTGGAAATCATACAGGATTAGCTGTCGTGTCTATGAAGGACGGGGCTCCTGCTAGGACATGGGACATCAGAAAGGACTTTCCTGGTGTCCTGACATTTGTAGAACAGTAATAGAAAGAAGAAGAAGAATTAGGAATCTTTCGGTTCATCGTAAGAAAAGATTTCCAGAGAGGAGATTGAAACATTTAACTTTAAAAGATCTTTGCTGCTTTGACTTCCAGGGCACTGGTAAAGGATCAACCTATGAATCTGTATTAAACCGCTGGAAACTGTCACAAAACAGAAAACAAGAGGAAGCCTGAATTTCAGTGATTTTGTTAGAGTCCTACGAAGTGTGGCTGAATGATCCTGTTTTTAAGGCATGTTAACAGTCAGTGTTTCAGGACAATGAGATTATAAATGACTTTTTTCTTCCTTTTTAATTGTATTTTCATTTTTAAAAAAAATCACCCACAATTTTTTTCTTAATAATAGTTTGTGAATTAACTTCTGGAATACAGTGTTTGAAGCTCTTGTTGCAAGAAGCGCAGTGTCACAATGGTGGATTTTCAATTCTTCTACTCTTAGCTTAGGACACAGCAATGCAAAGCTCATCTCATGGGAAGCGATTTTGTGAAAATGAGATAGGACATTTCTAATCCAAGTGCTTTTCCTTAGAATAAGATTTAACCCAAAATGGGGTTGGGCACTGATGAAAGTAGGAAAAAAAGACTACTTTTTAAAATTGCTTTTTTGTTATTGTTAGTTTTTTGTTTTTTTGTTTTTTTTTGGTACCGGGGATCAAACTCGGGACCTTGCACTTGTGAAGCAGGTGGCAGAAGCACTGAGCTAAATCCCCAGCACAATGGTAAATTTACCCCAATGGTAAATTCGGCAACATTTTACCATCATGAACATTCTCATTTTTTCTTTAATTTCTAGAAAACTCTCATTTTTTTCTTTCACGGTCACTACCTTCTTCTTCTTCTTCTTTTTTTTTTCTGGTTCTTCCTAATTGCTCAGCTTTTTATGAGTAGGTCACCCTCTCTGGCAGACCAGCGGTGGGAAGGGGCAGGGTCATGGCCCATGTACTGTTTCTGCTCCAGGGTAGCTTGAGAAAGCTGAACTGCGCCTCCTGCTCAAATTAGCCACTTCAGGAATAAGGGATGGGCAGCCTCCCAGGCGGTCATTTTGTCCGAGTAAGCACTTGAGAACCTGCGGCAATTTTCCCACCCCTTACCCCAGCCGGCAAGTTTATCTTTGCCGTCAAATCCTAAGCCGCCCTATGTATCTCCCATCCAGGCTGCATTGAAAAGAAATAAAAGCCAACTACCAAGCATGTCAATTAAATACATAAACAACGAAGTCATAGTCCATTTCCCCCTTAAATCTTTCACCCTTGAATTCTTTCCTCAGAATAACACTTAAAATTCATCAAAGCACCACCAGCACCGAGGCTCTTCATTTGGAGGCTCCTACGGTTTGGGGACGAGGTCTCCAGCGGGTGCCCCTGGAACAGACGCAAACCTCCTCCCACTCAGGGACTGTCAGGGCCAATGTACCTTTCAGGAGACTGCCTGTGAGATTTTGAACATTGGAACTGTAAAAAAGATTGAGCTGGACAGATCCTCGCCGCCACTTTTTCTGCTAAATATAGCGAAGCTGTCATGGGTTGGAGGGCGATTTCCAGCCAGGGCTCGCTCTGCAGGCAGGGAGGTGGGCCCTGGGCCTCCTGTCTGGGCCGAAGTGGCCCTGGCCAGGAGGCCCCAGACTGAGGTTTCCAGAAGGCAGCAAAGGGGAGAGAAGGGTAACAGGAGGAGTTTTTGTTCTGATTAAGTAGGATGACATGTTGGATCTGCTGTCGATGGTGTTATTTGCTTACGAGCTCCTTACAGCAGTAACTCAGAGGAAAGGGCAGCCGGATGGAGCCGGACCCCAGCAGTCTCTGCTCAGGGCCACTCCTCGGTCACAACTTTGGGAAACAACATGGAGCTGTGGCAAGTGGCTAGAAGAATCCCAGCACTCGGGAGGCTGAGGCAGGAGGATTCTGTGAGTTCAAGTTCAGCCTGACTACATAGTTACTTACCTTTGTTCAGCCGGAACATCCATACATGTGAGACGCAGGTAGAACACTCTTCCCTCATGTCAGCCTTAGGGTCACTATTAGGGTTAAAGCACACAGCACCCCAAGTGCTCAGTGTATGGTGACACCTCTCCCACTTCTTTCAGCCGAGGCGTCGAAGCCTGCAGATTCCAAATACTCTGTCTTAGCAACTTCTGTTGGTTCTCCTTCCAGAATCTACCTGGCATCGAACAGCTCTTCTCTCTTTACACCGCTATCGTGCCAACACCTGCCAGTGACACCTAACTAGTGTCCCTCCTCTATTCCTTCCACACATCAGGAGAGAAGGCATTCTAAAACACACAAATCACATCATGCCATCTCCCCCAAAAGTTCCCCAGTGGCTTTTACTGCATGGAGAATAAAAGCCTAACCTCGCCTCAGCCTTCAGAGGTGCAGGAGATCTGCTTATCTGCTATTGCTGTGCTCTTTTCACACGTTTCCCCAGGTATACTGGCCTTCTTGGGCTCCAACAGTGCAACCAACTTTTTTTTTTCAGCCTCAGGGCCTTTGTATAGCACTTGGCACTACACAGGAAGTTAACTTCAGTATTGTGTATCTATTTATTTTCTGTTCACCCTTCAGAATACAAGCACTAGGAAAGAAGGGAATCTTTTTCCATCCCTGAATAAGCTTGGAACAAGGCTGCATGCAGAGTTGGCACTTCAAAAGTATTGGTAAATGAATTACAAATAAATATGTAAAATGGGGCAATAAAATCATCCTGAAAGTTGGCAACTAGATTGGAAATCTGTTTTGTTTCCTTCTTTTTTAATTCTGTGAGTCCTTGAACATAATACTGCATCTCAGCATAATTTTAAAGAAATGCAGCTGGAAAGTTTTCAAATGTTCAACATGTGGTAATTTGGGTTAAGTGTACCAAGTCAAAATATTTCAAGTATCAGCTCTACCACAGAGATAAGAAGACTTAAACGTTTGTGGGCACCCTCTGTTTCTTTCTTTTTTCTCTGATTTTTGGACACGGGGTCTCACTGTGTAGCCCAGGCTGGCCTTGGGCTCACAGCGATCCTCCTGCCTCAGCCTCCCCAGTACTGGGATTACAGGGGGGTGCTCCACCACGTCTGCTTAGGCGTCCTTCGAAACCACTTACAGTCTGTGTTTTAGCAGCAGATGCATCTTTGGAGCAATGCTGTTCACAGTTCGCCTAGCACGCCCTTCTTCACGGGCCTGGATAAGAACACGTGGGTCAGGTGAGACCCTGCGCGTGCGCTGTGGAGAACCCTTCCCTGCCCTGGGCCGTGCGCTGTGGGAACTCTTCTGGGCTGTGCTCTACATTGGCTGCAGTCCAGGGAAGGAAGTAGGAGCTCTGCGAGGAGAACGAATAGAAGCAAACTCCTTCTAGGGGAGGTGACTGGGAAGGATGGCTCATGGACGAATACGTGCTTCTCCTTTTAACACATCCTACCTCATCTGCTCTCTGCAGAAAATGTCCTACGTTTATGAACTCAAGAAGAGACAGATTCTGGGCTGGTGCATGGGACACATCCAGAACCAAGTGGCAGGGCAGATTATGGCTCCATAAACGGGGCAGGAAGGCCTGGCTTTGTACCTAAGTAAAGTGATTCCCGGAAACAGAACCGGCAGGCGCCACCTCTGGGTGTTCTGAGCTCAGGCAAGACAACCACAAGCTGGCGATCTCCTTCCTACAGGGATGCCTTTGACTGCAGATGGATGGCGCACGCACTCCTGGAAAGCTGTCCCTGAGATCGCTTCATGCATTCCGGCCTGGCCAGCAGGGCCCCATGTTATACGACCGGCACCACACAGCGTGTTTTCTAATATGTATTGTGTGGAATACGATCAATCTGTTAGTGACATGCACAGGAAAACTTTGATTTCAAAAGTAAACCTAGAGCCGGGCATGGTGGTACACACTTATCATCCCAGCACTCAGGAGGCTGAGGCAGGAGGATCGCTGCAAGTTCGAAGCCAGCCTGAGTTTAAGACCAGCCTGGACTACATAGTGAGACTCTACTTAACCCCCACCCCCAAAGAAAATGTTAACCTAGAATCTCAGACCCCTGACTTTGTACTCGGACCCAAGGGAAGTTACTGGTTTTTTTCCCCACCTGAATAGATTTCTTATCTGGAAAGTGACACAGGACTCAAGTAATCCCAGGTTCAGGGATAGAAGATGTGGCTGCAGAGTTTATAGGTTGCTCACAAGTCTTTCCGGTCTCCAGCCTGAAAGCTGTGCTACCCCCTGCCTCTGTTTTCCAGGAGACCGGCTGGAAGCTCTGGGCCGAGGCTGACCCTCCTCAGCCTGACTCCCCACCAAGTCTCCTCCCTCAGTTTTTCATTAGAATTCCTCAGAGCCTCTGAATGCTTTGCAGGAAAATGAGCCCATTTTATTTTTGGAACCCAGAGAGGGAGCCTTGGGAGGGGGGAGGTTATTGTGTTGCTTTTAGCAGCTAAACAAAAAGGTGTGAAATCATTTGCTGGCTGCTCTAAGATGAGAAAGAAATAAATAAAAAAACTGAGAAGGAAGGTTCAGGACAGTGTGTGGCAACTTGGACTCCGCCTGGTGACAGGGGCTTCTGTGAGACTTATTAGTAACCCAAGCAGCTTCTGGAACGGCTGCAGTTTTCTCACCTTCCCCGGAAGTTACTAGAATAGCACAGAAGCCGCTGGGAATTTTTTATTTTTAAATGATTCATTTTGTAATACTATTTCCATGTTACCTTAAAAAAGGATTAGGGAAGAGACTAGGGCTAGTTTGAGAAAGTTCTTTATAACTCTTACTAATACCTGAGCATGATGGTACATGCTTGAAACCCCAGCACTCTGGAAGGCTGAGGCAGGAGGGTCCACAAGTTCGAGGCCAGCGCGGGCAACTTAGCAGCTTAGTGAGACCCTGCCTCAACATTAAAAAACGGGTGGGGTGGGAGGCTGCAGATACAGCGCTCAGTGCAGAGACCCTGCATTCAATCTTCCATGCTGAAACAAACAAAGTCCTTAGAACATTCCTGTGCAGTGAGTGAGAGAAAGAACTGGGATTGCTTCTGTGGACAGGTGTAAGTCTTGAACACAGGCCTTCCAGAATTTAAACAAAGATCTGAGCAAGGAGGCACTGTGTGAAACTTGAGGTTTTCATCTTTCCCTGGTGACAGTCACTGGAGGCCGCTTCCTGCTTGGGGGACAGAGGGCCACAGACACTGCTCGGAGGAACATCGTATTTTGTGATGTCTCTATTGGCAGGACAATTTTACTTCCAATTGGCATCTTTGATTTAGTTTTTTTTTTTTTTTATAATTACGAAAAATTTTAAACTGCCAAAGAACATCCTGATTGGCCAGATTCTGTAATTGTGTACATCTAAGGCAATCTACTTGATTTCTTTTAAAAAGTAACGAAATGCTACGGTTGGGTCCCTCCTCTTCCCAGGCTTCTGTCTGCCTCATTGTGAAGAGGAAAGGGGGCCTGGAAGCTGGCATGAGACCTGCCGTGCCGGCCACCGAGGTGCCCCTGACTGCACAGCCACTCGGCTTGGTGAACGTGAGCTCCGAGTATTTAGTTGCTTGGCTTCAGGACTTGGGGGCTGCCTTATTTATAGAGGCCGAATCTCTTTTTATTCAGCACTCAAAGTCCAAACTTCACAATACTGAAATGGCAGGACAGGGCAGACCCTCCGAAAGCTGCAGTCACTGGAGCCGAGGACTGAATCCGCAGAACACCTCACATCGATCTCCCCCGACGGCCAGGGGTTCGACTCCCTGCCTAGGTATGGGGAGTCTCAGATCGACAAATGGCCACGAAATCCCCCAGAACGGCAAGTTTCTCTTCAGGGAGGAGCTGTCTACTGAGGAAAATCCTGTGCATATTGGCAACTTTGAGGTCGTAGGTGGTAGAAACCAAGAAACAAGGGAGCTGGGCTTTTTCAGGGCAAGTAGAGGACAAAGGAAGGGATGGGGGGAAAATAGTAGGAATCACAGGGTGGGAAGGAGGGGAGAGAAAAGCGAGTGAGGACAAAGGCGCTGTGGGGCTCGACAGGGCCCTGTGCGCCAGGAAAACACTAAAAACAACCACCGTGGCTGATTTCACCAGCAGACGCGTGTACATACATAGGTGTGAACACCCCCACACGCCACGCACCTTCCACTCAACAAGCCAAAACAAATCGGGGAGGAGCAGCAATTCAGCACCCTAAGGAACCATGAAAATGCAGCCCCGGGCACCTGCCCTTGTGCTCCCACATCTAGGGATTCTATGAAGTCCCAATGGATCCTGGACCTCCCAGTGGCTTGGGAAAGTGCATTAAGGGACACCTTGTAGGGGGCAGAGAGTGCCGACTTCACAGCCAGGTGTGGAGCTTGTGCCACAGTTTTACACCGCAGGCTTTAGAGAGCATCATGGGACTATGGAGGTGGATCCCGAAGACGTCATCAGACTTCTGCGACAGCTGCCCCTGTGCTCTCCCACTGTGTTTCTAGCTCGCAGACTTCTACCCTTCTTCTATGCTTCTGTTTCAATGTCACCTTGTCCACCGGCTTTCCCTGACCTCCCACAGAGGGTCACTTTCCTCTTCTATGCTTCTCATGTGCACGGACATCTCTGTCACAGCGCAACTCACACTGTGTCACACAGTTTCGGTTCAACAAAGAAGACTTCATGGTGTCACCTCTGAATTCCTGCTGCCCAGCAAAGACATCTGTCATTTTCGCCACACAACACCTGGGCATGTGGGCAACAAAAGGAAACTGAACAGCCCGATGCCCTGCCTCAGAAAGAGTGACCGCTCCAAAATGGCGGCACCACTGCCCCCTCCCCCAGTCATGGCGTGACTGATTGTCATGTGTTTGTTCCTGCTTTGAATAAAGACTCATTGCCCCCCAGAAGGGAAAGAAATGGAGTAGTCATTTGTTTATTTAGTCCTTGGGCCAAGACCCAGAGTGACAAGGCTGGATTGCACACGAGGCGTGGGCCTCAGAAACTTGAGAGCCTTACCTGGCCTGGCCTGTCTGGCTCGTATGCTTGGGCAAGTCACATAGCTCCTCGGGGACTCTGTTTCCTCACCCAGAGGTAATGACTGGCTTCACAGGGTGGCTACAGAGCTTAATTAAGGATTGAGAAGGAGGCACAAAACACAAAGTGCTGCACGCACGCAAAGATTTTCTTCCATATTTACCTTTGAGAGCAGGAACCTGTCAGCAGAAAGTGCTTAGGACCTGGCAGAAGAGTCTAACGAAAATTGGAGAAACATCACTGGCTGGTCTCTTCCTAAAATGATTCACTTGGTTTCTACTGGGAGTGGACCTTGGAATTGTTCCTTTTATTCTAGAATGTTCTGGGGCACTCACTGCTAACTTTCTGTGCGTGGCTTGCTAACTCTGGGCTTAGTTTCCTTGACCTTGAGGATTTTATTTGTGTATTGTCTGGTGGTTCCTTTATGCTTAGATTCACTGCGATGGCTTAAGTTTTGCTCTCAGATCCCGTACTGCGAACCATATGAGATTATAAGTGAAGTTCAGGGTAGTTCTCTGAGCTGGGAAAGACAAAGACTTGGGAGTCCCCAACTCTGTCTGGCTTCATGGGTCCCCCTTTCTTTGGAGTGATCAGAAAGATCTTTGGCAGATCCAGTGAGCATCTCCATTGCTAGTTGTTTGCTGAGTGAATGGAGAAAACAGACCCGCCTTCTGAGTCCTGCAGCAAGAGGAGAAGGTGGGACTGAGGAAAACAGACCCAAACGGTGGGTTGAGTTACACTTTCAAAAGCCTTCTTATTACCTTTACAGGGTTAATCAGAGAGGTTGGCCCTGCAATAGGCACATTCAAGGACCGAAAGTGTTCAGAAGGGGGAGGGAGCCCACCTCTTTTGTGCTAGCTTTGAGTCTCAGTCACACCAGTGCCGTCCACCTCAGAAACGGCGCATGCAGGAAGACAGAAAGACACACAGAGCTTGCCCACCATTTCCACAGAGCCTGCTGGGCACCTCAGTGGCCTGACTAAGAAATCACCCTCTGCCCACTGTCACCAGCCTTGCAACGGATGGACTCAGGCCCCAGAGATTGGGCGAGAAGGAGGAGGAGGAGGGGGCGGAGGAATAAGACAGCGGTTGTGGTTGTTGGATCAGGCGGCTGTAGTAGGTGTGGCACCACCTCGGTTTACACAGGAGGACGAAGAGCACAGGCTAAAGGGCAGGAGATGAAGCTGCCACGGAGAGGGGAGGAGGGCGGAGTAGCACGCCGGGCTCACTTCAGTGTGTAGGGGACCCGGAGGGGCCTTCCTACCATGGCCCTGAGGATGGGACAGATAGCTCGGACAACCTGATAGCCAACAAGCCATGTTTGGCATGAGCAGGACATGATAGGCATCAACGTTATATTCACCTTGGATGTAGTGATAGTACATTTATCTGAAATGTTGGAACCAGAAGTGTTTTGGATTTGATTTTGGAATACTGAATATGTATAATGAGATATTTGGGGGGATGAGACTCAAACCTAACACAAAATGTATTTGCTTTTCATATATACCTTGTGCACATACCCTAAAGGTCATTTTGTACAGTATTTTTAGTGTGCCTGCATTTGTTACCTCAACCTGTCACAGGAAGTCAGGTTTGGGATATTACACAGCGGGTGGCCTCATATTGGGGCTCAAAATGTTTCGCATGTCGGCAATTCAGGTTTCGGGATGAGGAATCCTCCATCTGTATCAATTCTACACTGCATTTAAAAAGCACTTCAGGAAAATGGAGCAATAATTTTGCAACTCTACCTGGGGTACTCACAGATCATTTTCCTAGGAGACTGCGGCTAAGAAAACGTTAACAGATTTTTTTTTTTTTTTCCCAAAGCAAAGCATTATCACTGGTCGCCTGCAAGCCCAGGGTAAAATCCTCTGTCGAAGTAGAACTATAAAAAAAAAATCTGCATGCTATAGATTCAACAGAGAAACCAGCAAACAACAGAGAGTGACAAAAACAGTGTGTTCTGAGAGGTGCAGATATGCTGAAACATGTCTGTCATGTAATCTGATCTTAGCCATCCTTTGGAAAGCAGCCTTTCTGCGAAGAGGACTTAACATCACCGCATCTCGGGAAGGCTGTGAGTTTCTAACGGGGCTTTTATCAGGTTTGGTGACGGAAGCAAGAAACACCATGGAAATACCATTTTTATCCCAGGCACTTTAGGCCTTTTTAGGCAGCAGAGGGAACATGCTCTCAGCGACTCCCAGAGTATTTTATATCCAATAGACGGTGGAAGGGGAAACAGAGCAAGGTGATTCCAACACATACCACCCGGATTAACCACCCAGCTGGTAAAAGGGCGCAAATGAATCGCTAGCGATGAAAGAGGTTTCTCAATCCACAACCCACTCCCAGCTCAATTCACATCACAGGTGCACTTGGCCACGAGGCACTGGAAATCTCAGAAGCACATCCGGCTGCCAAGTTCAAGTTGCCATGACTCTGAACATAGTATAACATTCCCACTCCAAGCCAGCGCCCGTAACCCCTGCGGCCTTTCCGCCAAAGGCCCATCTCCGTCCCGCTCTGACTCACATGCACTGGCTAGAATCACGGAGCAGGTGAAGGACTTAAGTGTCACTAGGTTGGTTTCTAGTTGCTTCCAGGAAACAAAAAATCCATGGCATAGAAGACGGTTGCTACTGACCCTGGGCATTCTCCCCTGTGTTCACAAGCCACAGAGAGGCCATCCAGCCAACGCTCTCCTAGCTTTCAGTGCCGTCCCCCCTACTTCGAGGGACCTTGAGACAAACAGCAACCCCGGGGGATTAGAATTTTAGACCCAAAACACAGAATGAAATACTCTACGTGTATGGGAGACTCTGCCAAGCACTTCAGCCCTGCCCTGCCACCTTCTGACTCTCCCAAATTCAGAACATTCTGTTTTAGGAGTTGTCAGTCAGCCCCATGCCCTGTTCTGGTTTTATGATGTTGATACCCATCTACGAGAAAGGAAGCCAAAAGGAAGAACTCATTCCCTTTGTTACCTGTATAAAACACCACATTGCTCCTGACTGCCCACCCCGCCTTCCTCGCTTTTTCCCTGGCCTTTCCTCCCTGTTTTTTTTTTTTTTGAGGGGTGTGTATTAAGTTTGGATGAAACATCCATAGAAGCTGGATAAACACAGATATACCATGAGTATTAAAATAACAAATCATGCTAATTACCAACGGCCCCTAAAAAGAACGGAGCAGCAGGCTCACCTTGATGTGGCCTCAACCTTTACCAATTGAAAGCTCAAAATGTTGTCATTCTTGCACAGTCACTTAGGTTGACATTTCCCCCTCCGTGTGATCAAATCTCCAGTGTAAAAATAAATCTGGAAACTTTCTGTTCACACATTTCTGGGTAGGTGCACCAGCAGGTAATCACAATCTCTAGGGTCCCAAGAGTTAGCAGAACTTTATCTTGATGATGAAATGGCCTTTAGAAGTGGGTATCACTGGGTTCAGGATGCGAAGATGATTACTGAGAAACAGAGAAACCAACAGCCATACACTCAGAGGCCATAAAAAAAAAAAAAGTTGAGCTACCACAAAACAAACAAATATTCAGCTTCGTTTCAGGAAGCAGAGAGAGAGAGAGAGAGAGAGAGAGAGAGAGGAGATCAAACAAATCTTTGTCTATTGAAGCTGCTGGAGCACACTTATGCTTTCTGGGGCCTCAGCTCCTATTTATGCTACTGGCTTTGGCTTTTATAGATCGACCTCAGGAGGGCATTCCAACTTCAGCTTCCTCAGAGTCTCAGAAAGGAGGCCTGAAAACCCTTCTGAGGTTGAGGGAGGGGAAAATACTCACATTTGAATTTATTTCCAAACGTGATTCAAACTGCTGCTTTGCCCTTGAGCTGAGGCTATCTCAGGAACTGGGGAGAAGAATTCCACAGCAGGAGGGCAGGGAGCCTTCTCAGGGTGTGAGCAGCTCTGGGAGCTCAAAAGCAGGAGAAAGAGTTGATTTGTGGAGCCTCCAGGAAGGCTTGCTCAGCGGGGGAGCTTGCTATTTCCTGTGGGTCCTTGGGAAGGACAATTTGGTGCAAGGTTAAATTTAATCTTTTCTTTTCCTTTCCTCTAAAGTTCCTTCTTTCCTTCCTTCCTTCCTTCCTTCCTTTCTTCCTTCCTTGCTTTCTTGCTTTCTTTCACACAGTCTCACTATGTAGTTATGTAGTTCAGGCTGCCCTTGGACTCACTATACAGCTCAGGCTAGCCTTACACTTGCAGCAATCCTCCTGCCTCAGCCTCCTGAGTGCTGGGATTTTCAAGCAAATTCTCTTTCAGGCCGAAGAGGGAAGTATGTCAAAAATAGACTAGTTTCATAAAGCAATTTACTTTTCAAATCTTAGAATCATTCATACTCGTAACAGTGTTTTGGTTGAAATTTTTATCCTTATTTGATGGGTTAGAAAACTGAAGCTCACTGATTATATAACGAGTCCCAAATTACAGTGCAAAGGAACTACACAGAAAAGCTAAGATTTGAACTTGGGCCTTTCTGCCTCTAGTGCCTGGGTTCTTTTCAATAGGCCTCATCACTTCCGGATTGCAGACAGCCTTGCTAACCACACACATTATCACCAGTGGGTTGACAGTGAAATCTGGATATTAAAGAGTTACAAGGCGTGGACAGAGGCAAGCAGTATTTTTATTTCGGCTGATACCATGACCCCATCTTCTTGTGGAGATCTACGGATGGCTTCTCCTAAACCTTCCTGTTGAGACTTGATGGTAAATATTTCAGCCATACCCAGTCTATGAAGCAGGCTCCCTTCAGAGATACAAGTGACCAGCTAGCTGCTATCTCCAGATATGTCGCGTCCCAAAGACTCACCTAAGCCAGCATCTGGAGAAGGCTGCCCGTACTTCAGCCAGAGCCCCCCTTCCCCGAGGAGAGCACTCCTATGCGGCCCCGCTCCATGCTTACCTGGCTATATCAGTACGTACTTGGCAGGCTCTGGAGTTTGGAAAAAAGTTTCCTGCCTATGCTGAACTTCCCTTTATAGAATGTCTGCAAATCTTTATGCTTTTTCTGTCATGATGAAATAGATTTGGGTTACCCAAAATATGCACCTATTTTTCTACGGCACCAGATCCATCTGCACATGGCTCCCCAGCGCCCTTCCCGACCACGTCAATACCCACACGTACGCGAGCAGGTTCCGCTGCAGGGGACATCGGGAATCATTCTCACAAATGGTAGCAGCTGTCTGCACCCTCCTTCCGCCTGAATGTTTGTCCAGGTCGGGACACCGTGTCCACAAAGTCAACTATCCCTTGCAGAGTTTTGAACAGCCACTTTAGTCATCTAAATCTGAGAGAGATAAATTTACAGTCCACTCTAGGTTTATGTGGGGAACCATAAATATCAACCTTGAGCCCCGAGGGCTAGAATTTCATGGGCCATTAAGCATGTCACCAGGTGGAAAGCTGTCAATAGCAGGATGTGAGTTAACTGAGATAACCGCAGTCAGCCTGGCTCAGCCGAGTGGGCCCTGTTCAGAAAGGGTGTCCCTTCTCCTCCCCTCCGTGTTTTACAGCTTGTCCCCTGTGCTAGATGGCAGCCAGTCTTTCAGTCCCCTAGCACAGCAGGCTGGTGACACAGGATGGATGGGAGGTTTTCAGCCAGGCAGACCTGGACTGAAACCCTTACACTGTGATCTTGTAGCTACGAAACAATGCACGCATTACTTTGTTCATGATGGCTCTAGTTTTTCCACTTGTAAAATAATAATAATATTATTATTATTTTTGGCACCAGGGATTGAACTCAGGCCCTTGTGCTTGCAAAGCAGGCGGCAGAACCACTGAGCCAAATCCCCAGTCCCCCACTTGTAAAATTACAAGGTAATAAGAGGTAGTAGAGGTAACAAGCAGACTAAAAATGGTACAAAGAGAGCCAATGAATAGAGTGTATAGGGAGCTCGATTTCCTACGTAGTAAATGGAAGAGCTTTCAAAAAGCCAGACTGCCTCAAAAATAAAGTGAGCTGCCTCTGGGAAACAGAGAGCTGGGTGTGGTGGTGCATTCTTATAATCCCAGCACTCTGGGAGGCTGAGGCAGGAGGATAACAAGTACGAGCCCACTCTGGGCAATGTAGTGAGACCCTGTCTCAAAATTAAACAATAAAAACGGGTGGGGATGTAGCTCAGAATGAAGGTGCCGTACCACTACCACCAACACATACACACACACACACACACACACACACACGCACGCACACACACCTAAAGGAGAGAGACAGAAGTGAAAGCTCTCTCCCAGTCCTTGTCCACAAACTGGACATAGGGTGGTGCTCCTAGGAATACACAGGGTCTCAGACTGGCAAAGGCAAAGTCCACCATTTATCTTGAAACTCCACAAGGCAGTGATTTGTGTACATGGCCTCCCAGAAAAGCCGGGGCAAATCGGCTCAAAATCCTCTATCAGGAAAAGAGTAAAACGACATTACATTTTCTCATTTTCATTCTTCCTTCGACAAAACTAATCCCAGCCATGTTTTCTGCCTCCTCCCCTCCCTTAGTGGGTAGAGAATGCATTTCCACTGAGTGCACAAACACATCGAACCATTTTGAAACACTTAACATTTAACACAAACCACATGGCCATAACTTTTAATTACTCTCCACTACCCAAACAGGTCCATTTTTAGCAAAATCGTAACACTCTATGCTTCCTCCAGCTCTTCTCCTCTGCACGGTTTACCCGTCCGACTGGGGTGGTGGTGCCTTCCCACCCTGCCCTGTTGCCTGAGCCCCTGGCACTGCCAGTACAGCGGTGTCAGACTTCAAGCTCGCACAGGTTTCTGACAAGAGTTCACTTCCTAATCACCAGAGGTCAGTCCCGAAGCCTGATCTGAACAACACTGGCTTTTTTTTTTTCAACTGGAGACGCCGCACTGTGGGCTTTCATTTCTACAGGTTATGAACTGCTCTGAAAGAGAATTGTTAGCTTGTTAGGGGAAATGACCTATGAACCTGCAGGCCAATCTCAACCTATTGGGCAAAACCAAAACCCTTGTTCTGATGCTTGAGTCTGATTGGAAGTTGGCTGCAATGTAGGGGCCAGACAGTGTGCGCTCATGTGCACCTTCTGCGTGCGCGTGTGTGTGTTTGCACACGCATGGGGCACAAAACACATCACCCACTTACAAAGCAGCGTGTGCTGTCGGCACAAAGGGAATGTCAAGGGCAGCTTCAGGGGGAGGCGGGCAGGAAAAGACGGAGGGGCATGGGGCAAAGACTGCGGCTGCCAACCTCACCCTCGCGGCAAAGCGACGGTCCTGGACCACACACCTGTCCGCCAGGCACAAGGAAGCATACTGATCACATTTCTCCATCCAGGTACCGTTCTCCCTATTTAGAGGAGGCTTAAGAAGATGAAGCAACTAACTGCCCACAGCCTCTCCGCTTCTGCCGGTCCAGCCTGAGGTTAGCCCGTGGTGTCCCTTAGAAGTCCCCGGACTTTGCATGGCAATGTTCTATTTTGGGTTTCTGTTTCCCTAGTTCAGAATGGGGCTGCCTCTGCCTCTCTGGCCTCATTGTAGCCATCTTGTGTCTTTTTTTTTCCCCCCTCTGATATTGTATTTCTAATTATTTGTGGTCAAATTCCTTCCCTGCCAAGTTGGTTCTCTTATTTACCTAGTGTTGTAAGTGATATCGCCGTGTCTTTTTTTTTTTTTTTTAACTTCTGAATTTTTAAAATGACCAAGAGCTTTAGGGACAGTCCATATCCCAGCAAGAGAATGAGCTCTACCAGCTGCCCCCAACCTTTGTAGCAAAACTTCAGATAAGGACACGGCCTCTCACCCTTTCCTGTGAAAGCTGCCTCTTCGGGTGGCTGGGATTTAGAATGTCTATCATTTTAATCCCAGGCAGTGTGGAATAAGAACTTGTTCACTGGAGTTTCTCACAGGCTAAGGACAGAGAAGTCTTATTTTTTCCCTTTGCAAATAAAGATTCCAATCTTTTCCTCTTGAAATAGGGATAAGACAAGTGTCTGGATTTATACCCTAAAATATTTGATGGCAGAGTTAGCTTTCGGTTTTATGGATAGCGTTTTATAAGAGGGAGATTTATTTTTAGCCTGGACACATTGTGAATGTAACAGACATTTTCTCCATATTTGATTTTACACATTTATTTCCACAGAAACTATATGACTAGAATAAAACATAAAAAACAAACAAGCAGGCAAAAAAGCAAACAAGTAAGCTGACAAAATCCTACCTCCTTTCTTCTTCAATCTGCGGCTAGAACCTAAACTCTGTGAGATGTGAAACGCTATGTGCTCTGTTGACAGAAGCCTGCACAAGGTCACCCGGAACTGCTGCTCCTAAAGATGTCCACGGGGTCATTTCCGGAACCTGCGGATGTGTTATTGTAGGCAAAGTGGGCTTTGTGTATGTGATTAAGGATTGTGACAGGGGAAAGATTACTGCGGATTTGTTGGGGGTGGGGGTGGGGGTTTCCATGCAATCACGAAGCCCTTATAAGAGGGAGGAGAGAGACTGAAAGACACACAGAAAAATGACAGGACCGAGAAACGAACGGATTGGATACTTCTGTTCCGGCTTTGGTGATGAAGGAAGGCCCACCGAGTAAGGTGTACAAGTGGCTGGCACGTGTCGAAGGCATGACAGGATGAGAGGTATTCAGAGCCAGAGTGTGGAGGTGACCCGACTCCCGCAAGCTCTGTCTGAGTAGGTCAGTGTTGTTCCGTCTCTACCCTCTCTACCCCGCTTGCTTCTAATTTTCACCAGAGTGTGCTCGCACAAGCTGCAGATGTGCAGACTTCCAGCCTCATTCCCAGGCACGCATCCCCGTCGACCAGTCCCGGGGGCTGGTGCACGCACAGGTCCTGCAGTCCACAGCAACACACCTCATCTTTTCTGGGGCCTGCCCACTTATTCGGTGTTTTTCAACTTGCACAAGTCTTTCCACTTAAAGAAAATTAAAGGAAGCTATTCCAGCTGACTGAAAAACAGTTCCCTTAAGGAAACTAACACTTAATGGTTCTATCTGAGATTTACAGTAACTTCTCATTCAGAATTCCTTCAGATGTATTATAAAGGGAAAATCAATGCCTTCTACCAAAAACAAACAGGAGAAATGTAGATGATCCATGTTTGAAACATTGGAACACAGAAAAATTAATGATAAAGACGGAAATAATTTGAGTTCTCCTAAATCAAGAACCAGGAGGTTCTTAGAAACTAGAAAGAGGGCCAGGGATTTAGCTCCGTGGTTCCATTGCCTACCTTGCAAGTAATAGGTCCCGAGTTCGAGCCCTCATACCCCCCACAAATGTAGAAAGGGAGAGATCTTGGGGATCCCTTCACCTGTCAGATGAGGAAAACAGGCCTGGTGGGAGTGTTCCCAGCTCCTGCAGCCCAGAGGCAGCCAGCTCAGACTCAGGCTCAGGCCCTCTGAGTCCCTAGTCCTATGTGCAAACCCATCAGATGACAGCTCAAGAGTTTGGGGTACGCAAAAATTAGCACCCATCTTGCCTTCCAGGGTTTATAGTCTAGCAAGGCAGATAACACACTCATACAGAAAACTGCAAGCCATGCAAACAGACATGCTCTACAGAAGAGATGCAGACTGAAAATGGAGTCTTCAACTCATTTATCCCTGAGATTTCCTCCCCCCTCCATTTTTCTCAACAATAGCAAGAAAATTTGTGCAATGGCCAGCTCCTTCCTTGTTGCAAGATTCCTCGAAACCAAGTACTTGGAATGACTTAGTTAAGGATTGCACAACACACACTATTTGAGTATCCAATTTGAAAATATAAACACCATAGCTGACCACACAATGCAAGTTGGATGGGCCCTGCTGGGCAGGTGTCTCCCTGTCTACCCACACAGGCCAAACCAAACGAGGCATGTAGTCAAAAAAGAAGGAAAAGGAAAGGAAAAATCCATTGACCACCACCCCAGGAGGCCAAGAGACACTCTCCCTGCCATCACTGGTGGCTTGCTCAAAAGTGAAAATACCACGCAAGCTGGGAAGGAGGAAGAGCTTTGGTTTGGGACACGACTACAAAGCACAAGCAAAGACAGCTTCGTGCCCTCTGGAGACTGTCTTCGGGAGGAAGGAGAAGGGAAAGACCACTCAATAGTGGGATCTGTGAGAAATATGGGTCATGTGTCTGCAGCACTAGCTGCCTGCAGGATCAGCTCTGTGGGTTGGCACACAGCACTGTGAATATTAGAAACCACAAATCTCCAGGGTTTCCTGAACAGAGTAAAAAGGCCTTGTCTTCAGCCTGCCAGGTTGGGGACTGGCTCCTGGGAGGCCCTGGGTGAGCTCCAGAATGACCTGTGCATTTCCTCCTCTCCCTCCTCCCTCGCCTCTCTCTTTAGATATGGGCACCTTAGTGGGTCTGCCTGGAGCTTTTGATGTGTCTGCCAAGCTCTGGGAAACCAGCCCTCTCCATGACAAGTGCCACTCAGGAAGCCACAAGCAGCTCTGGCCAATGGGAAAAACCATATTTGCATGAACAGATCCAAGGGAAGCAGACTCTTCTGCCCCTGGATGACTAGAGGAGCTGCCCCCCAGTCAGATTATGCTGCCTCTGAGAGGCTGGGAAAGGAGTGATCCCAGTGCAGACAACAAAGCCAGTTCTGGGGCAGCTGAGCCAGGGTGGGGACCCTTCAAAAACTTCTGGGAGTCAGAAACAGAAACAAGGTCCTTCCTAGCCTCTGGCTGCCCCAAGAGGATTATTAGCTTGGGTTGTCAGATGGGTCAGTTAGATGTGTCTTTGAAGGCATAATTTAAGGAAAAAGGAATGAAATCTGGATTTGGTGGCGCACGCCTATAATGCCATCACTCAGGAGGCTGAGGCAGGAGGATTGCTACAAGTTCAAGGCCAGCTTTGACTGCACAGTGACAGCTTGTCTCAAAAACAAACAAACAAACAAACAAAAAATTCCAAAACCCCCCCAAACAAACAAACAATAAAACCAGAAACAAAAAAGAGAACGATAAAGTAAGTATTTAGATCTTCAGGAGGAAGTACACCCCAATGCGAACAAAGACCTTGGTGTCCTGGGCTCCCACAACCCATGCTAGGTGCTCTTGTCACCCTTGCTCTGCTTCTCTTCCTGTTCTTCCTACTCAGCCATCTCTTCATCCGCAGGGACTTTCAGGAGCACCCCTGAGGCAGGCCCATGGCTCTTGTCCTGAGCACTTGCATCCAAAGCATTCATAGGGTGACTTTGCCAACTGAACTCTTCTGTCTACCCCCAACTCCTCCAAAAGAGGAAGGCAGGCAGGGAGGACGGATGGATGAACGTGAGAGATTCTGTCTTATCCTTGGTGTTTTCCATATGTTAGGAAAGCAGTGAGACCAGGGTGGGGAATTCCCCAATGCATAGATGGACTCTGCAGCATCTAACAGACTAGAAAAGCCTGAATTCTGAACAAAGAAGGTCCAACTCTGGGGCCACTCTCTCCACAGCCCACACTGACAGGGCCGAACCCTCTTACAGGTAAATTATTTCTGCTCGTCCATCCATTTTTTTCAGCTCTGCTTTTAGGAATCAGGAGGACGTTCTTTGTAAACTCTTGCAAAAGATTTTTTTTCCCCAGTTGTAAAAGTTATTTTATAAATGCCGGCCTGATCCTCTGTTGGATCTCAGAGCTACTTTTGAGTGCAAAGAAGATAACATTTTGGCAGGTAAGCTGTGTTTAAAGAGCTTTGGCCAGAAATGCTAAACAGGATTCACTTTTTTTTTTTTTCACTAGAAGGAGAATGTTGGTGTTTCGATGGCAGTGTTTGGAATTTCAGCTGAAACTGCCTCTGAGCCCTGGGGAATCCCTTGACCATGTTCCCTCCTTTCCGTCCCACTGTCCTTTGAGCATATTGATGGAATGCTTTTCCCTGACACAAAGTCCACACAAGCAGCAGGAGGAAGAGCAGTCACCAGCCTGCTGCAGAGCAGTAACAAGAACAGAATTAACGATGATCACTTCTGGGACTTATCATACAACTTGGAAATGGTGTTCAATAAAAGAAAAGATAATTTGGGGCCATGCGACCCGGAATGAACATCTGACACGCAGTCACTGGTCTGGATTTAGAAAACTGCCTGGTTCCCCAGAGGGTAGGTTGTTAATGAGGATTTTAAAGGATGAGATTAAGATAGCCTGATAGACTGGGAAAGGGTCCTGGTTTGTAGAAGGACTTCAGGCTGGCTGCCATGTTGGTAAGCAAGTGGAACTGACGGAACAAAACTCTTCACGTTGCCCCAAGAAAAGGCTTTTCTCCCCGAGAACTCTGGTTCATGGCCAGGTCCTCCAGTCTAGGCTTTTATGATGAATGATATGAACACCGAAAAGATTGAAAAACAAGAGCCATTAATACTTATGCTCTTTTTATTTTATTTTATTTTATTTTTTTATTTTTTTTTGCTACCAGCCATGAAGATCAAGCAACTCTGTTATCAAAAGCAAATTTTCTCCCTAGTGTGCTGACAATCAAAGCACAACTTCCATAGCAATGCAATGCATGGAGTGTACACACAGTAATCTAAGAGGTCACTGTCAACTTCCTGAATACGATATGCTCATCCTTGTCACGGCTTTCTAAGCGAATACTAATTAGCCTGAGTTATCAATCCTGAAGTGTAAAACATACTCATCTTATAATTCACAGGCAATAAAGAGGTTGAAAAACAAGTAAACTTATTCTTAAAAATTTCAACATCATATAAAAACGGAATCACACAATTGATATTTCCCTGTTCCCCCTGTTCCCTGTTTCCCCACTCCAGCTAAATGGCATTTTTGTCACTCCCAGTCCCTCCTCAATATACTTTTTATCTGCACTAATTTAGAGTAAGGTTCTGTTAGATATCTTGTCCTTTCATTCATAATCACTTCAGTCTTTACCTAATAAAGCTTTTTAAAAAACAACTACTGTGTTATTATACCTGACAGTATTAAAGACGGTTGCTTACCATTATGTAAAATACTGCTCTAGATCTCAATTTCATTAATCATCAGAAATATCCATATAAACAAGGTAAGAGGTGAAAATGATTCACCCAACTTACGATCCTCTGTCTCTGAAATATTTTTTTCAGAGGCTAATACTCCTTACACAGAAGGTTTCCAGAAAGTGGATCGTAGTTCAGATGAGGCCAGCTTCCTCATCACTATATATTTCATTATTTGAAATGTCTGATTCTATCAATCAGAGATAAATACAGTGAAAAACTGGAAAAATGTCAAGCCATTCTCACAGTTTTTCTAACAGTGTAAAGGCTCCAGGTAACCTTAGCCGAGCACCCTAAGGAGATCTGGTTAAACGTTACAGCATTCCTGGGGAAAACACATCTGCCTGACTCTAAGCAGATTTTACCCGGATAAAAGCTGTCTTTCTAGACTGCCGAGCACTCCGATAGCAAACACGCCATTTTCAGTTGTAGCAGTTGTAGCTTTACCTGCACTTAAAAAAATGTGATGTCTAGCTGAATACGGTGACAACGAAGGGTGTCACTGGAATAGAGGCAAGAGTCCTCACCTGTCTCTGCCTTGGATTTTGGGGACAGGAAGATGAACAGTTTCTCCATTCATCTCCCAGCCTTGCTGGTAACACTCAGGCAACTGCTGTGACTCATCACGAGAAATCCTGTTTTATAACACCAGTCTGTGTTTTGTAACATGCACCGAAAGGAAAAAAAAAAAAAATGAAGGCTCCTTAGAAACCAGACTGAAGCACTGCATTCAGGCCTCGGTGTGAAGCTGTTGACACAGCCAAGTGGCCGCTTACTCCAGATAGAGGAGGCAAGACCTCGTCCCCTTTCTTGGCAACCAAGTGGGGGCTTCCTGCCCGATCATACATGCCCACAGAACGAGTAAGCATGAATTCAACTTTCTTAAAACAGAAGCATTTTCAGACTTGTGTTTTCCTGGACAGCTGCCTAGTGGCTGTAATCCATAGGGCGTGTAATTGACAGTAATGTGAATCACTCACTGAAATTCTGGCACCCCCCCCCAAAAAAAAAAAAAAAAAGAAAGGCATTTTTTTTTCCAGGAAAAAATTAAGGAGCAGATTCATCCTGTCCATTGCAAATAGCAGCTATACTTTACATTTGGGCTCATTAGCTTCCTTTATATGTAAAAGAGTCCCTATACTTTGGATGTCAAGATTGAGGCGCAGTTGCACAAGGCCTGCACCTGGAGGGGTTGGACCCAACATAGTCTGTGAAACAGCAGAGGTAGGTGCGTTACTGGATAGCGTACCCACGCGGTTCCTCTCCCAAGAGGGAGATGAGGGAGACTATCCTACTCATGATTTTGCCCCTCGAAAAGCTGCTATCTGTCAGAGACCTTGTAATTATTATGGTAATACCTAGGGCAGACTGATCAAGCTACACTGAATCTCTTTCCCAGGGAATGAAATACAGAAAGGTGTCCACAGAATGGCTGGGGATTTTCCCAGGTAGAAGTCGCTGGAACCACGGATGCTTTTAGACCAGGTAAAGTGTTTCTCCAGTCTATTAATTCTCTTTGAAAAAGTGAAAGAATCATCTGCATTAACTTCACCATCAACCTGAAAGGGCTCCCTCTTTTCTAAGGCAAAGGCACACAAACTAAATGTTGGAAAGCCATGGAAAATTGAACTCCACACAGATAAGCCCCGATTCCATCTGAACAGTAGAGGTGCCGATGTTTGGCTGCAACCTCAGCACCATGGAACAGGCAGCCCTTGTCCAGACCTGCAAGGTGTCTGGGGCTTTGGGTCCCTGAGGGGATAGGGCCATTTTCAACTGCGAAAACCCCAGGAATACCTGAAAAATAAACAAATAAACAAACTTGGGGCTTTAGAATGTTGGGGTGGTTGGGGACACATTTTGAATCAGTATGGAAAAGAAAATATTTAACTCTTTCCCTCAATAGACAGTACTTTATGAAGTACTCTGTGTAGGAGCTCCCCTGCCTACAAACACAACTGAAGTCGAATTTCACTCAATCAGAGCTATGTTAGGATTCTGAGGAAGGAAACTCAGGTTTGCTGTACGCTTTATCTCTCATTCTGAGAAGTATCTTCTTGTATGACAATATTTGGGGATGTGACCATTAGCTCATGGTGGCTCTCATTACCACTAATCTCCTCCTCCTGGCTTTATTTATAAACACTTGGGAACAGGCAAAATGAAGGCAAAGTCTCACAAAAAAAGAACTAACTATGCATGGAAAGAGGCCTTGCAAAAAATATCTTGGATACTATGCCTCAATTCTAAGACAGTAGCAGACTGTCAGTCTGAACAGTAACATGTAATATGTATACATAACTAATGCTTTCCAGTTTCTCATTGCTCTTATTTGAACACATTTTGCATGGGCCTAAATAGTTGGAAATGTGTTACTTATTTCTGTAATAGAGAAAAAAATGTGTTAATGCTCTGGAATGTCCATATGTGGAAAAATAAAACAGTCTATGCAATCGTCCACACGTATGATTAATAACTGCACATGTCCAGGACCAGAAATCCTAACAAAGAACTTTGTTCAATAGAAAAAAAAAAAGCATTCTTTTTTTCTTCAGCATTTGCAATTCTGGTATACAGTAATCCTGAAGCCAAGAGTGTGTGTGTGTGTGTGTGTGTGTGTGTGTGTGTGTGTGTGTGTGTGTATTGGTTTAAGTCCTAACTAAGCAATAAAGTATGTATCCTTTTAAATAAAGAAAATATCTTTTCCCCTGAATTTCTCGTCCATTTTTGCCCCCGCAATAAATGTTGTAGTATGCTGCCCAGATGCCACCCTCCAGGGCTCAGATCCCTGTGTCCCTCCAGCCTTCAGCCCAGGGCCTACAGAGTTGGGTAACAATGCTCACAGTGAGTCCTTGACCTTTGCCCTTAGCCCGAGGGGGCTACTCTGAGGGAAGGGTTGCCCTTTCCCGGAGGCAGCTGGGCTGTCTAGGGCAGAGTAAAAGATCTGTTCTCCTTGCATGGCAAGGCCACTCTTCCTTCTGATTTCCTGTGGAGGCTGCAAAAGCTGAGGTGTCAAGCACATGACAGCATGATCTCTCCTGGCCAGCCTGGCTTCTCCTGCTTGGTGTGGTATGTGCCGGATGCAAATGCCAATGGCTGTATGCAAATTTCAGAATCTATTCAGCCTATTCTCTGAGGAAGTCAATCTCAGATGCACACATTCACTTCAAGATACGTTAGTGGAGTGACTAGTTGGGAAGAACGGTGCATTTCAGGTGAGAATAGAATGCATCTTTGCTGTGTGTGGTGTAAGGTTGAGCCAGCTTAGCTTTTATGCCAAGGGGGTTGGTTCCAGATGTGTTCCAGCCTGGCACTGCAAGGTGAGCTCTATTAACGGTGACTGCACAATAAGAGAAACTATAAGGTGAGGTTCTGGTCACAGACAGAACGTGAGAAGGTGGCTCTTCTATGTCCCCAACTCTCCAGAGCTCCTCCTTCCAGGTGACATTTCAGGATAGAATTAAGGAAAACCCATTGCTGCTGTCAGAGTAATAAGCCCTGGACAATCTGTGAGAATGGCACCCATCTCAGTTATTTTGTTCACTAGAAATCTAACCTAAGAGAAACATCAATGGAACCTCAGGTACAGTAATTTAGGGCAATAAAAGCATATTCTTCTAAATGCTACTGTCCCCGAGTGGCTCTCATAATGAAAATGAGAACATCTTCCCGTCTTTCAAATCACCCCAATTATACACAGGATTAGGTAACGTCCACAAATCAGGCCACGGAAAATTCTTTGATTTAGAGATATCAGACAGAACTCCTTTTGGGGGGGGTGGGGGGTGGAGGAAGGAGATGGTGGCATGGATGTGCTTGTGGTCACGCAATGGCTTTTCCTTTCCAACTCTGCACACATAGGCTGAGCCCTTCTAGGCAGTTTCTACTTTGCCTGCACACGGCTGTAGGAAACTGCAGCCCAGAGGGAAGATAGCTTCTTCACTGTGTAGTAAAGGTTCCCATCTGAAAAGGAAAGAAGGGATGGAACACAGTACAAGATGGAGTCTCTACCAAAAAGTCAACTTCGGAAGTCCCAAGGATTGTCTTCCTGTTCATTAGGGACTTCCTCCTCATAGAAGCCTAATGAGATAAGAATTATCGGGAAGCCACAATAACTACAATTTCAATTTCACATCAAGAAGTAGATTTGATGAAAACATCTGCCAGGCAAAAAACATTTGTCCTCCCTGTATAATAATTTTAAAGTTCTTTTTGACCTTGGATGAAAAAAAATCACTGTTAGCATAGAATTGGTTAGGTCATTGCCTAAGGAGGCATAAAAGGCCACCAGAAAATAAATTAAAATTAAAATAGATTCTTTTATTGGGTCACATCTCATCTTCTCATATGTAAGCAAGGTTTCCACACAAGGAACTGATACTGCAGGGGATAATTTTGCTTCTCTTGTTTAGACTCAAGAAAATGTTACAAACAAAAGTAGCGAAGAAACTGTAGCCGCTTAAAGGACTTTAAAAAAAAAAAAAAGGATTTCCTGGCAAATTAAGGAAGCATATTTACACACTGGGCTAGACAAACAGGTCCTGTGTTCCGACCTTGAACAAATAAAGGTCATTTCTTTCTAGAATCTACCTTAAAACTCAGTAACTGATCTGGGATTATCTGAACATTGACTTCAGCAGCTGTGTAACATTTTAAGATGACTTTTTCCTCCACGGACTGGAGAAACACAGGCCATTTCCCCTGCGCTCTCGAGAAGCCAGCCATCCCCTTCCCTAATAGGCAGCCTTGTACTTACATTTACATGGACGCCAATGCTAGTAAAAATATACCTTTAGCTTTTACCCTACAGACCTGATCACGTGCCTCCTGGAAAGCTTATATCGATAATGAAAGCAAATGGTATTTAGGAGATCGCTCAGAAAAACAACATGTGCTTCATCTTTAGTAAGATTTACAAGTATTTTTAAACCTCTGGATGAGATTCTACCTTACATCTGACAAACTACTGAAGGCAACTTTAAAACAATGGGCCCTCAAACTGAGACTTAAGATACAGAGGTAAAACATCAAGAAGCCATTTAAGCTGTGGTAGCCAGAGTCTAATAGAATTCTAATCTATTTCAAATAATAAACACCTAGTCGTCTTTCTTGCAGTAGTTAACCATGAAGGGATCTATTTTTCTTCCAAACTCAAATGTACAAGAAGAATGGCCATAAATTATTGTGTGTGTTTGTGTGCATACACACATCTACAGGTGTTAACTGAGCACACAGTAGATGCCGCTCACTCTACTAGGCCCAAGGGATCCCAAAACAATTAAGAAATATGTAGTGGGACACAGCTACATAAACGATAGCTATTTTATAAAGTAGTTTCGTACTGTGGTCTTAACTACATACCGTGGGGCAGAGGAGCTGTGGCAGTGAATGTAATAGGGCTGGAGAGGGGCAGAAGCTGATAAAAGAGAAGAGATGCAGGGCGGAGTTTTCTGGGAACTCACTGCCAACACGGCAACCAGGGCCTGCAGTGTAGACAGCAGGAAGAGAGTAGTGGAGACGCAGCCACCCTAGCAACGGCCTCAAGGGCCACATCAGAAAGCAGAGACTGCTCAGGTGATGGGAAAGCCCACTGAAGACTGGAATCAGAAGACGCTGCTGACCATGGAATTCTGGAGAAGCCCATGTGTTTTTTTCCCCCCTTTCATTTGTATGGGTTGAGAGAGGGGCTGGTGAGAATTGCTGAATGCAGTAGTGATACCCGTCCTTTCTTATATTCTGGGAACAGATTACAGACAACGGATGCTTTTTTCAAAAATTGATTTTTTTGTGTATATTCGAGGACCATAACACGAAGCTTCAGGATATAAAGAGGCAGACTCACAGCACATCCCAGCACTACCTGAGCAACCGGAGAGTCCGAGTGCAACCAAATACGACTCTTATCTTCCCCTCCCCCCAGAGGATTCACAATGGCACCTTCAGTTTTTGTGCTCTGCCTAACTCACCCTGCAAAGCAAAAGGAGTGCTAAGCCATACTGCCGGCGTCTGTAGATTTACTGCCTGACAAACCTTAAAGGAAGAAAAACATTTTGAGCTGCACCTGTCACTAACAACTTTATAGGGCTAGCTGTTTGAGAACGCCTGGCCACAGCATACCAAGGGGGAGGCAGACATCGTCACTGTCGGAGAGCCTTACAACAATGGCTCCGTCACTCTTTTTGTGAAAGGCACCCTCAGTGTCGGCCCTTTGAAGCCAAAAGGCCAAGCTGATGATAGGGACAACAGACACCTGATCTTTCCTCCTAACTTCCTACACGTATTAAGAGCCCTCTGAATTTATGCAGTGCACTGAGAGCCAAGAAAGTCCTATCGGTTTTTTATTGTTTGATTCCTCTTTATGACAGTTCCCAATGGCAGGAAAGTGCTTAGTTTACAGATAGAAGGAATCCAGAACCAAAGCGATGACATAATTGGCAATCAGTGTTTTGATGGAGTCGGGGCTGTGTCGGCAGCAGAGTTGCTGGCTGGCGGAAACTCTCTGGGGAAGGCCTGACTGTCTTGTCTCCACCGCAGGCTCCCATTTCCCCCTCCCCCTCCATGGAGATCAATTCGAGTCCTGAGCCCGGACGACAAGCTCAACTACCAATCATGCCTTGCACAGCGTTTCAAGCGACATAATCAACTGGAGAGGGACTTGTATCAGATAGACTTTGTCTCCTTAAAAATCAAGAGTAACTGTGGTGAGAGCGAAGTTTTTAACAAGGAGGAAAACCCTAGACAGTTGTCTCTGAGATTCTTTACCACCGCTTCAAGGACGACCAGGAAAAGAGCTGCTATTTGAGGCAACTTCATTATAGAATCATTTTTAATAAGCAATTTTAACAAAGGGAGGGAATACTCTTGTGGAGGACCCTCCAGGGATCCACAGGCTGCCCAGTTAAGTTATTAGGAAGTTTCACACAAGGGACCAAACAGCTATTTCACTGGCCTCGGGGGACAGAGTTTAGTTTTCACCTGTTCTCTAGAGGCGCCCATGTTATCCTGTCGACTAACAGCACAGACTGGTAACAATCAATTACCTCAGTGCCCTAACTTGGTAAAGGAAGTGAATTTTCAGTTTTGTCGACAAAAAGATATGGTGTAGGAGAGGCAGATAAATTAACTCAATATATTTCATTGTAGCGAAGAGTTTTAAGAATACACAGCTGATGAAATACCTCATCTGGACCCTCCTACTCTCTGGAAATCAAGAGACCCATCAAGACAAAGGGGATGGAACTGTCCTCTTTCCGCTCGGTGTGACTGTAGGAGGGAAACGGTCTTCAGATATAAACATAATAATCAGAGCAGTCTACTCTGTGGATCTCAGGGGTGAGCAAGATTTGGAATTAGGGATTCAAATCTTTCTGACGCTATCTGTAGCTGAGTTCAAAGGGTGCGAGAGACAGGTTCCCGGTATATCATAGGCACCTCCAGCCAATTAGCAGCGGAATGAAAGCAGCCAAAGGGGAGCCATTAACTACGAAATTCAAAGCGCATATGTATTATCCAAGGTTGGCTGCTCATTCCAGGCCTCTGATTTGAATGAAATGGCAAGAACGGGCCTGACAATTACATCTTCAAACTGGGGAGACAGAGAAAAAGGGAGACACTTTTTCTTTTCCGCCAGAGTAGCCTTCCCCTTTTGGACTAAATCTTTCCTGCTTACTAAGCACTCTTTCTACACAGCTGATCACAGGAAGAGCCAGAGCAGAACCCCTGCGTAAGGAGAAGCATTTTATCTGGGCTCAGAGAAGGAGATGGGAGCAGGCAGCATCTGATTCTTACAATGCTAAGTGACAATGACATGGAAACATTGTTTATAGGTCACTGCATCGGGCACGCATATTCTGTAGCTCCTTACTGGCTATGAGAGAGTCCAAACCTGCTGTCTCTTCCCAGTGCCTCTTCTTTTCCTTGGGAACCCTCTACTCTAATTGAACAGGTCCACATCCTCATCCCTGAACCTTCTGCTGACCTATCAATCACACCCAACCCTTGAGACCCTTTCAGATCAAAGGCAGAGACCACCTGTGTTCCAAGCCCAACGGCCAATGAAACTCAAGTCAGCCCAGCATCCTGCAAGGCTTTCATTACTAAAGGTCCTCAAATAGATCTGTGCTTCACCTTCACATTCACCAGTGAGATATGGTGGGAAACGAGTGACACTTTCTTCTCTGCACAGGACCGCAGGGAGTGCCAGGAAGCCAGGAGAGGTCAAGGAACAGAAAGCTCGTGTGTCTCCCCCGTCAGCAATCTGCAGCGATCTGCTTTCCTGCCTGCCTTCCTTAGGTCCTGGTATTATAAGTTTACAGATTATCCAACCTATAACCTCCTTCTCTCCTTTGAAATGAAACATTAACTATTTATGGATTCATTTCCTTTCACTGAACCCCAACCTTCGTCTAGCTCAGGCTAGCATTTTCTGTTCCCGAGTTTGCCTTTTAATCATTGCTCTTGGTTGCTCATGAAGACATCAGGAGCCAGAAGTGAAGTGTCACTGATCAACACACTGAAGCAGAGAAAGACCTATCATGAGAAGAGTCTGTCCCTAGGTGGGAGCAGGTGGGCAGCTTCGTACCCAGAGGGACTCTGGGCTGCCAGAGGGCGAGGAGAACTGGAGAACTTGGATGTGAAAACCTGAGTCACTCTCATGTACCCATGGAGACGTCAATGACAAACCAAAGGGCCATGTGGCTAAGCTCTAGGCCACACAACTGAGAGAGAAGTTAGCCTAAAAACTGCTGTATCATTGAGGAAGTAAATGTAGAGTGCTCGTGCCTTTCTTGTTTCACACTCCTTTGTCTCTCTACTTCTTTTGTTTTTATTCCTTTGAATACAGGTTTAAATCCAGTCCAAATCCAATCCTGAATGGAAGCAAGCTTTAAGATCCTCAAAACATAGTTATTTCATTCTCTTATATCACTTATAAGAGGTATACATTACTGGGCATTTTTCTAGCTTTCAGGGTTTTATTTATTTGGATTTAGATTTGAAGGACACTGCATTGTCCCGAATCATACTATCTCCATGTGGCACAGAAAGTCACACAGGAATTACCAGGTTGTTTGACAAGAGAGTAATATATAAATTTCTTATAAATGTCATGATGGCAATTAAAAGCTTTGTTTCGGTAGGAAATAAGTTCATGACATAAGAAAAATACATTATTACTAGTGTGGGGGCCACAGCTCTTCCAGAAGCACCAATAACCACACAGAATAGTTACTTTTTTATCATGGTTATATTGTGTCTACGGACATTAAATGGACACCAGTATTTTGCTGAAATTAGAGTGTTAGAAAGTAACGATCACCAAGGATTTAGCTCAGTCGTACTGCCACCTGCCTCGCAAGTGCAAGGACCCGCGTTTGATCCTTGGTACAAAAAAAAAAAAAAAAAAAAAAGTAACAATCATTTTAAAGAGGAAAGGTTTCCAGGAGAATGCCTCTGCCGAATGTTTTCATCTAGTGAGATAATCAATTGTCTTACAATCAGTTGGTTCTTCAACTGATTTGCTGAGATAGTTGCGATGTAAGAGAAAGCCTCAGTCAACTACAGGAATGACTGTGCTGCACTTGGCCTTTTCCCAGTACTTCAGAGTGGTAGAACCACTCTAATGAATGGAGTGCTTCATTTTAGAAGCAATTCACCTGTAAGAATTGCCTTTATATCCTGGCTCTGACACATACAGGCCAGTTGTGGGACATGGGCCTCAATTTCCACCTGTAATTTGGAAGCATTAGCTGATACTAATATTGCACATACATGGACTCTTTCTCACGTGTACATGAAGGGCCAATTCTTTTTTTGTTTTAGCCCTGGCTCTTGGCCATGACCAGCTGGGTAGGTTAACAAGATTTTTCATTTTTTAAATTAAGCTACTCATTCCATTTCTCAGATAAGTTTTCTTATCTAAAACACGGGGTGAATAGTATAAAGCTCATGAGAAAATTAATGACAGTAAACGTAAGCAGTCAACACAAGGCCTGGAAAATGAGAATTTCTTGGTGGCAGCTCCACTGCTGCTGGTACAATCATGGATAGTTCTGCTGTTCCCATCATGTGCATTGCTGTATCAACACTGAACTATAAGATCTGGAAACTTCTGTCACAGACACCTAACCCCTTCTTTAGAGTACAACCCAATCATGTCTAAGAGTTCATTAACCATGAAGTAAATCTATTAAGTATACACCAGCACCGAGTAGGCCAGCAGTGATGATATATTTAAGAGGCAATCCCTATCTCAATATACCCATTTGAACCTACAATCTGAAATGAGAACACAAGTAATTTTTATCCAGATTCAGTCCAAGAATCAGACTGAGTAAACGTGAACAAACTGGATGTTCAGATGGAAACACTTAGCTAAGTATTCAGTGTTGCTATGGGATTCATAGATCCTCTCCATGAACTTGGTTTTCAAGACTATGAAAATCTACCTTGGAAGGATTGGCAGGGCCAAATGCAGTCGATTTATCTTTAATATGATGAGACAGAAAAATCTTGTTAAGCTGAGGAGGACTAGGTTCTAGCCGCACAGGCTGACTCTACACAAGGCGATTGTTTCCAGATGCTTCGGAGGGGTGTTTATTTCCTCAGACTGAGGGGTGTTTATTTCCTCAGGCTGATCTTGAAGGAACTAAATAGGTGTCACTGTAGCTGGGAATTGGTGGAGGGGGACAGCAGGGCTAGTTTTTAGGACCAGGTTTAATTCCTTATCTTTTACTTCATTGCTATAGCATACTTAGCTCACAAGCACGAGGATGGTCTTAGCATGCTTTCCAGTTGTGACTCAAATCTTCTGGACTCGACATTAGCATCTTCAATGAGCCCCTATGCTCCTTTGTCTCCCTGCTGTGACCTTTCCTCAACTAGTTTGTGGCCTCCTTGGGGTAAAAAGCCTATGTGCGCACAGCAGGTCTTAGTAGACAGCTGCCCATTTAGTAGTCCTGCGCTGTGGCGGCATCCCTCCAGGAGCAAGTCTAGGGTCTGGGATAAGCCTTCATAGACTTAGCAATGACTCTTCCAGTTGCTTGGTGAGCACCAGTTAGCCCTTTTCCTGACGACGTGTCAATGAGTACACAGGATATGGATGAAGGCCTACCAAAAGAGCTTCTGTATGGCTTCTTCTCAGGTCTGTCCTAATGAAACTCCCTGCCAGCCACTGAAATTCTAACTTCCATGAGTCATACGCTGAGTCACACAAGCTGTCATGGCAACCTATGAACTGCATCACCAAGAAGCACCTTCCATTAGCTTCGGCAAGTAAGGTTCCTGGGTTTTCCTGGACTGAGAAAATTACATGGGGAAGCCTCAAGTTGGAGGTCGCTAAGAATCTACAATAAAAAAAGAACGGCCTCAAGGAAAGGAAAAGAAAATGAGAAAATAAGGTTATTCTGGTTTTTGGTTCTCCTGAGTAAATGGCAACACTTGTGACAAATCATTGGGCTCATTTTGTGGTATCAACAAATGCCTAAGGAGAGGAGGTTGAGGCCTCAAAACTAATTTTCTCTAAGTCAAATTCAAAGCCAAGTCTCTGGGGGTGAAAAGTGAATACATTAACCTATTCCATTTTAAATGATTGCAATAAACACTTTTAGGGATGCAGAAGATTACTTCTGAAAGAAATACTCTGATTTGTGTTAACGTATTTTCACATTGGAGAACCAAAATCTCTTTATAAATAATACAGTGCTTTACTTTTATATTTTAGGTGTTACCTGCTGCAAGCAAACATTTCAAAATGTACTGAGTTGCTGCTAATGGCTTTTTAAGTTAAATTAAAATATTTTGGAAGGTTAAGAAGCATATTTTATTTTGGTATTTTGAGGGGAGGAAACTGACAAACTGGCTGGACTTAAACTGACACCTTTTCTCAACTGCTCACCACTGAGATATCTACACTTTTCAAACATTCTTAGATTCGTGAGTATGAATGGAAGAGGCAGGGCAGGGCTCGACTGGAGGAGTAAAGAATAGAAAAAAAGCACAGGAGCAGGAGGGAGTGATCTGATGGCTCTGGGGATACTATGCGGGCCTTCCAGACAACTTCTGAGCTGCTTTGAAGTTTTCAACTCCATGACGCGACCGTTCACAGAATGTGGAAACAGAGGATGATCAATTGCATTTTTTACCTCTATATTCGTCCTCCGATACTATTTTAGTAAGTGTACCATCCAAGCAGAACTAGATTAAGAACTCCAAAGCAAATGACCAGTTGTCCTTGGCAAACAATAAAAACCAAAACAGCACCTGATGCCAAGACAAAGACATTATCCACACGGTACGATTTCATCAGGAAAGCAACCAGAGAAAACTCAGGAGACACCAAAGCAAAAGCAATCTCACAAGTGTCTGACCAAATCCATGTGCTACATAATTACCATGAAAATTAAACTGAAATTCTGCACCACAGGGTAAAATGATCTAATACGTCCCTACCCCACAGGAAAATACTCTTTCTGTTCATACTTCAAAAACCAATAGCAACATTTCCTATCAACAACTGCAAAACATCACAAATGGAAGAACTCCTTGGCCAGTTTGGGAGGGATGACCAATGCTTTGTTGTCTCTCAAAGCCAACTACAGTTGAGACAAAGACAGAAGCTATCCTCAGAAACTCAGGAGAGCCTGAATTTTCCGCAGACTATGTTCATACAGTCCTTGGAACCTTAGGAGTCAAATGTCCTCTCATGGAAATTTATGGCTCAACTAACTCAGAATATTCTTTCAAAGGAGTAGTATCTGTACTTTCCAGATAGCAGGGTGGCCTAAAATATTACCAAGTGCCACAACTACTCAGGTTCATTGTATAGTTCTTGCACCTCTGACTAGTGCACCTGTGAGCTGGCACACTGGTCTGATAATATATTCTGCAACTGTACATATTAATTTGTAAGCTGAACACTCTCTTTGTGGGGGCAGTTAGAAAACTCAGACTGAAGTCACTAATGTTAGGTGACTTCAGCTGTCGATGATTAGGTAGTCAGGGCTGACCAAAGTTTCCAGAACCCTGGCTAAAAATGGAAATTTTGAGACAGTGCAAAAATGAATCCGTACACTTCACCGATAGTGAAACTTCTTGAAGAACAGATGTCAAGGTGATTTAAGAGGAGCTGGAATGTAAAATCTTAAAAAAAAAAAAACTTAGAGGCAAGTTAGGACAGTTCAGTTTTCAAGAAAAATCCGACAGATGCTAAAGAGGAAGTCATTTGGGTGACTGATATTAGAGAAAAAACGGATTGATTTTCTCTTATCTCACAACATGTGGGCCCTGTAGATTTGCTAGATCAGAGACATGATAGGCTGCCTTCCAAGTTGGGTGACAAAAACGATCTCTATGTTCAGTGGTACAGAGGATTTTCCCAGACCTGGGACTTGGACAATTCAATTTCTCCTCGACATGTATGAAGTTTTATATTAGCTATCCTATGCGGATGCTATTCTTTCCAACTTAGCACTGGGCCATTTTATTCACAACCCTCTCCCCCAGATCATGAAAATAAACATCATTGGAAAAAAACCAATGTGATTTCCTATCACTCTTTCTGTCGATTACATACAGGGGCTTTAAGCCTTTCAACATTAACTTCTTGCTTAATGTCTAAAAAATTTTCCTGCTGATCTTCAAGATTAGAAAGACATTCAAATTCCATCCACTCTGGATATGTCTTGATTTTTTTTTTTAAAGCAGGTACAGTTGATGAAATTCTCTAAGCCTTTGCTGGAAGGCCCACCTGGTGAAACTGCCTGTTATTGGAACATCAATTTCTCCTTGCTAGCCACCACTCTCATGCTGTTACCTAAATCCTTCCATGAATTTCACTCAACCACAGGTTATTTCTACAACAGGCCAGTGAAATTATTTTCACGGTTGAAAATCCCTTGACTGTCTTTATAGACAGACTGTCTCTATACGAGCTAACATCTATGGTCTCTGTCTCACGTTATCTTATTAGTTGTGGTGTATTCTTCAGGTCCGCTGGAGTTGAAGTAGTGGTTTTGTCCACTTATCTAAGCGCCAAGCCATAATGTACATAGTCAGTAGCTTTCTGTATATTGGTCGGTGGCCAGGAGTCCATACCCCAAAGCACTATACACAGTAGGCACAATCATCAGCCCCTACCTGGGAGAGACCCAGGACTGAGCTAGCAGAAAGACTGAATTACTTACCACCTCTAGAGTTGGTCCCTCCAGGCCAGGGACGAGCTCATGGGCAAGGCTGTGCAAGGGAGCGCTCTGTACCATGCCTGCCCTGCGGATATACAGAGGACTTCAGTCTCCTGCACTGTCAATCTCTCAGTCATCATGAGCTCAATTATGCACTGACAACAGCAAGAACAACAAGAACAACGACAAAACAACCCCCAAAAGCTAAGGGTCACACACTGCCCTGCTGGAGGGACAGTTGACTGGAACTGTGCAGTGAGAGAGCGAGGTGCCACCATGATCCTGTGTGTGGTAGAGGCCGGACCTCTCAGCGCTCTTCAAGGCGGCTTCTCGTGGAATTTGATGCTTTTTTTTTTTTTTTGCGGTAATTTTGTTTTCTACAGATACAGATAGACAGACGAACAGACCCAAGAGCAGACTCAAGAATCAACTGAGGCACAAGCTAAACTACTTCGATGTTACACAGGTTCCCCCGCCCCAATGATTCACACGAAATGAAAAATGTAAAAAGTGTAATTAAGAAAGCTTTGGGGACATCTCCTTATTGTTCCTATATTGTGCCAAAATTGGCTCCGCTACTTGCCTTAGAAAGTTTCCCAAGCACTTTGTAGGAATAGTAGCACGTATCTGTGCACTAAAACAGTCATCTAATGTTAATGACGCCATTAATGCAAAGCCTGTATAATATACTGGTCAAGTACAGTGAAAGTTGACTGCCTGCATCAGTGATAAATTATTTCATTCTGAGGTTCAAGGCACAGTCAAACATGATTTCTCAGATTGCAAATCACGACACCTTTCATGAGTTTGTAAACTTTATGGTGTAGCTGGAACGAAGGCCAGTGGTGAAAGCAATTTAACCCGAGAAGTGGAATGAATACAGAGCAGAAATCCGGTACACATTTCCATCTCAGACTACCGATTCCATCTCCCAGGCCCTCAATGGCCGTGCCCATGGTCCAGCAACAGCGCCTACCGTCTCAGTCGTATCTCTGCTCCACAGACATTAAGAACAAAACAGCCTGATCCGTGAGCTAGTGTTGAGCAAAAGGAGATCAAAGTTTAAAAGAAATCAAGGTGATGTTTCCTGGAAACATACCGACTCTCCTAAGGAAGGATCTAGAGGAAGGGTGATCAGTAAAATAACTGATCCTCTACACATCAGTACGTGTAGGCTCTCTTCAACACACACTCAGTACAGACAGGTGGAGATGGGCCACTTCCGACCAGTACAGGTTGAAAATAAGACCTCTGTTGACCATGGATCACAGCTGAAACATTAGTTTTTACTCGAAGGGTCACAGCAGCCAGACATAGGCGAATTCCAACTCTTCGGAAAACTGGACAAAAAAAAAAAAAGAAAAA
>NW_022900937.1:13121931-13256321 GCF_012274545.1 Fukomys damarensis
GAAAAAAAAAAAAAAAAAGAAAAAAAGAAGCACTACTTACATGTATGCGTCTTCTTTGTGACTGAGATACCTGCAAGAGAAGAAATAATGCAAAGGTAAGAAAGTATCCTGTATGTGCTCCTTTGAATGAATGAATACACACCATTCAGAGTGTGTTCAGGAAGCCATCATGCTTGGATGGGGATGGAGAAGCGAGATTACTTTTAATTTTGTCTGGTAGGGACACCAGACCAACCCAAAGCCATGTGCAGCTGTGAATGTCGGAGTATGAGCGTCACCCACTGGTGTGTAAGGTGCTGTGGAAAAAAGAAATAGCAGACGATAATGAAACAGTGAAACAGGAAGAGAGGAGGCTGTAATTTCTTTATTGGAAATAGGGGAGACAATCACGTTTATAGGCAGAGTGGGAAAGATCTAAGGCACAAAAGAGCGATGCCAATCTAAGACAAGAGCCAGTGGAGCAACAGAGCAATTAATTTGGCATGGCCACTGAGTCTGTTAGCTTTTTAATGAAAAGGGCCCTTCCCGCTCACGTGAAGTGTAACTTTTAACGGTGAAGGAAAATACCGCCACCAAATGTACCTAAGTATCTGTACACACACAAGCAAGAAGGGGAATGGCTGGAACCTCTCCGCAAGAGGCAGCGAGATGCATGAGACAGAACAGCAAGAAACACGGAATATTCATGAGTCAGCATGTCTGACGCTTGCAGGATGACTGACAGACAGCAGGTGACAAGTATGGCTCAGTGGTATCTGGAACCAGAGGGCCGACAGGGACAGCAGGCACGCGTACTTCAACGCAAAGCCTACCACCTCTGGTTCAGAATTTCCACAGTCAAAACTCATTTTATGCTTCATTCTTTTTGGGAGATATTCCCCAGACTAAATAGGCGCAAAGTCATCAAGCTGTTGAAAACATCTAGCTTGTGACTACGAACGGCGGTCAACCTTGAAAAAACATTTTTTTTCCCCCTTTCAAGTTATTAGGAGAACTATTTAACCCTCATTTGGAAAGCAAAAGTTGTCGAAACATTTGGCACTCTGCTCAGACCTATTACTGAACTATGGAACATGTTGTCCAGGGAAGAAATCTGTTATGAAAACCCACGGTCGATGTTAAGAAAAAAAGATTAGTTCCAAAGTTGTGGTCCAAGACCAAAATCACACACTTGTCCCCCCCCCACTATTTTCCAAAGGCCTTATTTAGGGAAGCTGAAATTACATAGCCCAACTCAAATTCTTTTTTTTTTCTCCTCCTTTTTATTGAGGAAAACTATATTGTTTTTCATTATGTTTGAGTTGGCTTTGCAAAGTGAAGTTAGAACTTTCTGCAAAGATTTTTGAAGGCTCTATCACATGGAAACTAAGAATTTTTTGAAGGAAACTTTAGCATGGGAAAGCTACTTCCCCCAGTAACAACAGTGAGTAAAATTTAAAATCTGAATACAGTTTGCAACTCTAGCTCCTGACACCAACCCCAATAAACGGATACATTAGTGCTCTTTCAGCATTGTGAGAGCTCAAGGTGTATTTCCTTAGGAAATGGTGCTTTCTGTAAAATCACTTTGGAGAGAAAGTGCTTAGACCGTCACTCTTGATTATTCAAAACCTCCACACAGTTGGATTTAACACAGCCCCAAACAGACCTATCTATATTCGCTGAGTGTGGAACTATTTTCTCCTGATATCCAGGTCCCTTATGAAAATAATACTGATTTGACTTTTCTACTTAAATTTATTATACAGCGTGACACGGTGTTCTCATCAAATATTTTCATGATGATTACACTGATAATAGATTTTGAAAGTCTCTCCAATAATGCTGCCTGATGTTGGAGGTCACAGGAGTAGGGATGGAGCTAAAACTTTGCATATCTCTCCCCAAGAGAAAGCCTGCCAGCCGTGGTGCAAACTCTCAGTCCTATAGTTTTGTGAAAAGATCAAAAGTCAGTATAAGCAACTCAAGGTTAAGCTTATATTGAGGTTGCCTAATTCTGTGGATAATTTTCAGAATTGCCCAGTTAAATCTGAATTTCAGACACTAATTTATTGTTTATCTTCATTTCAAATTTTACTAGGCAACTGATATTTTACCTGGAAGCACTAACTTATACAAATATAATTTAAATTGTATTTGTTATAGACAATGAAGACATATTAATCAATTCAAATACCTTTTTAAGCAGAGTGGAGAAAAGCTTAAGTACATATCCCTGCTAGAAAAGCAATATTTTAAAAAGGTGTATTACAGTTCTTAGTTATGAAGCTCTGATTGCGTATTGTTTATTTTTACTTTGTAGCCATTTTGAAGATGGCATTCTATTTTCCCAGAAAGAGCAAATAAAAGCAGTGCACAAAAAAGATAAATTTAGTGGAATACTCAGAAAATTTTTGGAAATCCCTTTTGTTTTCCTTGACAAACAACCTTCATCACACTAATGGCTGGAATGGCTCCTTTCCATAATGCTTTGAAGTACATTAGAGTACTACCGTAAATAACCCTTTAGAAGTAAAGACACAGGTGTACCTACATGCACTACACATAAACATACAAGTAGAAAATATCCTTTTCATTTCTCAGATAGAGAAACCAAGATAAACGTTTTTTCTGTAAAGTTAATTTTGGACTGTACAAATGCCCATGGCACATCTTTAAAGTCCAGCATAGACAGTACCTCTCAAAAGAGTAAATATTTGAGAAAGGATTGACATCCACAAGCATACCTCTCAAGAGCCAGCTCTGTAAATAATTTAAACCTAAGTGACCCTGTCCCTGACCTCATGTGGGCTTAGGTGAAAGATGTACTAAAATAGATACTGGTGCAAGCACCTAGAAACCATAGACTCTCTAACTAGAAGACATTTTTGAGTTAAATGGAGAATATTCCAGAATATTCTAGAACAAAGAACATCCTGCCAGGAACCCTGAATTACCCTTGCGCCCCAGCACCTTCCATCACAGCCTGCTGTGTGCCCTTCTTACTACAAGCTATTTTTTTTTTTTTTGCCTTCACTTAGGCTATGAGTCTTCCGTTTTCTCTCTCTCATTTTTTCAGATGTTCCAAGATTTCCCATCTTTCCCACCAAAGAAGAGAACTCAGCCTCAGCCAGATCACAACAGTTATTCTTTCCAAAATCTTCCCCTTAAGTGGAAGGGAAGACCTTTGGAAAAAAAAAATCTTATCTAAACTTAATGCTACCACCACCAGCAGCAGCTGTGGATGGAGATTTCTTGGGAGAATTATGTTTCCTAAAGATAAATCACCACCGGTATTGAGGAGGGAAGTAGCCCTAATTCTACTCTGAAGCATAAAATGATAAATCTCTTCCAGGCAGCTCTTATGGGAACTTGATTTGAAGACAAGCTGACCTGAGCTTGCCACCTTGGCCCGTTCACAGTCTTGCCTCTGAGAGGCCTTGAGCATGTTTCTCAGCTTTGCTAGGCCTGCATTTCTTGGTCTTTAAAATTATATATAATCATCCTAATACTTAAAAAGGCTGTCATGAAAATTAAAGTGATATGTGAGCTTTACACACTCATATAAATGTTATTCACTTTGGTCAAGGGTGAACAGTGTACCCAGTATGACTTTAAGAAACTCAATTACTTCATTTTGCAGAAAGCCATCCCATTACCTTACACAAGGTCTCTGGGATTCCCATTGACACAGGGCCCAGGACTGTGATTTTAGACCGAGCACCCTTCCTAGAAAATGTCCTTATATATATGATGCAAGAGAGCACAAGGCCAACAGTCATGTTCCTCAAGAAAATGTGCTCTACTCCAAATTCCGAACACTGGTTTCTGCACTCAGGATGGCAAGGGAAGACACTGGTAGGGGCTGCTGGTCTGAGAGTCGCAGGACAACGATTGCCTCACCGAGGGACTCAAAGTGAGGGTGTGACGTTTTTGACTAACTTCTGGATGACTGGGAAGAATACCAAGATCCTTTCCCAGAGATCGCAAAAGAGGTGAGGGGTGGGGGAATGCTGCCTGCAGAGAAAGGGCCTTGGTCCTACCGTGTGAGCGACAGAAGAAAACCAAGTTTCCAAACACAAAACTCATTCCCCAAACCCAGAATGAACTCGGTGGATGACTTGGGCCTTAGCTTCTCTGAACCTTAGTTTTTTTCATCTGTGGAATGGGGTAGCTGCACCACACGATTTCTTTGTTTTTCTTCCAGTTCATCCATCAATGGCTCCTAATCCTGCTTCTAAGCATCAGAGCAGCACCTCTTTCTGAGTGACAGGCTGCCAGACCCCTCCTCACTGTACAAAACCCAGTGTAACTCCTGAACAAAGGTGAACTCCCGAAATTTTCCTCTTGCCTTTAAAAACCAAAGGGAAAAGAAGGTGGGCTTAAACATAGATTAAGTAAGAGGTGTACTTCTTGGGTGAATCTTTTAAATTATCAGGGCTAGAGAAAAACAGTACCTTTTGATGAAGTTGCCAAACTCCTTGTTCTCACAGCTACCGATGGACACACAGACACAGACAGACACAAAGACACACACACACACCCCACTTGCACAAGCACACACCTGGGACATTTCCATGCCATGCTTTGGAGCACTTTACAATATGGCAATTGTTTAAAATTGCCAATTAAAATTTCTGAAAATAAGGGAGAAAAAGCCCCACAAACACTATCCAGAGCGAAACAGGGCTTCTAATACAGCAAGACTGCCTGATTCAATTTAGCCAACCAGGCTTCAAAGGAAAGCAAAGGAAATGTCATGAAAATAACACAAATTTGTCACTGTCATGCTTATCAGCAGGGAAAAGTTTCAGAGTTATAGCCATCCAGAGCAGAGCACTTTAGGAATGTAATCTGATATTTTCAATCAGTGCCAAATCTTGGACCAATTAACTTCCGTGATGGACTTCTTATTGTCTGTTGGTTTCTAGGCAAGTGTCTGGATACCAAGTTAATTTTAACTTTTTCCCCCTTTTTTCTATGAGATGGCATCTTTCCTCCTCCCCAGACGCGGCCGGTTACTAAGCTAGCATTTCCAGAGGCCTTGAATCCTGGACAAGTCTCCATCTAACATTCGTTGGCCGCCTTGCCAGAACGCAGCCTGTGCCATTTCTTGCCCTGATTTGTAATGACATAAGGAGTATCGAGTCGAGATGGCCTAATAAGGACGGATTCATTCTATGCTCATCACAAAGCAAACTAACAAATGAAAACGACACATGAAAATGGAAGGAAGTTGTTCTTTTACCCCCAAATATATCAGAATTCCCCCATTTCAGGTAAATGTGGCAGGAAGACAGGAGGATAGAGAGAGATGATGAGTTAATTCCATCTTTTATTGTCCTGAATTATGATATTATACTCACCGTGTACACTGACTATTAAATTCCCAGAAGAGTTACAAATCTGCAGCCTTTCCTAAGGTTTATTCCCCCTTCCCTCAGGATGCCAGGACTCCATACCACGCCTGTTACTGAAGCTCTAAGTTCTTGGGAAAATGGCTCAAACCCTCTGACCTCTGTGTTCTTATTCATCCAAAAAGGAGAGGGCCCAGGGTGGAGTTAGCTCAGTGGTAGAGCAATTGCCTAGTGTGCTCAAGGGCCTGGTAAGATCTAAGATGATTTACAGGGGCAAAGGGCCTAAAGCGGTTTTCCCCCTAAAACACTTTCTAACCGTATACTCTTGTGGATACTTTGCATCAGACAAGAGAAAGCAAGCCCTTTGGCAGAGAGAAGCACGCTCATAAGGGACTATTGCAGGACAGGTGGATAATCTGGGAAATTGGTGCTTGGGAGCTTGGGTAAGAATTTTGAAAATGAATTCGGGAACACTTAACCTCCTCCCTGCCATGTTATCAACAGGACCAGGCCAGAGCCCAAAGTTTCTTTCTTGTCCTTTTTCAGAGCTAACAGTCAAATCAACCATGTACAGGTAACCTCTAATAAATACCAGCTAAAAATAAGGTCTGGTCTGGTATTGTGTGTTTTTTTTTGTTGTTGTTGTTTTGTTTTGTTTTTTATTTTTGGTACTCGGGATTGAACTCGGGTCGTTGCACTTACAAGGCAGACCACCGAACCACTGAGCTAAATCCCTGGCCCTTTGTGTGTGTGTGTGTGTGTGTGTGTGTGCGTGTGTGTGTGTGTGTGTGTGTGTGTTTGAGTGGCCAGCAACTGTTTCACAAAGACAACGCTACCACTTTATGCTGGCCCTCTGCACCCTTCTCTTCCTTCCTGAGCTGCCCTACACGCTCACCCCATTCACAGAATCAAGCAGAAAATCTGTGCAGGAGGAGGATCCGGAGGACAGCCCCAGCAGCCTGGCCAAGCAAGATGCTGTTACAAAACATCGCCCTTGTCTAGGACAAAAGAACTATTAATGCTAATCAGCGCATGTTACTTACAGTGCTCCAAGTGATCTCTGGACTTGGTTTCAAAAATTCTTAATGGACACTAATGCTTAGAGTTCACTCAAAAGAGAAATAAATTATGTGCCAGGGTTCAGGGACCAAGGACGACATGCAGGAGGCATCAGAGCATTAGCAATGCGACAGCAATCAAACATTTTATCATTGTGTAAAAGCCTTTAAAAATCATTTAGAAATACTAATTATGAACATTAATAATACTTTAATGTGAGGTTTCTTTTACGTTACAGTTGAGCCTAGGCAAGCCGCTTCCACAAGGCTATTTCAACTCTTTTGCCAACTCAGGCGCTTTTATACATGGTGAAAAAAATTCCCTTTTAGTTTAAAAAATGGTTAGGGGGATGGATGAGAAGAAAAAAATTTTTTTCCTGTTTCTCAAATTAAAAATTTTGTGTGATTGTCCTCTATGTCTAGGTCATATTTTCTGACATTTGTGCCCAGAAATACTTTTAACTTTGGACAAGCGGACCAGAGGTGTGCCTTCTTATTTCAAGTCCTGCCTTTAACTTTAACAAAACAGTTCCAAGGACAAAGCCTCATTCCAGATCCCCTAGAAGAGGAAGCACAAAGAGCCGTCAGTCTATCTGAGAAGAAAATCTTGAGACGAAACTTATTTGGAGAACATGCATCTTCTTTCTCAGATTATTATTCAATACATTACAAAAAGTCCACACCTAAGGAGGGTCATTTCTCCTGCTGCCGCCAAAGGCATGATTAATACGACCACACAGTATGAATAGCAAGAATCTTTATTCTTTCACACTGATTTCCTTTAATGGAGTGTCGGTATTGAAAATGGAGCTACCCATTAGATATTACCTGACTGGCTGAAATTTGATCTTGGAGCTGTGGGCAGAGATGTGAACTGATGATTACCAACATACCCAAGTGCACACTTCTGGAACTGAGTAGGTAAACCGTCTAAGTGAATAAGTCACCTCAAGCAAAAATCAGCAGCTTTTACTGGAAATTCTGTCCTCTGTGTACCTCTGGAATCTGGTAAATCTGTTTATGTTTGCAACTCATAGGGACAGGTACTGACTTGAATGCTCTATAGGTGACTCACCTCAATGCCATCAACACATGGCTGTAGTTGCAATTCCCAAAGTCAAAGCTACCAGAACTGGTTGGATAAGGGCTACTTGAAGATTATGGAATCACTGGCCCCAAAGCACGTCAGACACTGTGGATGTTTTGTACATATTATGCTACTATACAGGCAACTGAGTCATTCCCCTTATGCAGCTCATACCTCACGCCTCAATATACTGAGTCAAGGCAGGCAAAGGCAGAGGAAACGTTTACGGATCTGCAGCCACCCTGTCCAGTCTGCTCTCGATGGCAGGAGCACAGACAGACCAAGTTAGGACGAAGGAGGAAAGCACCCCGGGGGTTCACTCATGTCTTCAATCACCTGGAAAAGGGAAGGAACCTTCCAGAGTGGAAATAATGGGAATTCATTCTAAATTTGGAGGAAATGAGTTCTGCTGTCAAAATGGGTGAAGGGTGAAATCCAAATGGATGGAAGAGATTTAGAAGTAGAGAGGTGACGTAGGAAAATGGATACATATTGAGGATATACTCCTAAGTGAAATAAATAAGTCATACATGTGTAAATACCAAATAGTTTCTCTGGTATGAAAAACTACAATAGTACATAAGATCCTAATGAGATAATTGACCATGTGAAATAGGAAGAAAAGGGCTAAAGCTGTAGGGAAAGTGGGAAGGGCAGGGGAAAGGTAATAAGGGAAAAGAAAAAAAATATGAGAAAATGAAAAAAATGGAAATAAAGTGTTTGTAAATGAGGGGGAGAGGAGGGGGTGAAGGGTGGGCAGGGACAAGGGCAAAAAATGAGAACCAAGACCTGTCATGTAAAGGTACAAGATCCCAATGATGAATGCAACTGTACTGTCTACCTAAAATGTCCCAATAAACTCAATGAGAAAAAAAAAATAGAAGTAGAGAGGTGACTTCAATTATTCCAGAATATTTTAGGTACATAAAGAATTTTTAAAAATCTACATCATTACAATTTTGAAGACGAAACATGGGAAAATTGAGGAGAACATCCATCATTAGGTCTAAGTCATTACTGTTTATAATCTCTACTCTGATCACAGAATTTTAGGCAATGTGTCTGGATTGGTCACTGTTAGGTAATAATCCATGCAAAGCATGAAGTCACCCAGGCAGTTATCTTAAGCGTTACCAGATTTGACCAAGAGCTGGATCAGTGTTAGATTTAACGTATCAGTTGTTTTCCCTTAGGGGGTTTAGCAAACCCTGAATACTGTTCCTAGCTCTGCCACTTACCAGGTGTATGTTTTGGATACAGACACAATCTCTCCAAGCCTCAATTTCCTCATCTGTACAAGGAGAGGAAAATAATTTCTTCTTTCATTCTAAAAATACAACACTAGTAATGCAGCCTTAGGAACTAATCATTGATTTACATAAGGGTTCTCATCATATTTGGCAAAACATCCTGGGTAACCACACAAATCCTGAAAGAGGGGATGGCCTAGGTAAACTGTGGTATGTCTAAGTAATGGAATACTTTACCATCACTAAAAGAATGAATTGCGAATCTCTGAGAATCTCTAACTGTACCAAGACAAACAAACAAACAAAAAATTTCCAAATCCCCAAAGTATAAAATAATACAATTCTGTCAAAAAATAACAAATATGGTCAGGGAAAAAGTATATGCAACAAATTAATCAGAGTGGCTATCTCTGGGTGGAGGAATCACGGGTGATTTTTCATTTCTTTCACTATACTGTCATAATAAAACTGTATAAAGGTAATTTCAATAATAAGAAAGAACTTAATATTGAAATATCTACTTCACAGGGCTACTGTGAGGACAGAATGAAATAATGAAGGGCAGTGTTGACTCAATATTGGTTTTTATTACTGCGAAAATCTCTTTGTGACTATTAGGAGACTCGGTTTCCTATAGCAACTACTAATTGCAGTATACTTTTGAGGGAACTGCACGAAGTCTGAAGTAAAGTGTGATGGCTGGGCTGCTACTTTCAAGCAGGCCCGTGGTGGTGTAAATCCGATGCACAGTCATTACCAATGTGTTGGGGAAGGTCTGAAAATCAGCCTTGTGGAGCTCAGTGTGTTTTACGGAATGTTCTAGAATACAGTGAAAGACGTAGACAGTGATGACAGATGACTTCCGACTCCTGGGAAGACAAGCATCCATTTGCTACCAAATGGAAGTTTGCTTGTGCCAACGATTCTGAGGCAGATAAGTACAGTGTCACCACAGACCAGCAATATGCTGACGGAGGGCTGTGGCAACTATGCAGCCTCAGGGACTGGTCACAGATCACTCAAGGCAAGAGACTGCCCTTCGGCTGTCTCCCCTGGGAAATCCCAGGACCTTGCACCATGTCATAGATTTCTAGTGCTCTGTAGCACCACAGAGTGACTAGAGTATACAAGCATCTATTCTATATTTTATGAAAAAGTAGAAAAGAGCAGTTCAAAGCCTCCAAACACAAAGAGACGATAAAGAGATGGAAATGCTATTTACCTTCTTACATCCTTCCAGGTTGTGCTGAACTGGCCCCTGAGGGGGGCTTCTTTAGAAGCATCTGTGGACCTGATCACCACAGAAGACAGAGAAACTTTTACCTCACAGAAGTCACCATGGCCTTGATTCTCTCCGCTACAGGAGTTCTTAGAAAGAATTCTACTTTACAGCTTAGAATGACCAATGCTAGAATTGGAAGAAATATCCCTCTCCCTCAAAAAGGATGGAAAATGAGGACTCAGGGGATTCAGTGACTGGCTCCAAATCAGCCAGAAAACAGGGGCAGAGCACATGGCAGGCTGAGGCTGTGTGGGCTCTGAGGTCTGGATGTGTTCAACCTCCCAGAACCACATGTGCAGACAGAGCGAGGGATGACTCCATCAGTATTGCTCAGAAGCTTCTGGGAGTCAGAGAGCCTCTGTCACCTGTAGAGCAGGCCCTGTGGACCCCCTGCTCCAACTCCTTCCCAGGTCCTCAGTTGTGGCACCACCTGGCTGGCTGGCTCATGCTCCCCCATCTTCTTCCTCCACACCAGCCTTTTGAGTCTTCTCTAATGCTTGTCACTACTGTGGCTTCTACTCCCGGTGCTTCAAATTCCCCCTGGTTAGATTCTCCTGTAGCTCTCCCCTGGCCTCCCTCACAGCCACTCGGATCTCTGCTGAACAGTCACCTTCTCCCAGTTCTTTCATCCAGAATTGTGTTTCTGCTCTGTTCTCCATGTTCCCTTGCTTTCCTTCACAGGGCTGCTCTCTTTCTGATTTGCTACTATGGGATCGGAGCATGCCTTTTCAGTAATGCTAACCCTTCAGCAGGGACTTAGGGTCCTTCAATTTACTGCTGTACTTGTGACTCTTAGAACAGTTCCTGGCACAAGTAGCTGAAAAAAGAGTGGGGAGCTCAAAATAAGATTTTTGAATGAATGGATGAATAAACGGATGGAGAAGACCGCCCAAAACCATACATCTGGTCTCCTATAGCACTACAGGATGATGCCAGAGCCTCTGGAAACCCTTGAGGAACATAGGTGGTGGGAAAAGCGCTGAACACAGAGGCCTGGGGACATGAAAGGAGAGATGTGCCTAGGAAAAAGGGAATCGGAAAGCTTCACACAAAGAGGGAAAGGGAGAGAACACGCAATAACCCCAGGACCCAAAGCAGAGGTCAGGCAATCAATAGAAAAGTTACAATGGCCCTGAGCAACATTTCTGATAGTATTGATTTGGTCGTTACTGGGTTGAACGCAGGGCATGCATGCTTCACCTGTTAGAAACCTCTTTATGGTCTTGTTAACGGATCCCCATCACGGAAGCTGCAAAGCTTAAAACCCAACTTATAAAGCTCTTCTCGTATCGGCTCTGGGATAATACGGACCCTGCAGAAAAATTTCCACTTAACTGTGGGCTGTTGCAAGATGCAGGATTTGGATGGCTTGATGCATAGGCCAGTTTAGAAGGATTCCGCTCGCCCATATCCGAGACTGAGGAAGCTGACTTGAGCACAATGATCTCAGTACTCAGGATTATCAGACGTAACAACTCAGAGGTTAACTTGGGTTTAACAATTTCCTTCCTATTTAAACTGATTTTCAACAAAAGCCAGGATGTCACTGCCATTCAATTACACTGGAACCAATAGGGAATAGCAGTTTGGCAAAACCTTGCTTGCCAAACTAATTTTTATACTTTATTTTAAAAATAGCCATTTTAGATTTCTATACTCCCATGTTCGCATTCTTCTTATTATTTTATATGTGAGGTTTGGATCATTCCTACATATAATGATACAGCATCATTTCTTGGTTGATTGTCCTCTAGGCCACGCTGGCAGGTCTCAGGGACAGAAAAGGAAAACGACTTACTGCAACAGCAGGTCTAGAAAAACCGAACAATCAGAACGCCTTTCTGAGGGACCTTGAAAAGGAAACAAGGGAAAACACGCAATCATATCAAGCAGGATGCATACTAAGATAGGGATGAAAGGATACAATGTTAGGATTTGCTTTAAAATGCTTCAGCCAAGGAAAAACAGATACATTCAACAGGCACTGGCAAATTCTTGCTAATTGTTGCATCTGGAGATTGATAGGAGACAGTTCATTATGATTTTGCTTCTTTTTGTATATATTTAACATGTTTATAGTAAAGAGGTTAAGCTGGAGGAGACTGCCTGGATAAGAGTTTCTGTCTCCTGTACAAAAAGTGTGCAAGGGATTCTGCTTCTACCCATGAACACGTCTCAGTGGTATTTGCTCAGCAGCTGAGGACGTAACCAGAGCAGAGCTCCGGGAAGCAGATGCAGGTATTGTGTGGATAATGATTTACGGAAATATTTAGCCCCCCCTTAAGTCTTTTTTAATCACAATTTTGTCAACTGTGACACGTTTTAGGACTATAACTTCATCTGCTGGTAAGAGTGGCCTAGAACTTGTCATGTCCCAGAGAAGAAAGTGTGAAACCACAGAAGGGCGCAATTTTCAGAATGTGTCCCTGTCCCAAAGCCACGTGTGACCGTACTTCCCCCTCCAAACATCTTACATTTCAAAAGTAGCTGATACATGATCTGAACACTCCAAATAATCCTTGCCCCTGCTGTAGGAAGAAGATAACGGATTCTATTCCTGTTTACACCCATGAAATCTGTGCCTCAGTTTCCAAGGTAACAGGGCCAAGAAAACAAGTCATTGCCTGGATGTCACTGCTGGTAAAGTCCGATGGCTTTGCTCTCAGACTCTGGGAGCCTTCCACCCTCCTCAGCTTCGTCCTGATTTTTCAGATGCCCCCTCTCCAGTGCTACACACTTTGTATCACTGGCAGAAGGGTGCTTTAAATACGGCTGTATAAAACATACATGGATGAAGAAAGTAAACTTTCAGGATTTCACTCTCAGCTAATGAAGGCAAAAGTAACTAAGGAAAGCGAGAGGGCAAGATTACCTGTGGGGCATCCAACGCAGAGCGGATCAGCCCCAGATGCAAAGAATCCCGGCATCACTCGAACACTGACAGAAGTCTCGTTATTATTATTATATATTATGCTGAAACTCCAAGACTCACTGTAAGTCGTCATTTTATATAGTTTAACAATGACAGTAAAACTCTGCCACAAGTGGCAGTGTCAACTTTTCTAAGAGCTCTACCTTTTCTTCATGGTGACATTCAAGGTACAGGGTCTCCTTCCTCTACTGGAGCCGTCCCATGAGCTTGTTAACAGGAACAATTCATTTACCCTGTAATCCAAGCACACCTCGGAGTACACACTGTGCCCTGGCCCAGGGGGAATCGGGCTCTTGGTTCACCCCTCCTGCCATTTGATTCATTGATTGCCACTTTATTTCCTTCCAGGCTGACTTATGAAAAAGAGGACATTCCAGAAAAATTAAGGTAACATGGCCAAATCCCCTCAAGCTGTGGGCTTGGGTTATAAAACAATTCCCTAATTCCACAAGCTAAGGAACGGGGGAAGCTGACATTTTCTCTTTTTCCTTGTAGTTTTAATGTCATTCCTTCCACTCTCTCTTCTGCTCCTACCACCTCCCCCTGCAACATGACCACATGTGCCTCTGACAGTCTAAATAGCTCCCGTTTCCAACCATTTAATCAGGTGAGGCACTTTTTCTTAATACCATGCTGGATCCTGGCTTTGCAAGATACTCACTTTAGATGACTCTTACTTGCTGCCTTTGATCCAGCCCCCTATATAACACTCATAGAGCCTAAATTCTAGGACTATCACCTTCAGTTATTAATGTGTTAATATGTTCCAGCTGGCTTGAACAACCTGCAGTACATGACTGTCCCATCAGGCAGCTTGTATAACCAGTGGTACATGCATGACTGTCCTGTCAGCAGCTCGTACCATCTGAAGGGACTGTCCCATGTCACCCAATGGGAGAGTCATGCATGTACCACTGTAGAGCTGCCAGGCAGTGAGACATACAAATAACAGCCCTGTCAGAAATGTGTTAAGCCACTGTTCCAAAATGAATGAACACATTATTTCTGCTACAGGAGAAAATGCCAAGGTAAAGCCAGAGCAAAGGTAAAGGACCTGGATTTCCTAGAACAGGTACAGCCTTAGAGGCGATTTATTCTCACAGGGCGCGGTCCTGATTTTTCTCACCAAGTTTCTATGTAAGGAGTGTGAGATGGGGCTCTTTACATTGATAAAGTAAAATTTATAAATATTACTTGCTTCCAGGGGTGGAGAACCGAGGCAGGGAAGCTGGTTCCTGGGCACCTGCAGGAGTTGTACTGAGAGCAGAACGGGGTGGCACTGGTGCTTAGTCTGTGAAAAAGGCTGTGTGTCCTGCCCTCCGTTGGGAGTGGCTGCCATGGTAAGCAGGGGGAAAACTGTTCAGCTCTAGTTCACTAAAAGCCACCCACGCCAAATGTAGGGATTGCGTTTTGTACAAATTTGAGTACTTTTGCAATACACATTTTTACCTTTGCTTATGACTTCCTTTAGAGCCCGTAGGAGATAAGCCCACGTAAAGAGTTCTGTATACCCAAACATATTGCTTTGAAATCTGCAGGCCTAAGACACTCTGCATCCCAAGTAGCTACAGGAACGCAGCCTTCCCTATTTGTACCCTGCAGGTCGAGTCAAATACCTAACTATGTCCTTTCTAAGGGTCCTACACAGGTGGGCGTTAAAAGCGAGCCCAGCACCCACCTGTCCAGGAGCTCTTACTGCTTCAGCCTCCAGAGCTGTCTACATTTGTTCCCCCTCGCATCAGTTTCCTCTGGTCCACAGCAGTGATTCTACCTGCTCCTGTGTGAGTCAGATCAGGCCCCCAACTCAGTAGATTCTGGGGGCTATCATGACCCTGAAGACACACAGATTTCTAACTTTTTACACTTTCCTCAAATTTCATACATTATCTTTGTTATTTCTAAAACCCAGCAGTTTATAATAAATTGATGGGGTGCCTGCAGGAATTTCCATTCATATTTGAAGGTGTCTCACTCAGAGTCTGAGTTACACCTCGAGCGGTGGCGAGCCTCCCACTTGCAAAGCCGCAGCAGAGGACTGTCACATGACCCCCTGGGGACAGCGCACGTGATGTGGCAGAGTATGACAGTTACCAACAAAGTGAGGGCAGCCGCAGCTACTGAAGGAAGGTCACCTTGGGAAGTCGGAAGGAAGTCACTTTGGTGATTGCACTCACAGAATTATTCGGCATCTTATTGGAGAAACTGGCATAGAGCACAATTTTGAGTGACTCTGATTGGCTTGATGCTGATATCAAATGTGGCTCCTTCCCCTGCTCATCCAGGATTATGAGTGGCCACAGCCAGTCTGAAGAAGAAGAGGACAGCACAGGATGTATCACCCCACTGTCCTGGGTGTAGACAATGATTTAGGAACAATACAGAGCCCAACTAAAAGCTGTTGGCTTTTGATTAATACCATGTGCTGGCGACAGCAATGTCAGGGATAAGTACTCTTTCCTGCAGGGCTGACCACAGACCGGCCGCTACCCCACGCACTACTGGGAGAGAATTTGAATGCTGTTCTCAGGAAAGGCACACTGTCCCTTTAAATCTAGAAAATAACAAGAAATAATTTTTTTCAAGGGAGAACTAAAAATTCACATTACCCTTACCATGTACAGATAATCATTCCCTTTATGTCATTTCTTTTTCTGTTGTTAAAAGCAATTACTACCATACATATCTACATAATATATGCCTTTTATGGCAATTTGTTATTTTTAAAAAGTACACTCCTGAAAGTTTAACTTTTAAAACAAATTGAAATATATCATCCAAGCGTCCCGCAGACAGGATTTATCGATTTTTCATTCTTGGAGAAGTATACTCCCTTTCCAACACTGAGGATAATCGTGAAAAGTAAATCCTGGTTAACTTAGTTGGCTCATAAGGTTTTAAAAATTGCATTTGTTTGTTTACTTTTAAGAGTCTTATATAAGTTTTTTGACTTCTGTATTACCTGTCTTGTTAATGGCCTGTTCAGAATTTTGCTCATTTTTGTATTGTGGCTTTAATCCTATACTTACCTGTAAGAATTCTGAAAAATCATACATGCTTTTTTCTCTCTTTATAGGTTTCCTATTAAATGTGTTTTTCATACATAAAAATTTAAAATATCTAAGAGGGAAGGGTTTAATCAGGTAGCCTTGTATTTATGATAAAGATTTAGGCTAGTCCATAAACCTGTTCACTCCTACCTTAAAAATACTTTTATGGCTTTTTCTTTTTTAAGTAATATTTTGTATAATGATTTTTTACTTATTCAAATCTTATAATACACACACAAAATTTTATAATACACGTTTTGATGCATTAAACTATCTATATATCATGACTTCTCATTTTTCAAAAGCCACTGGTCTAGATGCTTATTAATACAAATATTCCTGTATGGCTTCATTCCATATTTTCTTATAATACACACACAAAATTTTATAATACACGTTTTGATGCATTAAACTATCTATATATCATGACTTCTCATTTTTCAAAAGCCACTGGTCTAGATGCTTATTAATACAAATATTCCTGTATGGCTTCATTTTCCATATTTAACTTAAAAATTCAAATGGACTTTATCTAGATATACTATTGTCTTTTTTTTTGTTTTAGCTTAGCTTGTAGATAAATTTATTCCACTCCACTTCTTGAGGTTTGAGTCTAAACAATACACCAACTGCCTCATGTCTTTCTTTGCTTTCTTCCCAAGAGAGAAATGTCACTGTGTCTCACGTCAGACAAAAACCCAGGAATATCAAAAAGGCTCAGAGCCAAACTCCAGCCCCCCGTTTTACATGTAGCATTTGAGTCATCTCATCCCTATTTTAGAAAACGAGGCCAAACCCTGACATTTGGAGCACTCATTTGCTAAATTTGCTTCCACTGAGTGAACCTGGCCATGTTTCCTGACTTCCCCGTGAAATGGGGATAGGGACAAGAAAAGCGCAGTTCTGTGGCACTAACAATGAACACTTTGTGCAGCACACTGCTGGCAGAACAGAGAGTCTCACTTTTATCTCCGATAAATTTAGTATTTGCCCACGATGAAAATTACTAGTGGATATTTTATTATCTACCAAGAGTTTTCAATTTTAGTATATGTGCTGCCAAAGTGAGCCACTACCAAGAGTTTTCAAAATAAGCCCGATTCTATTTTTTTTTTTTTTTAAAGGCACTGTGTGCTATTCACTCCTTTGCTTAGATCAGAATTATATTCCGGGAGGCAAGAGAGCATCACTCACTGGTCTGCGATGGGGTACACAAAGACCCCTATGCTGTCCCCTAGTCCATCTGTGTTTTGTCCAAGAGGAAAGCCAGAGAGGCTGTGGGACAGGAAGTGCCCTGAGAGAGGGCTGTCCTACCCAGAAATGCTGAGTGTCCTCATTAGGAGAAGCAAGCAGACAAGGGAAGTACATACTTTCTGAAAACACAACAAAACAGAACAAAAAGGCCCCACCCCCCCAACACTGAGCATTGGAGGAGCAACTGTACTCTGGCCACCGCATGACATTCAAGTACCTGTCAATTCACATATTTAACAAATTGTTCTTTCTCCCTTCTGTCGGGACAACCGCCATCCAGGAGGCACTGCAGAATGCACTCGCAGTTGTAGCTTCGGCAAGTGTGGAAGGTGAGGCGAAGCCCCTGGTAGGGCAGGACAGCTGGCCTGCACTCCTGTCTGACCATTCCCCAACCCTTGCGATCTTCGGAGCAGAGCTGATGCGATCATGGGTAAGGCAACCCTTTTATTCCACTCTCAGGGATCACTTCCTCCTCAACATGGGGGCCAAGTTTAACTCACACTCATCTCTACTTTGTGAGGGAAAAGGAATGGCCCAGTCAACAAAGCAGGGAGCAAAGCCAGGAATCTCTTCACTGGTGTTTTTCATCAGCCATAACTGTCTGCCAGGGATAATGCTGCAGTTAAGCATCCAAGAAGTTCCTTGAAGAAAGGCACCTGCTTTCCTAGCCTTTACAGCTCCCTAAATGTTCCACATTCTTAGAGACCACTGAGCTTTTGGGTTTTCTGTTCCTTCTGCCAGGAATACTCACACTTCCCTCCCTTTTCCTTTACTGAATTCCAGAGCACAGGCTCAGAAAGCCTGCTGTGGTCTGTTGTGCAGGCCGCTGTGGTCCAGGGCATTTGTGAAAGGGTGGGCAGGGTCGTGTCTCACGCACTAGTCCTAGTGCATCCCGCACGGGAAGGGGGCAGCTTTCTAGGATCACCAAAGGTGCCCTGCTCTTTCTTATTCTGACCATCCCTGGAGCTGTCATGTGGTGTCACTGATATTTCACCCGCCCTGCTCCGGGCACCCTGTCTTCCCCCCTCCCTCCTGGGAGGTAGCTCCTTAGAACGCAGTAGTTCCTCAGAAAATAACTTGAATATTTTCTGAATGAATCCAAGCACCTTATCTTCCTAAAAACACTGTACCCAAAGTTTCCTCCGTTCAGTCTAAAGAGGGAAAAGGGCCAGAACCACAATGGACTCAAGGCGACCAGAGAAGTAAGAGATGTTTCATGCAGGAAGTGAGACAGTAACTTACAGGTGACCTAATCAGAGACTTGGCGTCTCTAAAGTTTGGGTAAAGCAGGCAAACACTGTACACCAATGTCCTTCCTCTGCCTCCCTGGTAACCATGGAGATGCACACAGCTAGACACTTTTGTCCGCGACCAGCTCTGTGCACAACTGGCCGGGCCCGGCTGACCTTGGCGGCATGTGCTCTGGGAGTGCCCTGCCCTGGGCTCATCCTCGAATGCCTGGATGGCTTTTTAGCAGACAAGGACGGTGCTGCTTCCCTCCGCATCACGAAGGTGCTCAGGATGACCTCCACTGTCCACAGGGAAGATGGATGGGGCAGCACGGACAGGGCCGCAGGGCGATCTGGGCCGCTTGATCAGTCTTAGCTCTTCAAAGGCCCCGGCTAGGGGAGACAACACTGCTCATAGAGGTCACGCCTCGGTAGGTCCCACTCCCTCCTGGGAGCCCTGAGTTGACCAAGAGCCACACCTGAAAGGTGTCTGCACAGGCCGATGGAGGGCGAGGGCGAGGGCAGCGTGAGGGATGGGGGATCTGGACCAGGCACCTTCTCATTCACACCTCAGTCTTCGCTTCTGGGAAACTGGAATATTGAGGATCCCCTTCTTACAGAGCAATGACGGGAACTCAGCGATTGTGGGGCCGAAACCAGTATGGGCTGAACCCCTTCAGGGCTCCGTGCGCCGTCTGGACACATCATGACAGTACTGCTAGTGACCCCTCGCTTGGAACATTGCACAAGGATTAACTACAGTCATGCAGTGTACAAACGGGTATCATACAATAGATCCTAAAAACAAATTAGTCCCCTAAGATCAGAAGGAGATTCTTCTATGATATTATGTTTAAAATTCACTCTCCAAGGGCTGGGGGTTTAGCTCAGTGGTTCCATCACCTGCCTCACAAGCACAAGGACCCAAGTTCGATCCCAGGTACCCAAAATAAAAAAATTCACTCTCTGAGGCTGACCCTAACCCAGTCTGCTTGGAGAAAGCCCTCTCCTTCCCCAGCCACCTTGTTTGGAACGGGCCTTTGGTCTCTCACCATCTTCATTCAAAATATCTGTGGCAGCCGTGCTGCAGAATACTCCAACACGTCCCCTCGACCTCTGTCCATAAACAGCCTTTCTCACCATGAGATATTCCAAGTTTAGGAGCTTCGCTATTTTCAACAAAGAATTAATTGCAAAGTAATTAAGTTTAGGTCAAGGGAATAGTCGAGCCCCATCTATCATAAAGGGACAGAGTGGATGGTGAAATAATGAAGCAAGGAGACGATGTTTCAGATTAACACACGCGTGCGCACACTCACTCACGCCCGCACACACTCATGCCCGTGCACACAGTCTCATTCTAAAGCAAAGAAACCTCCCATCACGTATACCGACAAGATACATCTAAGCTGCTTAAAGAAGCACTTGATTTTGTTCTCATTAAGTCCCAGGGTGAAGGGCTTTACCCTCAATGTTCACACAAGTGACGTGAGGTCTTCATCTTGGCACGTTCTCAGCGGCCCCGTGTCTATTGACAGATCCAGCAGTGAGTCATGTCACAGGAGCCGCGCGAGTCAGTCGCGTTGCTGGCCGCATTTCCGCTAGGCCGCACCCCCCTCTGTTAATGCAGAGCTCCAGAGGGACCCCCTGCACCCGGCCCTCTGCAGTGAAGCAGGAAACTTCACCATCGGGCAGCGGCACACCTGGGTCAGGAGTGCAGCTTAGACCTGGACAATCCCAAGCAGGTTTTACCACCACAGTGCCTCGGCCGCTTAATCTCCTTAATGGCGATTAGATCAGGGACCCAGGAGGGGCCGGCTTTGAGGACATGAGCAGAGAAGGAGCTGGACAAGGGTCGGGAGTGATTTTAGACACATCCTGCCCCGTCCCTGCATTCTTATGAATGGCATCTACCGCCATATACTGCACTCTGTACCTGGAATCTTATCACCTGGGAGTTGAGAGGGGAAAAAGGTGAGCACTTAAAAGAAAGGGAGAAAGAAAGAAAAGAAAGACAAGAAAAAAAGAAAAATTCAGAGGAAGCATAATAAAATTTTAACCAAGGTTGTATCTTTTCAGTGTTTTCAAATTCTTTAAAAATAATGAGTACCGTTTTACTTTTATGGTGGGTATAATAAAACCAACTTGATTTTGATTATTTGTCAAAACCACTTAAAACATATCGATTCTAATGAAATGTGCTTTTAAAAGCCCTTTCTGCCCTGAAGGAATTTCTCTGTGGACTGCAGACAGTGGGCTTCGAGAGGAAAGTGACTATAAGCTTACACGGAGATTCAGTGTACAACGAACGATGTTTTCAAAGCTGCTTTAAAAAAAAATACTTTGGGTGCTTCCTGGTGGTTTCGGGTTGGAGGTGAGCAGTGGGAGGGGTGCACCAGGGTGCCTTTGGAATGGGTGTCACTTGCCTCTTCCCATCACACCCATCCAAAGAGCAAGCACGACTCACAAACCAGGCTGCCACCGGGCTGGGGTGGCTCCCAGAAGAGGCAGGGATGGGCTCTTCCAGGGTGGGGCCGAGGAGGCCGAGACACAAAAAATAGAAACAAGTGCCAGGGCTCTCCCCAGTGAAGCTTTCGTTGCTGCCTTTTTCTCTCCTCCTACTGAACATACAGGTTGGTTGGTTTTGCTTAAATCCCTGAGAAGGGAGTGTAAGATTCTCACGAAATACAAGATAAAGATCCAAGGATAGCCAAGCATGCCCCGCAGTGAGGAAATGTTACTGAAGTCTCAGGATGCAGGACGAGTGGACAGGTGCTCATTTAGAGAATCCTGTGTCACAGATACTCACACCCGGCCCAGCCCTGCCATTTCAACGTTCCGGCCACACCACCATTACCTTTTGGGTTGAAGCCCTTCAGGTGGGGACCCTGGACAGAGCACCCCAGGTATGAAGGAGCTCACGCATGACACCATGCCCTGTCCAGGACCACTCCGAGCTTCCCTGTGAATGACTTCACGGATTAAGATCCTGCTGGCATCAGCTTCTCCCTGTGGAGAGCAGGGGCTGGCACCTACTTCCCTTCTGAGCCCACAGAGGTATCATGGACACTTGCTGTGAGGTTTTTGCTCCAAAAGTTACATAACAACGCACTTGAAGGTCTCAAGTTTTTTTCATTGTTGGTGTTCTGGCTTCATGGTTGGTTTTGCCTTCCTGCTAGCCAGATTCTCATCTTTGTTATGGTATTTTTGTGCCCAGAGAAAAAGAAAAAAGAGTGAACAAGCCCCTTCCTACACAGTGAAGAAACCTGGGCAGATTGTACTTCCTTTTGTCAAATTATCCAAAATGAGGCTAGGCGTGGTGGCACACACCTGTAATCACAAAACTTGGGAGGCTAAGGCAGGAGTATTGCTATGAGTTTGAGGCCATCCTGGGCTCCATCGTGAGTTCAAGGCAAGCCTGGACTATATAGCAAGACCCTGTCTCAAAAACAAACAAACAAACAGACAAAGAAACCAACAAAAATATTCCAAAATGTGGGGTAGTTCGACTGGTTTTATCTGAAAATTGAATGTGTATTAAATGCCAAAGAAGGAATTTTGTTTGATACAGTGTGGAAAATACTGGTTTGAGTTTTTCCCTGAGACTTCTGTGGAGACTGGAGTTTGGATTTAAAAATTTCCACTCACAGCTTACATTATAAATTTGTAAAATATCACCACAAGTATGTTTGTAAGGATGACCCTGTGATTTCTGAACAGTCACTTAACTACAGGGTGATTTAATCAAAGGATTCAGCGGTTGCTAGGGCAAAAGGCCATAAAATGAACAAAGCTAGAAATGTAGAGCTGTCTTTAGTGTGTAATTATTCTAAGGGAGACATGGGCATGTTGTAAAATCAGAGAGAAGAAAAGAGTGATAGCTCTTTTCATGGGTGACGGAGCCCTTGAACACATGGTTCTAGAGTTACGCTTAGAATTAGATATCTACCCCCTTCCCTCTCACCAGCTCACCAGACTCCTCCCTTTCAAAATGACTTAGAAAAAACATTTAAGAGTATACTATGTTCCATAGACTGTAAGAATGAGGAAAACCAGGAGATAATTTCTCTAAAGGGAAACATAATCTATTTGCTTAATGGTCCTACAAGGAGCTAATAAGTATCATCACTCTTAGAAATAATAATACTTTGCTTTTATGTAGAATCTTTCTCCAAGGAGTACAAAGTATATTGCAGATCTATCTAATTAATCCTTCTAGCCTCTCCAGGTGGGAGGGAGGTGGCAGGTACTAGAGAGGCTTCTGAGGACCGTGCACCTGTCTCGGATGAGAGAAGGGAGCTACATAAAGTGTAATGAAAAGGGAACACGCCTCATTATTTAGGTCTGCATGACCTCAAAGCACACAATTCATTCAAAAGAAGAATCAATCCAGTTTGATACTGGTTGCCAAAGGAGCAACAGGACAGAAACCTGTTCACCGAATGCCTTGCTTCTCCCCTGGTTGGGCTCCTGAAGTGTGATCTTTACTGAGATGCCGACCAAAGAACCCTCAGTTCTTCACCTCAGCCTGGTGGTCTCTTCGGCCCTGGTGCCTTGGATAACTCGGATTTTCCACCCTCTAACTGCAAGCACATCAGCCACGTGGCTATGGTTTTGCCCAAGCCTGTCTGGTGGCACTGCAGTGTGGGTTTCTGGGTGGTATTTTGTGGTTCGGGGACACAGTGTGGTAAGCAAGGGGCAGAGGACTTGAAGAGTCACTTTTGGTAGCTGCTGTCTATTAAAGCAATAGCAGACACACGGCGAGTCTTCATCTGATGTATCCAAGACAGACCTAAACCTGGCAGGATTCACCCTATTTCATTACATTTCAAGCAGTCCCTGGACAGAACTTAGATTCTTGTAGGCACAAACTCTCCCTAGAGACAGAAACCTATACTGTGGTCTCTATCAAGAGCTGAAGACAGGGAAGAGGGTGGGTCTGCACAGGGTAAGCAAGCCTCCAAACCAGAGTGGAACTTCACACGCTTCTAGGGCAGTGCTCTCTGGGGCATTAGGACTCTGCTAAAATGACTTCCCAGAAAGGAAAAAAACCCAAGAGAAAATTCAATCAAATTAATAAACTAGCTGTCTCCGAAGGGAACTACATTTTTTTTTTTTTGAGACTATGAGATAATAAATAGCTTCTGGTTCTTATTTACCTAGCCCAGGAAAAACGGTCACTAATTTTTTTTAAGGACACCGATAATGGATATACATAATGTGCCCTGAGGGAAGACGCCACTCTGTCTAGCACTGGAACTTACTAGGTAATCGATGGCCTCATGTAGGAGCCAGAGTCACTAGAAAGGTGAACACCTAGTGAAGCCCTCAGAAGCGGCTGGCGTGAAGGACCAGCCACTTGGGCAGGCGCCTGCAGGGACTGTGGTCTGCTCGGAGATTGAGCTCGCTTTTCACAATAGCAAAACTCACTTTCTGTGAGCAAGCACCTATGGCCCTCTCTGCCGGAAGAGACAGGGATACCTTGGTTTATGAATTCAATTTGTTTTACAATTTGAGGGAAGATGGGTGCGTTGGTGTTTGTGGGAGGAAGATGACTGCGGTTGTGTTTGTCACCTGATGCTGAGTTTGTGAATGGAAGCAAAATTTTGCCAAATGCTTTCGTTTGTGAACGGAATTTTTTGCAAATCGAAGCATTTACAAACCGAGGCATTACTATAGTCAGCTGATCCCTAAGGACACCTCTTATTTCACTCCCGAATAAGCCCTGTTGGAATATCTGGTCTTTTCCGCTCATCCTTGCTGACAACTCTTCTCTCCTTGCAGTAACCCACTTTCCCGGAAAAGGTAAGATCTAGGCAGAGAATAATCAGCCTTGAAAACGAGAGATCAAAAATGCCAGCCCCAGTCAGCCGACTCGCCTCACCAGCCGTGTAGAGTCGCCACTGAGCAGGAGAATCATGATGGCAGCTAAGTCCAGGATGGGCTGATTGGGGCTGGCATTTTTCAGCTCTCATTTTCAACGTTCTTGCTTTCCAGCTAGGTCTTCTTTTCAGGGAAACAAAGCACTTGTCCTCAGTGTCACCCCACTGCTCCACGGCCAGCCTCTCTGCTTCTTTAACATTGGGGGTCCACAATGAATTTTTCCAGATCCGTTTCCCACCCTGGTCATCGATCTCCACAGCCCTACAGCGTCTACAAAGAACTCATCACACACACGCGTGGCTCTGTGGTCACCACCCACAAGTAGACTTTTGCACAGATACATGGTCAGCTTGCTTCTCCTGCACAACATCTGTGCGCTGAGACTCACAGCTCTGTCTTCCAGAGGGGCGAGGGTTGTCTGCAGGATCCTGTGCTCTTCCCCCAGCACTCTGGCCCAGAGCAGCCCTCTCTGAAATGTCTGTGTTGACTGTCTACCTGGCCCTTCCTAGATACCTGCCTTCTTTTGTTTCAAACAAAATGTCACCAACTTCCCACCCAAGTGACATTCAACAGCTTCTCGGTCACTTTAGGCCTGTGTGTGTCCCAAGGAGGTTGTGAGAAACACTTAGGAATACTCAGAATTTTCCTTAATATTTGCACAAAAATCCTTTCACTTAACTCCCTAGTCTCTATAGAAATCCTGACATCTTTCCCTCCCTTTCAGGCCCTGTTCCTTTACACTCCTCGTTCTCCAGAGCACAGCAGTGAAAGTGCAGCTAAGTCTGTTTGGTATTCAAGTTAGAAATTATTTATACCTCAGAGCTCAGCTTCTGTGTGCAGTAGAATTCTGACAAGGGGGTGAATCAGGAGATCTGTATCCTACCAGGGCGGGTAGGGGTCAGGCTGGAAAGAAACAGCAATGAGACGGTTAAGACCCCCTGCCCCACACAAGGCTTCTTCCCTCTGACCTTAGACGACACAGGCTTGCGGGGACAAGCCACAATGTGCAGAGGGTCCCAGGAAAGTTCCTGAGCGTACAAGGAGGTGGGGAGAATCCCAGAGGTCTTCAAGAAGCCACCAAGTTCCAGACCCTTTCTTTCTGCTGTCCTCCTTGAATCCTGTATCAGAAAGACTACTCTCAGGATCCTACCCTACAACAGGGCCTCATATTTCCTCACAGAGCCTAAAGAACTCCAAGTAAACTCATCTCGGAACTGACTGCATTTAAGGTTTTTCTTTCTTCCAGGAGCAGAGACTAACAGCAACTATCATTCGTTGAGTTTCTACTATGCACCAAGTGTTCTGCATGTAGCTCTTACTTCATTCTATAAGACTAAGAAGTGGTCAGTATCACTTGCATATAATTAAGAAACTCAAAGAGGAAAAGTCTCATTGCTGTTAAGTCAGACTGGGGATTGAACACCAGCTCCTTAGACCTGAAGCCTGTCCTGTTCCTCTAGATCATCCTGCCTCTGGATGCTGAGCCTGAGGCCACATTGTGAACAGGAGGTAGAAGCTGCAGGTTTTCCTGGAGACGGTAGAATAAATTAAAACACGCAGTGCATGGTTTGTTGGGACGTTTTATATTGATTTCACTGAGGTCATTTGAAGGCTGGAGGATTGGCAGGATGGGAAACTGGATTCCTACCCAGGGATTTGGATGGAGCCCCACCCTGCCTGGCACCTGGATTTGGGAAGATAGATTTCTCCTTATGTTAAGAGCCACATTAAAAAAACAAAACATCACACATAATGCTTCCATGTTGCGTGTTCATCAAAAAGACTATGGGTAAAGACGCCACCCAGGATGTGGTCCAGGTGACGCTCAGGCCTCTACTGAGGCAAGGACAGTACGCTGGGGCCTGACTGACGAGCGCTGTTCCATGTGCACCCGCACTGGCAGCCCTCAGACCCCACAGAAGCCCACTTCCCCCAGAGCAGCAGGAGGAGCACGGTGAGCCTTTCAGACGGCTCCTGGCTGCTTCGGAGCGGCAAAGCTCTTCCACGGCACCAGTCCCAGCCTCTGAAGAGGGAAGCAGAGCTGCTAAACTCCCACCCATTAGGTTGACACACAGGAAAGAGCGGCAGGCCCTCCAGCAGAAAGAGGTGCTTGTGCTGACTCCCCCAGACCCTTCACTTGGAGGGGAGCTGAGGCACTGTCAGCACACCATGCTGCTAGGAAGTAGCGTGCTGAGACTAGAAATCCAGTTCTGGGGTGTCCTTTACTCCACCTGGGCTTCCTCAGGCTGGCTTCTCCCTGCAGCCCAATTCGGACAAATCTGTCCCAGGGTACATTTTTCCTCTATGGATTCTTGTAAGAACAGAGATGCTTGTCTTTGCTCTGTGGGGTCCCCCAACATGGCCTAGATTCCCTCAAAGCCCTGCACATCTCATCTTGCCCGCAGTGAATTGCTGATGCCCATTCTTCCTTGCCTCTCTTACACTGTGAACCTCTGTGGGTCTGGGATTACATCCCTGTCTTCCTTAACAGCCAACTTCTTTTTGCCCAAAGAGACACTTGTATAGAGCAGGTAATCAATACCTAGGTACTGAATAAATACACAATGTATAAATGTCGAGAAGTTGCCTACAGTAGTCAAGAGGAGGGACAGTTTCAGGAGGCAGTTAATTAAAAGCCAGCGGCAGCAAGGGGTAATCTCAGGAGACTCGTCTTCCCCACTGCTCTGTGCTGCTACCAAGTCTAAACACCTGGGGCCAGAAGTGCCCCTCTTTGTTCTACAGAGGACGAGGGAGCCAGGTGAGGGATCGGTTCTAGGAGAAGCCCTAAGGATGGCTGATGCATTCTGTACCAACCATCCCTCGCTCTGTCCCTCTGTTTTCTTACTCTCTCTTCTCCTTTGGTTCCAATACCCCTCAGAACCAGGGGCTTTCTGGGGATGACTTTCCTTGGGGGTAGATGGTCCCACCCCTTCTCAGACTTCCAGGTTTCCCCAAAGCTTGCAGTAACCCACCTTAGCCCCCACGACTTACTAGAAAGATCCAAAATTTACACCACTTTATTGAAGCAAATATAAAACAGCAAGTTTCTTGGTCTTCTCAAGTTCACTCTCAAGGTGCTATAAATTATGGGCTCGAACTCAGGTCCTTGTGCTTGCGAGGCAGGCAGCAGAACCACTGCACTAAATCCTCGGCCCAACAAAACTATTTTGTGATATGCAGTAGAATAATACATTGATTTCTTTTAAAAAAGAAATTAATCTGCAATGTCAACAAGTCTGATTTTCTTCTTTGACTATCACAAGTGATTTTTGTTCTCTTGGAGTGGCTAAGATACTCAGATGGAACTCTTACCCTGGAAAACATGGTTGCCTTGATGTAAGGATGAAGACTTACGCTAGGGTGTCTGTCACCCCAGTGTATTATGCAACTAAATGTGATCTGCAGGTGAGACTGCTGTCTTCAGGGCACCGATGCCTGCTCTCTGGTCTCCACAGTCTACAACTGCCCCACTGCCTGAGGGAATCGAAGTCACCATCAATGGTCATTCAGCATCAGGTTCCCATGATGATTTAGATCCATTTCAGTGTCTCTCTTCCTCTTCCTCCTCCTCCTCTTCCACCTTCTCTTCCCTCCCCACCCCTTCTCTTTCCCTAGTGGTACTGGGAATTGAACTTGACGAGTGCTGAGCTATATCCCTGCCCTTTTAAACCATTTATTTTGAGACAAGTTCTCACCAAGTTGCCCAGACTGGCTTCAAATTTGTGGTCCTCCTGTTTCTGTCTCCCAAGTAGCTGGGATCACAGATGTGTGCCACTGCAGTGGGTTGGCTTCTCTTCTTAAAATGCACTCTGCCAGCTTCAGGTGCCCACCCAAGCTCTGCGGTCTTGTGCATTAAAGACTGCAGTGTGCTATGTACAATGTACGGGTTCCAAACTAAGCTTGGCAATTCCTGCAGAGGCCAGAAGGCTCACCTTCCTTCCAAAGCTCACAAGGACCTGGTCAGTTCCTACAGACTTCCAGGGAGCTTTTCATGCCTGCTGGCGCTGGGGTTCCAGTGCTCAGGCAGCCAGCGTTAATGACCTGCCAATCCATTGGGTGAGAATTCCTATTCCCCCCACCCCAGGGGCCTATTTTGCAGACTCCTTCTCTGTGGGAGAACTGGGGTTAAGCAGAGAAAAAACAACAGTTTAGGTTACATTCATCAGCAAGGCAAACAGATTTTCCATTTCATCTAGTTTTCTTCAGACCATAGCCAAGACTTCCCTGGCAAAAAAAGATCATACCAAATTGTTCTAAATTATGGAGGAAGATGATAGTTATTAACATAACCTTCTTCCTTAAGAAAACGAATGTGCTAAAACCAGCAATCAACTCAAGCCAGAGAGGACAAGAACTTGGCCCCTGGTTGAGGGTGTACATCCTTCCACTGTCTGGTTGGAGGAAATGGCTTCTTAGCTCCTCCTGTCCCCCTTCACCCACTAAGAAAACCAATGGCACCTTTTATCAGTTTGGCAGAAAGACAAAGGCAATGTTTAATTCTGTACTTAAAATTCTCAGTCCCTGTTGTCAGCATTCCCAGTTCTCAGGGAACACTGCATGGATTATTTGAAGAGTTTTGTGAAACCGAGACTGAACAGCAGCAACAAGGAGGAAGGATCCAAAAGTAAAGGAACATTCTAAAGTCCACGACCCTGGTGCATTCCGGTCTTGCACTTTCTCTCCTTCCCAACTAAGTCATATTCGGCCGTGAGGAATATTTTCATAGGAGGCAGCTGATGCAATGTCCACCGTCTGTGTTTAAACCCCAAGCCATCCCAAGCAGCTGGGAGGACTGGGTACGTAACAAGACCTTTCCTTGTCAGGCTCTGTGACAATACGGTAACACTAGCACAGTTCTCAGTTTTCCTCCTGCCACACAGTCAGGGCTCAATACACTAGTATCTTCATTTTTTTTTATGGAAAGCACTCGAATTCTAAATTCAAGCCTTATAGCAGCATTCAAGCCTAAGAGCAGAGTAATACAGGTGAGCTGCATAGTGCTGACCCCCAGCTTTCAAGCTAAGATTTCACAGGGTTGCAAAGTAAAGTTCTATAACCATCTGAAAAGAGTAAGCTACTTCTAGGGTGCAAAGCCAGACCTTGCAGAAATCCAAGAGCAACTGAATCAACCTTCTGTAAAAAATGATTTTTTTCTTCCCATATGGAAAGTTTGTGTTAATGGGGCATCCTGTCAAAATGGGCTTCTATCTTTCCAGTCTGATAATATATGGATGTGCTGTGTGACCACATAGAAAAACAGACCATCTAGTGAGACCGTCACTGCAGTTGAAATGCGGTCTTATTATTTTGTAGAGTGAATGATGGAATCTGTAAACTGAAAGGCCAGAAGAGTTACTGTGTTCGGGAGATAGGACCAAACTTTTTTAATTAGGGGGAAGGGAGGAATTAGAACCAAAGTCTTGTATTTCACCAAGCTGCCTCTGGAATCTGGGTTGATTTACTGTGTGGTTGGAAAGCATTAGCTCTTGCAAGGCTTTCTGATCCTACTTCTTCCTTGAAGAGAGAAACAGCTTTATACAAAACATCCTATGGCTCTTCTAGCAGGCTCTATGATGCAGGCAGTCGTTCGTGCCTCCCAGAATCATATTCACGAGAAGACCTACAAGGAGGGGAATCCAACATACAAGGCCATGGCAAGGAAGTAAGGAGCAAGAAGGGGTAAAGAAGGCAGAAGTGGAAGTCTGAAAACACTAAACACTGAGAATCTTCTTCAGTGAAGTGCATGGCCCAGCCAGCCATAGAACATCTTCCTCGTCTTCCAACCTCCTTGAAAAGAACAGGTAGATGCGAGAAGAATGGCTCACGTAACACAAGAGTCACTGCCGAAGACCTTCACAGGAGTCCCCTAAAAGAGCTTCACCGGGACTAAGGAGAGGAGAAGCAGCCTATACAAAGAACACTATAAAAATCACAACCTCATTCTTTCTTAAGGTCTGCATCCCTATAAACTGTGCAAATTGTGTTGCATGTTGAAAACCAAAACCAAAACTGTAGTTTTAGGAAAGAAATATGAACACACAATTGAGATCCTTTAGCCCTCCAACCAGCTCCCAGAGGTGGTTTCCAGCAGTCATACGTTAGTTTTGTTCCAATCATGTACATAATTGTGTGCATGTGCATAAAAACGCATTTGTGGCTTTGTAGCTGAAATCAATTTAAAATGCTTGGGGAAGGAACGATCCATCTCCTAGTTCAAGCCACCAATCATAAAATTCACAGTTGCAGGAAATTGTGTCACACTTTAAAAAAAAAATTCTGATTCTTCCTCGCAAGCAAATGTAGAGAATTTCCTTTACCCAGAAATGATTTTACACTATCCTAGAACTACTCAGTCAGCATCTTTATCATTTTCCCCAACCTCTAGGTCAGTGCTTCTCAAAGTTTAAAGTACAGACAAATTGCCTGCAGATCTTATTAAAAATGCTAATTCCGATTCAGTAGGTCTGGACGGGCCTTGAAATTCTGCACTCCCTTTACAAGTTCCCAGGAGATGACAAAACGTCCAGTCCAGACTGAACTTAGAAGAGCAAGGTTACAGACCAAGCCCATCTGTCACTGTCCTTAATACGGCAAGAAGTGGGCCACAGACCATTCTGGCTGGGACAGCAGGCCTCTGCGAGGTACAATGTCCTTGGTGAATCTTCCCTCACTCACGCTCACTTTCCTCCTTTGAAACAGGTTCCTTCCCACTTTTTGGCATGCACTTGCAGCTGCCAACCTAAAGGAGGCAACCCGTCGCACTGGGACAGTAGGTGAGCTTGGGTTCGAATTTTAGCACTACCACTTCCTGGCCAGGTGCTCCTCATTTGTGAGTCACATTGGTAATATGAGGCCAAGACACTCAGGCATGAGCTTGTTGTTGGAGATGAGAGGATATACAGCAACCAACACGGTGGCTTACACACAGTAGTTCAATTAACATCAGTCTTCTCTCCTCCATCAAGTGTTTTGACCCAAATTAGGGCTGCAAGAGCGATGGCAGCACATGAACCGCTGGGAACTGCAACATCTACAGCACACCAGTAAAATCTACTTCTCACCTTAGAAGGTGAAAAGCAAGGTACCAGCTTCTTCTCTGGGCAGCAAGTTACAAAACCCTTGTGAGCTGGGTGCGGTGGTGCACATCTGTAATCCTAGGACTCTAGGAGGCTGAGGCAAGACAACTGCAAATTTGAGACCAGCCTGGCAACTTAACGAGACCCTGTCTTTTAAAAAACAAAACAGGAAGATATCAGCATAGGAAAAGACTTTATGAACAAATCCTCAGTAGCACGGGAACTAGTGCAAAGAATCAACAACTGGGATCTCATCTTATTAAAAAGCTTCTGCACTGCAAAGAAACTACCAAAAGAGACAACCTACAACGTGGTAAAAAAGGGTGGAGGGGGTGAAGGGAGGGCAGAGGAATGGGGAAAAAGTGAGAACCAAGACCTGTCATGTAAAGGTACAAGATCCCGATGATGAATGTAACTGTACTGTATACTTAAAATGTAGCAATAAACTCAATAAAAAAGAAAACAATTAGACTATGAGGAACAGAAGTTGAAACTGTTGTGTTTGAAATAAGTGTAATATAGAATCTGCCCATTTTACTTGAAACAGTAAAATAGCATTCTTTAAAAAAACAAAACAAAACAAGGGGTGGCGGACATGGCTGAGTGTAAAGGCTCTGGGCTCAGTCCCTAGTATCACACACACACACACACACACACACACACAAAGTGTGTACAACACCTTTATGCTGCTTCGTTGTCCTCTGTTATTATTTGTAAGTTGGTATCTTCTGGCCTCATGAAATAATTAACATGTTTTTACCGAGCCACTTGTTTATGTTGATGCTGCCTCAAATATCCAGATAAAACCTTCACATAGGTCCTAGGTTAGCTGGATTTTAGGTAAGGGCACACTGGATGATTAATCAAAATGCTGTATTTTAACATTTGATGGCCTCTAGGTTGGGCCCTCGTATCAGGAAAATTGTGTCAACATGGTAGAGTTGGAATAAGGTCACAAAGTTTGGAAACCTAGTCAAGTAAATGATCACGTGGGTATCACCAGGCAGCTCTTTTCTGTCCACCCATTTGTCACAGATGTAAGGGTCCTTTTCAAATGTGTGTTTCTCCTCTCATCTCAGGTGCCACCCCTGCACTTGCCTGTGGCCTAAAGGCTTTTTCCTTGTTGTAGAAGTCAAGACGGAAGTGACAGAAGAGATATAAAGATAGTCACCTCAAAAAAGGTGATGGCCCACTCTTAAAAAGCAGCCTAGCAGGTAGAAAGAACTTATATTTACAAATGGAATAGGAAAAATCACTCCAGAAGAGGGGCTGTAGTTAAATATGAATGACAGATATGTGTCTCTGGTTTAATCACATTTGAATGAGTCATGGTCATTTGCTAAGTTTCATTTTCTTGTCAAAACTGTCACCATGTGGCAAAGAGACTTGAAAAAAGACAACTTGAGCCATCCTGGAATACACAGGGCTCGGGTAGCAGACATCGTCTACCCATCTACATCCTGACCTCCTCCTAACCCAAAGCACAGCACCTGCAGGAGGCTGATGAGGAAGTCATTAATATGTGGGAAAGGGACCTCTCTAAGACCGCGTGCCTACCACTGATGAAAGTCAGAGAGAATGGTACAAATATTGGCCATAAGAAAAAGAACACACTCTGTTTCAGATCTGAACATGGCACAATAGATATAGGACACTCTCATGACCTGTGGAAAGTTTCTATCTAGCAGAGGTTCCTGACACATTCTCAAGGGGAAGAAGAGAAGTCCCCGAGTTCAACCGTGACCTTCATAAGAAAATAGCTGTGTGCACACGTGTGTTTGTGTGTGCGTGTGTGTATATGTGTGTACATGCACGTGTGTATGGCATTTCCAAGTGATGGTTAACAATTAAAGCTGCACCCTGACTCTGTGAAAGAGCTTTTCTTCCTTATTTTGGCTTTTATCCATCAAATCAACTGTAATTTTGAAAAAGGGCTTGATAGTATACAGTATGAATTATTAATTTCAAGTTGGATAATGGCATTAGGGTTCTACAAAAATATTTTTAAAAAATATTTATCTTGAAGCATTCAGTACTGAGATGAAAAGATGACTATGTAAAAACTAATATGCATGGGTTTGGAGGAGTGGTAGACAATCACGGTATCATCCATGGCTGCTGATGCTAATGGTGAGTCCACTAAAGGATTGCATTTGCTCTCAGCCCTGGAGTATTTTTGGAAAGTTTCACAATAAAAGTTAAAATAAAAATCTAACCCCAGCTAAACAGTGTTTCTTTAAAAAAAAAAAAAGCCCTAAAATCGTTTCTACAACAATATATAGACTTTTGCAATAGAGGGAATAGGTGCAAAAACCCCGAGCAATAATTAATGGCCAAGCTGACATGTATTCCATTAAGTGCAAGTAGCTGTCACAAACATCTTAATTTAAAGAGTTGGGGATTGGGGAATCGCTGCCCCTCGAAAAGCTGCGTCCTGCTGCCGCTCACAGAACTGGTACATATCAGGCCCTTAAATTTTTAAACATGGCTTTCATGTCTTCGAGAGCTGAAAAGCCTTTGAAAAGTCAGCTTGTTAGGAAATTCACCTCATAGACTCCTACTTCAAGGATTGGGCGAGGCACTTGGGTGCTGGCAAAACCGAAGTGAGGGTGGGCGAAAGGTCTGCAGGTGACGCAACAGTGTCTTGTGCTCCAGAAGCAGCAGGAAGGCCAGCTCTGAAAGCACGAGCAGAGCCACACTGCCGCAGTCACCTTTTGAAGATGCAAAATATACCTTCTTGATAGAAATGCATTTAGAATCTTTAACCCTCTCCTTAGGGTTCCTTTTCTAGTTTCTACCAAAAAAAATAAAATAAAAAAAAAATAAAGGGCAGTATTTTGAAGTAGGATGAAGTTGGAGACTCAAATCCAGTTCTCCCTAGGGCTCCATATTACTGTAAGCACCAGGCCAGTGACTCTGCCTTGGGCACTTCTACCTGGGGACAAATTCTCACCCCCAGCAAGGCGCCTTGCATCCTTCAGGCCTGTGTACAAGCTGTGACCCCTATGAGAGCTAGCCTAGTGCCCTCTGCCATTACCAACCACCCCTGTATTCCTCTCTCTAGGGCTAGAGAGCGTACAGGATTCCTATCTGGTCACAGAGCTTAAAGTGAACGGGAAGAGGAAGAGGAAAAACCAACACAACTCAGGTTAACAACGTCAAAATCCAGACTCTCTCATACAAACTATGTGAATGGACCTGATCATCTTTTTATCAACAGTAAGTCTGATAATCCCCAGTAGTGGCTGCTCTGTTTCACTCACCATTTATGCTGAAAAAAGTGAATGCCTGGGGACTCTGTGGATTAGCGGCTCCCCCACAAACAGGAGAACACCTGTATGCAGTCTGAATTTCACAAGCAACAAAGCTTGCTGGCAGCATGCAGCAAGGTCTCTCTTACTTTCTTGAATCCACTGTGGCAATATTATCTAGTCCAGGAAAGAACAGCTCTTTACTCATCTCTCCTGATTTGAGTATTTTTTAAAAACAGTATTCTCTATTGCCCGTAAGAATGACTAATAACTGTTGGCTGTAATTTCCCAGAGTTTGTGGGTATGTCTTCTACAGTCTTCCTTGGGCTTGAATTGGCTGTATCTCATCTGGGGGCCTGCTAGGGTTTCAAACTTGATTTAACCAAAAGCCCCATCCTGCTCTTGGTTCAGAGGGCAGAACTTGATGGTACTCTTGAACTTCCTACCTCTGCCCCCACACCTGAGAGTCTCCCTGCCCACTACCTTCCCTACAGCACAGGCCATCAGACAGACAGAGGAGCCAGAAAACTCAGTTCAAAACTGCAATCTCTACAGCCACCTCTCCTTCGGTAACGCAGCCTTCATTCTGAAGGTCACCGAATGAGTCAGGCAAGGACAGACACAGAGGCCACAAGTTCTCTGACTTGTGTTTTGGAGATAAATTAGCCTAGGCAGAGAGGGAAAAGCAGGACCTCATTAAGCTCAGCTAATGGCTGGTGGGAGGACAGGCCAAATTAACAAAAATTCTGAATGATCAAAACACAGTTTTGGTATTTTATATACAGTTCTCATGAGCTAGACAAGTTTGCTAGTGTAAGTTCTGAGTCAGAAATAGATGAAAGGAAATTGCAACCACAAATAGCCAAACATGTCTCTGAAGAGTGAATTTCTATTCTAACAGAGTGATGTTCTTGTACATGAATTCTGATGCCCATCGTTTCAGGATATCCTTATTTACCCACACATACCCGATTTATTGAGTATCCCTAAGAAGAAAGTAGAAAGTCCCAGGGGAGGAAAGACCTCAGCATCCTCAAAAAACTTGGGAAATAGCCATTTCTTAAGTGCTATTAAACTGTTACCTTAGTCGAAAACAATAATGCTGGACTCCGTATTTATAGTCTAGATATACAAGGTTATTTTGAGTGGAACAATTACACAGGAAACATTTCAGGTGAATCAAGGATTAGACTTAAAAAATTAAAACACAAGTAAAACGCTTTGCAATTTGAACACAGATTGTTCCTGCAAAGGGCTGTTTCTGAGGAGAAGCACCTGCCCCCTCCCCCACAAGAGAGTCTTCTCTTCGAGAAGCACTGCTCACAGGCTGCTGATTCATTTTAAAGTTGACCATAAAGCAGCAAAGGTGAATCTTTAGAGCTTTCAATGGTAGCAAACCACCTGCTGCAGCACCTGTGCCAAGGGCTCCCTACCATCGTCGCAGAAGGCACATCACCGGCTCTTTCGAAGTGCAGCAACTGTTTCAACAGAGGATAGCCTTGTTCACTGGCTGGGCAAATTATTTTGTCATAGTTTTGCCTCACCAGAGTCTAAAGGATCACAACTGGTGACATTATACCAATCCTTCTCACTGAAAAGCTATCGACGAAATAACATTAGTTCGAGTCATCACTATTCACTACTGACTTTTTCTTCCAGCCTCTATTCTCTTTCCTTTCAGTTTGCTGAGTACAGTACTACTTATTTTCTTAAGTTCTGAATTTCATGGAAATGTCTATGCTATCAATATATGGTTCATCATTCGCATCTGTGAATGAAGAAATCAGCTACATGTCATTAAAAAACTGATATTGGGTCCCAGTATACAAAACAGGATGGGAAATAAAATCATAACAAGAACACAGCAAACAGGCACGGCTAAAATCACACACCCAGTGAAATATTCCTTATAAGACTTTTCCTTATATACATCCAAACAGAGCATATTGTATCCTGCTTCATCAGTGTAGAGGACTTACCTGCAGCTCTCTGACCTGCTTCTGCTTTGTTAACCCCTGAGGGACTCAGGTCTCCCACGTACAACCAGCTGATGTCACCAGGAGAATTCTGCCTCTGTGAAGGCTCAGAACTCTTGCTCCACTTTCTGCTCCATCACCTCCTGACCTCCTGGACTCTAGGCCCTGCCCACCCAAGGATTTCACCTCCTTACGCTCCTTCCTGTTTCAGCGGCTACAGGGGCCTCACCTCCTTGTTCGCCTGGACCTGGGCTGCCTGCCAGGTTCCTCAAGCAAAGCGGGACTCTGCTCACTACTGGCCAGTCTGGTCCTTCCTGTGGTCATCCAGAAAGAATTCAGAAAGAACTGAGGACCACACCCTCTGTACATGCGGATTTTCTCGCTTGGAACAATGTTTCCAACAGCAGACATAAGGGTCCTCCTTACCATCTCTCATCCTCCCCTCTCCGTGGTGCATAAGCAACGGGAAACCAGAGCGATTCTGCACATGAACACACTACCACAGGGGTGTGCTGCCCACGGGGTCCAGCTTCTCAGCAGACCTCTGCAAAGAGGCAGTAAGACCAGCTTTCAAGAAGGCCGGGCCCCCCAAACTCTTCTCCTTGAGCTGCTGAGGTCTTCAGAGGGCACGGGGACAGCTGAACTTCACTTCTTATTGGGAATTCTAGAATAATACATAGAAGTTTTCTTAGGACACAAAACTTCTTCCCTAAGGAAAGAAGTCAAGGAGGATAATGCAGACCAGAATTTATAAAAAAATCTAATGATTATACACAGATACATGGCTTGCTATGTGAAGTTTCATTTTAGCAATAGTACTACTTTTGGTTTAAATATATACAGAGCCTGAGAAGTTGCTGAAAGGAGATGTGAAAACACTTGTTGAATGGTTGAATGAACAGACGTGACCTAATCAAGGCGTTCTCTCTCACACACACACACACTTACACACACACGATTTTCTTCGAAAATTTATGGGAAATCCCATTTTCGTTGAAAATTTTCACCCTCAGGTGAGTTCCGGAAGTGGCGAAGGGGAAAGCAAGGGCAAAGAAAAGCAAGCTAGACTGATGAAGCACTTTTTTAGCAAAACAATTAGCAAAAAACAATCTCCCTCACTGAAATAACGGACAGATCCTCTCAGATAATTCACACTAGAAGTTTCTCACCCAAACATCTAGGAGATTAGTGCACAAGAGGTTATCAGGGTCTGAGGCAGGACTCAGGTGGGACTCTCACAGTGGTATGTGCATACCTCGCCACCCAGGTGGGCCTACATCCGCTCGTCCACTTGACTACCATGCCAAGAAGTACAGGTATTTCCGGAGAGCTTGCTACATGCAAGGTACTTCTCTGGGGGCGGGGCGGGCAGCTATACGAAGGACCAAGACAAGCTCTCAGTCTGATAGGAGAATGAAAACAAAAGGCCCGTAGTATGTGCAAGTGTGCAGGCCACCTCTGCCATGTGGAGACTGGATGGGTTACATAACTCTGGAGCCTCTGACCTTGTCATGGATAGCGTACAGCCTTAAGGTACAGGTGCTCGTCTCTGGGGCCTGGCAGAAGCACTACATCTAACAACATGCCATTTGCACACTTCCTTTATCCCCCTGGCTGCATCTTATTGTTTCCATCCTTGTTTTTTTGTCCTACCATGGCTTATTTGCTGAATTTTTAGCGTGGGTCCTCTACCTGTTATTATAAGCCATGTCAAATTCCCTTGGAAAATAAACAGGTCTACATTCTGAAAGAATAAATAACCAACCAACTGGACACAATACAGACAGCACTTTTTATTACCACAGGTAACTTTCTCCGAGGGTTTGTCTGTCAGGCACCATTCCAAACACTTTCCGAGTACTGGCTTATTTATTCTTTACGATCATCTGTTGAGATAGCTGCAGTTATTAACTCTAGCACAGAGGAGGAAAATGAAGCCCTGAGAGTTATTATAAACCCTGCTAGGAAGAGGCTCAGCTCAGGGGTCTCTGGCTTGGGCTGCAGCCCCAGCTTCCTGTTCTGGCTTGAGAGGCTTCCCCTGCTGTTCTACGTCAGGATGCTATTGTGTGCTGCCCAGGCTTGCAGTCCTTCAGCAACCCTGGCCCACGCTCACAACCCCTCCCGCACCCCATGGAGGGGCCAGCAGGAGCTCCCATGCCTGGAGCCTGTACCGCTGCAGGAGGAGCTCTGTAAGGACAGGCCATGTGCTGCTCACTGTCAGAGAGGCCATGTGAGCCACACAGGTTTGTAAGGAAGTTTGATTGGGCTGGCTGAACAAGGGAGAACCTCACCACTCTGCCATGCGCACTGGGCCCGGGATCCTCGGCCACCCTTCCAGAGAGGCACATCTGGGTGCTGCTGCCTGCTGCCAGTGCTGGTGGCCCCTTTGAGACCACTCTGTAGCTTGCCCTGCCTGTGTTGGGATAATTCCACCTGTCTAGGCGATGCTTCTAACATCATACAACTGTTACTCTGTGAGTTGTAAAGCATATGCATCCAAGTGTCACCAAACTGGGGGGAACAAAACAGCGTAATTTTTCCAAGGGAGAAATGCCTTCCTGATTAGTGACAATAAAACAGACGTGATTTCAGTCTAACTTACTATGCTCAGAAGTCCCACACTTCAAACTGGAACGGGTACCTTTAGAGAACTCAGCCAGCACTGAAGCCCTCCCATCTCTTCTGCTTGGACAAACTCTTCTCTTGTTTCCTGCATTCTTATCATCTAGGCTCTTTGCCTGACAGTTAATCATGTGTGACTCTGTCATCTGTGCCATCGTGCCCAATTGTTATTTAACTCTTACATGGTTAGGTCATGTTTCTGACTGTTTTCTATGGAAATTTCTTGCCAGGAGACCACCGTGACCCGAGTCTCGGGGGATTCTTCAGAATATATACACTCAAGGATTAGTTTCATAGCAGGAAAGGCCATAGAAAGTCCTCAAAGACTATGTCCCTCAATTGAACCTATTTTAAATGTCCCGCACTGGGTCACTTATAAGTGAATGTAAGGATACTCTACAGAGCAGTCTCTAAGGCAGAATGGTCCACGTTCTGGTCAAATGAGAAGGGTGAGAAGCAAAGCTTTGAGACAAGGCAGCTTGGGAATGTGACTCAGGCTATCTGGCTCCAAACCTGGGCCTGTCCCACCTTCCCTCTTACCAGCCTGCCCAGGTCAGCAGGGAGGAAATACAGGCGACCGGCAAGCCGAGATGGCAAGTCCAGTAAGCGAACGGGTGCAGGAGCCATGGGGAAGCAAGGGGCAGTGTCTACATTCCTGGTTGTCATGGGATTGCTCAGCAGCTGAGGAAAGCAAACGGCTCTGAGCGGGGTCACTAAGGACCAGCGCTTCGCGCCCACTGTGTGCGGGGCAGTGTGCTATGACAGGAGGGGCACAGGGTCCTATAACCCAGCCTCTGACCCAGCAGCGCCAGCTGTGCATTTCCAGGAGGGCTCCTTTTTCCTTTCTCTGTTGCAGGGGCATCAGCATCCAGTGGTCTCCAACTGAGGCTGCCCCTCTCCCCTGCTCCACATGGCCCAGCCCGCAGCCTCATCCCTGCCTACTGGTCCCTCCGGGCTGCAGATGCGCCGCTGGGTCTGGGGAGCAGTGGGTGCGCAGGGAGACAGAGGCAGACTTCAGGCAAGCAGGGGGTTAATAGCTCATAAAATAAAACCCTCTAACACAAAAATGTTATTTTAATTGTATTACATTGAGGAGCCCTGAGGGTCGTGGGGTAGATAATCAAAAAGGGACAAGGAGGAAATTAAAAAAGGGAAGAAGGCAATCAAAAAGGCCATTTAGGAGAGCCCCTTAATCCTCCATAGAAAGAACACTAATTATACTACAGAATCTCCTTATAATTAACCCTGATATAAAGTGTTTTTTGAGCAGTAATAACTTTCACATTCACAATCGTTTTGATCGCAAACTCCGGTGCACACCTCACAAACATCAGCTCTCACAGGTTGGCTGGACTTCCCCAGAGAGCCTCCGGGCTGCACTGATGTTTACAACCAGAAGGGGACCGTGTCGGCCCCTCAGCCGACTCCACCATCCCACTGAATCCAGCCACTGTTTTCCTCCTTCTTGGCAAAAATAGCCCCAAATGCAATCATACTTGTGCCTCCTTTCTCTTCTTTGTAATTGTTTCCCTGTGCTCATTTTTAGCCTTTAGCATGCCTTAGAATATGTCACGGCCGCAAAGCCCGCTGAAGTCCCAGCATAGCTTCCGTGGCAAAGAGAGCCCTGTTTGCATTCACCTATATTCTCAGGCCACCGGGCACACATACTGCTGTAATGGTTCTTAGCATTTCCAGACACAAGCAAGGATTCAGACAGACTGCTAAATCCCATCCAAAATAAGAGCTGCACTTTCTTCTAACCAAGAGCTGATCCCTCACAAACCCAAGCTCTGAATCGCCAACTAGTAAACTTCAGGCACAAAACAAATCAGAGAGAAGTGGCAGCTAGTTCTGGATTTCAGGTGTCTGGGGCTCGCTGGGAACAAAAACACAATGGCAAAGCAAGCAGGACCCATGTGAGAAGAGCCAAGGGCCTGGGACAGGTTGTTTGTGACTTTTTTTTTCAATGGCTCAAAAGTGAAAAGAATCTGTGTTTGTCCTTACATGAACCGGCCATCACTCTCATCCCAGCCAGTAAGAGAAGGAGCAGGATCTCTGATCCCACGAGATCCCTGTGGAGATAGTCTCAATGGGCACCTGCCTGCCAAGTGAAACCCTAGGAGAGGTGTGGGGCACTTCGGACATTCACAGCACTTGGAAGGTATCCGTCCCCTCTGAATGACTCCCGGACCTGGCTTCACCCTCTCCCCACAGATGCACAGCCAATGTCCGTGAAAGGCCTCTGCTCACAATAGGCCACATCCCCACTTCGCTCCGAGATGGGGAAAACTGAGATTAGTGAAACACTGTGCCCAGTGTTTTTCTTCTGTATCAAAAGATCGAATGCCAAAGGAATCTTTCCATTTACTCCTGCATGCTATTGGAACTAAAACCTCATTTCTCCTTCCCTTCTGGGTGATTATTTTTTTATGGGGAACTTAGCAAGATAAGATGCTTCCTTTTTTACTTTTTGAAAACCAGAATCGCACTGAAAAACAAATATCCTCTCACCATTCAATAGTATTCACAAAGGATCTGCAATACACCCACCCACCATGCAGCCAGGCCATATAGGGCAGGGACTGTACTGTCTCTGCTTTTGTGAGGGGGAGGTTGCTCCTAGCTGATGATCTGTGTGGCTGATCAGTAAGTTATAGCTCATTGATACAGACCAACAGAGGATATCAGTCCATTTCCACTTTAACAAAATAACTAAATAAATCATCACCTCCTCATACACCTATAGACACATAATTCACTCAAATATGGACAAGTAGATTAAAAATAAAGAACAGGTTGTAAGTGTCCCACCATCTACATTTTACAAGTATGATACATTTACATGTACATGTGGACACTCCTCGTTTAACAACCTATCTGGTTAATGACTATTTTGAATCGCTGGAGATGTGACGTACCGACTTAGGACTGGATGGTTGGACTTGGAACCTGCACTTGGATTTACACCGCAGGAACATGAGCAGCAGTGGGGCCTTATGGTGGCTTCTCCCCAACACAGTGCTATAACTGCTGCTGCTTGTACAGGAGTACAGTTTAATGTTGTGCTGTACATGACAGTATTGCACGGAAGAGTTGTGCAAATAAAGCAAAGTCATCAAGCCAGTTTCCTCTGACCGTTTCTTTGTTCTGAATATTGTAATGTCCACACTATACACAAGGCCTCATTTAGTGACCAATTCTGTTAGTGACCTAGTCACAGGCATGGACCTCAGTCAATGAATGTCTGTTCACTAAAGAGAATTTTTAAAAATCTGTATTAACTCCCTCAAATCCATTCATTAATACATCAGTATATGATGAGTATCAGTCATTCCTTATCACCTAAAAATGAGGCAGACACAGATACTGCCCTTCAGAAACTAACAGCGTAGCAGGGGAACCAACTCACACTTACATATAATCAAACTGTAAATTTCAGTGTGAAAGTGCCATGGGAGGTACAGACTAAGAAAAACTTTGTAAAATGATGAAGCTGCTAAATGGAAGGTCTTATTTGTCTCATTTGAATTATCCCACCTGAACAGATAGCTAACACTTTGTTGGGACAGTCCCCCTTCGGTGGGAACTTTATGCTAGGTTTTAATTACTATTAGGACAGGAGCTGGAATCCAACAGGAAGAGGTGAAGCTCACGCTGACCCTACTTCTCTTCTGGTGTCCCTGGCGGTGAGCTGTGGGTCCTCACACTGGGTTCCCACCTGGTCCTCTTCACTTTTCCCACTTTTATGGTGTTCCATCAAAATTGCATTGCTAAAGAGCCCCATAAGCATAAAGATTCAGTTCACTTATCACTTTCCTTATTCCAACATTCTCAATATATTTTGACTGGATCTTCTGGGAATAAGTTCTTAACCCCAAAACTCTGGAGTCAGGAGTCCTGGGTTCAGGTCTCAGAATAGGCACTCATTCCAGTGACCTTGGAAAAACCCATGTATGTACCCATGCCTCCAAGCCCTTTGTTGTTAGGTCTCAACACTGACATCTCCCAGCATTGTGAGTACAGAGACACAATACACAGCCCTGCACTGTTACACAAACACATTCTCATACAACCATGGCTAGGAATCTGGGTAGGCACAGGCAATCTTGGGCTGAGATCCTGGTTTGCAAAGCCCTGGGTCGGGTAGGCTTGTCTTGACCAAGAAGTGTGTCAGCAAATGGCATCTAACCCATACCTATTGGGCTGGAATCATTTGGGCAGGCACCCATTCATTTATTCCTCTGTGTAATAAACAGTTTAATCTGTTTAATTAAACTGTGAAATGCACAGTTTAATCCAGTTTACACTTCGTGTCATCAGTACATTCTGATGGGATGCTACATTCTATTGGAAATATTACTTTAAAATTTTAAGGCTAGTTGCTCACAATAGACTTAGTTTCAACCTGAGAAAGGGCTAGATTCCATCTTTTCTGGCTTCCTTTCTAAAAATAGTAACACTAGCGGTACTGCATCAAAGTGGTCCTTGCTGTCCTATCCCTCTCCATGTTTCTCTCTTGTCATATTTTGAATAAATAAAACCACAGAGAGCAAATAGCTCATGCTTGGGAAGCAATGTTAAAACATAGTCCTAGACTAAAATTCAACAACAAAAATACTAGAACTGAACCAAGCTTTTGACTTAATAGATGTCTACTAGGGTTCTACCCCACAAAATCAGAATACACATTCTTTTTGGCTGCACATGGGTGATTTTCCATAATAGACCACATGCTAGCTCACAGAACATGTTTAAGTAAATGCAATGGAAGTGAGGTGATCCCATGTATATTATCAGACCATAGTGCAATTAAACTGGAGATCAATAGCATAAAAGAAACCGTAAGACCTTCACAAACATTAGAAACTGAATAACACTCTCCTGAACAACCAATGGATCACAGCAGAAATTAAAGAAGAAATCAGATGGTTTTTACAATTTAATGACAATCTCAGTACAACATACAGCAATCTATTGGATACAACGAAAGTAATTTTATGTGGCAAATTCATAGCAGTGAATACCCACACTAGGAAAACAGAGCAAGCTCAAATTAACAAACTAATGGTGAATCTTAAGATCTAGAAAAAGAAGAACAAGAGAAACCCAAGCTCATATAAGGAAGAAAATTATAAAGATCAGAGCAGAAATCAATGCAATGGAGACTAACAGAATGGTACCAAAAAAATCAATGAATCAAAGAGTTGGTTTTGTGAAAAAAATACATGAAATTGATAAACCATTAGCCAACCTTATCAAAAAAGGGAAAGAAAAGTCTCAAATTCATGCAGTTAGAGATGAAAATGGTGAAATCACAACACATCCAGCAAAAATCCAGAGGATCCTCAATACTTACTTCGAGAACCTGTACTCTAATAAAATGGAGAACACAGAAGAAATGGAGATTTCTAGATATGTACGAATTAGCAAAGTTGAATGAAGAAGATATAAAAATTCTAAACACCCCAATTACAATCACTGAAATTGAAAATATAATTATAAACTTACCAACAAAGAAAAGCCCAGGTCCCGATGGCTTCACTGCTGAATTCTACATGACATTTAGAGAAGAACTACTGCCACTACTCTTTAAACTTTTCAATGAAATTGAAAGAGAAGCAATACTTTCAAATTCATTCCTGGAAGCAAGCATTACTTTGATTCTAAAACCAGGGAAAGACCCAAACAAAAAAGAGAACTACAGGGCTGGGGATTTAGTTCAGTGGTTCTGCTGCCTTGCAAGTGCAAGGTCCCAAGTTTGATCCCTTGTACAAAAGAGGGAGGGGGGATGAATGAACTAACTATAGGCCAATCTCCCTAATGAACATAGATGCAAAAATCCTAAATAAGATACTGGCAAACAGAATACAGAGGATCAGGTCAGATTTATCCTAGGAATGCAAGGATGGTTTGGCATACATAAATCAATAGATGTAATACACCATATTAATAGAGTTAAGGACAAAAACCATATGATCATCTCAATAGATGCAGAAAAAGCATTCAACAAAATTCAACACCCACTCATGATAAAAGCCCTACAGAAAATTGGAATAGATGGTCTTTACCTCAAGTTGATAAAGGCTATCTATGAAAACCCAAGGGCCAACATCATACATAATGGTCAGAGAATGAAAACCTTAAAGGAAAAAATGAAAACAAAATCTTTGTAAACAGGGAAGGGTAAAGGGGGTGAAGGGAGAGCAGGTGTATGGGGAAAAAATAAGAACCAAGACATAGCATGTAAAGATGTAAGACCCCAATGATAAATGTAACTGTACTGCTTGCTTTAAATGTACCAATATTGGGGTGGGGATGAAAACCATGCTAAAATCAGGAATAAGACAAGGAGGTCCACTATCACCACTCCTGTTCAGTATAGCTTTGGAAACATTAGCCACAGCAGTTAGACAAGAGAAAGAAATAAAACAATAAATATAGAAAGGAAGAAGTGAATTTGTCATTATTTGCTGATGACATGATACTCTACATAGAAGACCCAAAAAACACCACCAAAAGATTTCTAGACTCAATTGACAGATACAGCACAGTAGCTGGATACAAGATAAATACTCAACAATCAATAGCCTTCTTGAACACAAATAACAGTCTCACTGAGTCAAAATAATAAAAAAAGAAATATCTAGGAATCAATCCAATAAAGGAAACAAAAGACATCTACATTGAGAACTACAATACTCTGAAAAAAGAGACCAAAGAAGATAAAAGAAAATAGAAAGATATCCTTTGCTCTTGGGTAGGAACAATCAATATAGTGACAATGGCAATACTTCCAAAACTACTACACAGATTCAATGCAATCCCTATTGAAATCCCAACAGTATATTTTATAGAACTAGAGAAAACAATTTAAAAATTCATTTGGAATCAGAGAGACCCAGAATAACAAAAGCCATTCTAGGCAACAGAGACACGGCAGTGGGTATCCCCATCCCTAACTTGAAACTATACTACAAAGCCACTGTGATAAAACAGCATGGTACTGGCAAAGAAACAGCCCTGAGGATCAGTGGAACAGATTAGAAGGCACAGAAACAACTCCTGGCATACTCAGCTATCTCATCTTTGACAAAGGAGCCAAATTCCCAAAAGAATTAAAGGAATCCTACCACAGCGATATATGCACATCCATATTTATAGCGGCACAGTTCATAATAGCTAAAATTTGGAAACAGCCCAACTGCTCATCAACTGCAGATTGGATAAAGAAGATGTGTTTTTGTTTTATAAAATGGAGTACTACTAGAGATATTTACAGCCAAGTGGATGCACATTGAGGCCATGCTCTTAAGTGAAATTAGTAAGTCACAGGTGTGTAAATACCGAATAGTTTCTTTGTTGTGAAAAACTAAAACTATAAATAAGGATCAAAATGTGTAATTGGTATTGTGTAATAGGAAGAACAGAGCTAAAAGAGTAGAGGAAGAGGGAGGGGTAGGAGAAGGGTAAAAAGGAAAAAGAAAAAATATGTGAAAAGGAAAAACATGGAAATAATGTCTTTGTGAACTGGGAAGGGTGGAAGGGCTGAGGGGAGAGGGCTGGGGAATGGGGGAAAGTAAGAATCAAGATAAGTCATGTAAAGGTACAAGATCCCAATGATGAATGTAGCTGTACTGTATACCTAAAATGTACCAATAAACTCAATGAAGACAACAACAACAACAACAAAAGTAGTCCTTGCTATCATTGTAAGTAGCCATCGTTTCCATGTGAGGCTCTCAGGGTCTTGTCTTCCTTCTGCTGACCATGGGACAGGGTCTGATGGGGAAGAAGCGGGAAGGTCTTCCTTCCTCTGCAAGGGGAGGCAGCCTTCCTCTACCATTCCAGGGGTGCATCCTGGAGCCGTGCAGACACCTGCCAGCAGCTGGAAATGTGGGGGTCATTGAGGACCATGAGGAATTCCCTTTGTCCTTCTTATTCTGCTAACTGAATCTGGCCCAGGAGTCCGAACTTTTCATGATCTGACTTGTTTTGCTGTCTTCCAAAATAATTACAACTATTCTTTCTTTAAATCACAGAAGTGATCCATCCTACCTTAAAAAGACACAGTAGTAAGTAGACTAAAAATCAGAAGGCTTTCACATTCCCTAATCCAGCTCTTTTTTTCCAAGGTAAAAACTTTTTAATGTATGTTATTTCTTCTAGGCTAGTTTACATACTTAAAGTATATACTTAAATGTGTGTGTGTGTATGTGTATGGGCTCATGATTTTTTTTGCACATTATTCTATGATGTTTTACTTTACTTAATGATATAGCATGTATTCATCTCCAGGTCATTATATGTATACAATATTTGTATGATTTTCTAATAGAGGTATGGTGCCACACAGAATGAACAAAGAGGCGCTACAATCTGAATTCTAATGTTTCAACAAAATCTCAGTGAGTTCCTCTTACAAAGAACACTTCCTTTTATAGGGAGAACAGCATTTCTTCATTTGTTTGTTTGTTTTTTGAGACAAGGTCTCACTATTTAGTTGAGACTGACCTGGAACTCACTATGTAGCCCAGGCTGGTCTCGAACTCACAGCGATACTCCTGCCTCAGCCTCCCGAGTGCTGGGATTACAGGCGTACACCACATGCCCAGCATTTCTTCACTTCTTGATAACAACCTGGCAGATTGTGAGGGGAACCCAGGGAACAGGGACCCTGCCCAGCAATTTCGACTGAAGAAGCTTGAGGGTTCTGGCAAGCCTTACAGACTAAGCAACCATCAGGGAGGGCAAAGGTGCTCACTCAAGCAGGTGGAAAGAGAAAGGTCCACCTTCCTGGTATCCCAGTAGTGCGTCTGCCTCCACCACAGCAGCTCATCTTCCTATGGCCAACATTAAGCGTGTTCTTTAAACATGTGTGTTTTAGAAATATGCAACAATTTAATTTGTCAGGTGTTTTCTTTCCCAGAAAGCATGATTCAACCAGAGAACACTGTTTCAAGGATTCTGAAACTCGGATTCAAGAAGGGGAGATGGCTGTAAGGAGACATCCGAAAAAATAGAACCAGCAAGGGTTCCAAACTCGCTGAAGAATCAGTCATTTGCCTAGAGATGGTCTCAGCTGCTAAGAGCAAAAGGTGGCTTCAGACAAAAAGAGTAGATTTTTAATAAAAAAAAGTTGATGGCAAGGAGAGTGAGCACATGACATCCCGCCCCCTTTTCAAGGCAGCATCAATAATCACCATGGCACTCCTTTCCAAGGAGCCAAGAGCTGCTGACTTCTTCTTTACTCAGTATTCATGTCAGTCATTACCATAGACGGCGCCATTACCATCACCGGAGCCACAGCCTCTATTATAACCAACCACGACTTAGGGTTTCACAAGGAGACGTGAATTGCACAAGCTTAAAGTTGCTGTTTGGGTTCTTTTTCAGCCAAGTATCTGTAGAGCAGGAAAAAGGGTGGTCTGAGCTGATTTATCAGGTTCTGCCCCCACCAGATTAGAAACTCTGTGCAGGCAAAGTCTTCACTCCCTGAAGAGTCCAAGACAAATACTCAATTTAGAGCAGATGCCAAAGCTGAATAACTACCTGAATCAGCTGTAAGTGGAATAGCATCTACCAGTGGCAGATGTTCAGTTCGCAGAGTCCAAGAATATAATAAAGCTGTTCTCTTAAAATATCTTGCTTGGATGGTCAAGGCTTCGCATATATACTTTCAATGAGATATTGTTAAATGGACCTATTACCTTCAAATACGATGTGACAGAAAACACAGCAACCTTTAAGGAAAATATAACAGCAGGAAGGGTGAGTGCCTGAATAGTGGGTTGTACGTGATGGGAAGCTGGGTGAGAGGGAGCCAGCACCTTTTAAATATTCAAGAGGCAGCAAAGGTCAGGTGCACACAGCCAGATCAGGCTGAAGCTTTTGTCCTTGGGGCCAGCAGATGGCTTCCCAAGTCCCACCAAAGAATCTGCTTTCATGCCTTCGGAAGCTTATTTGCAGTTTCAGTGTGGAAGCTATCCTCATCAGAAAAATTAAGCAAATAAAAATGAAATAAATAAAAGGCCTTACCCCGATTTGGCCAGCTTAGTTCAAGTGTGTGATGGGCAGGCTGAGCAAGACCTTCCAGCTTGTGTGAGACGTGATACTCACTGGTGTTTTCACTCTTACAGACATACACAATATCCTCACACGCATGCCCATCTGCACACACTTACAAACACTTATGTACACAGTCACACATACATTCCCTACACTCACACATTCACACCCTCTATACTTAGATTTACATACACATGTGCACTCACGCATACCCGCACTGCCCTATTAGCCCAACAGAGCAGACTCGGCTGTATTTCCCCTCTCCCATTACACTCCTCTCAGTCTAAACAAAAAATTGCCTTCTTTTGATAGAAATCTCCTTCTTCTAAAGGGACAGTCTCATAAACCCAGGCCCAGGGGACTGTATAGGAAATAAGTGTGCACCCGCTCTGCGGAAGCCACTTTATCGCTGAGATGGTATTAGCCTGTTTCTCTGGAGGAATTCTGCCTCAGAACTTTTATAAGTAGGAGACTCAATTATGCTTCTTATGAGTTCCCTAAATTTGGAAATGGAGCTAAATAAGGAAATATATTAGTCAAAGTCCTTCTCAACCACCTCCCTGAGTCATTTATCAACCCCACCCCCAGCTTTCTTGGGGTGATTTCTTTGATTCAGTGTAACTACCAACAGGGGCAACGAGAAAACAGGCTGCTATAGTAAGATGGAAAACTGAAAAGCAAGGAAACCAATGCCCAGCTTAGACAGTGCATGTATGGTCAGTACAGGGTCAAGGCTCTATGGGCGAATAAGGGTCCCCATGAGGCCAATGCATTTCATGCTGAAGAAGCCAGCGGTGCTGCTTTGTGTTTCTGAGGTAGATCTTTGGACTTTAACTAAAATATGGAAATTGATGTTGTCAATATTTGGGGATTAGAGAGGGTATTCCCTCAAGAATGAACGCTAAGGCAGGAAAGAGATCATGGTCTGAAGGTTTAACTGTGTGGCCCCACCCAAAGGGTGATGGCAGGGTCATGGAAGTCACCAGGTAGAGCTGCCTGGAAGGCAGAGTTGGACTGGAACCTGCCTAAATCCACTAATCCACTAGGAGAAGGAATGGAAATCAAGTGTGGTCACCGCAGCAGAGAGGAAGGGGGTCATCACGGCAAACAGGACCAATGACCCACTAGGATTTTTTTATCAGATGACCCCAGTGACCATGAAGTTGACCTGCCTCATACACAGGTACTCAGGTGAGGGAAGAAGGTGTGTGCAAGCGAGGAGGGGGTGAGATGCGAATGAGGAAGTGAAGATGAAAGGAAAGGGGAAAATGAGGTGGGGTGAGGGGAGAAGGCGCAAGAGACGGCAATGGAGCAGCAACTCCACTGATCTTCAGTCCACTTCAGTTCTTGAGCCTATCAGAGGCTTGCACAATTTTTAGCATTTAACCACAGCTATTACTCATCCAATGTGACCCTAAATCCATGTTCTCCGAGTGTGGTCCTCGGTTAGCTGCACCAACATCACCTAGGAATGTGTAAGAAAAGCAAGCTTGAACCTGCTGTGGTAGCACACACCCGTAATCCCAGCATTCTGGGAATCCAAGGAAGGAGGATCACAAGTTAGAGCCTAACCTAGTCAAGTTTGAGATCGTATCTCAAAATAAAGACTGAAATAAAAAATAATTGGGGATGTAGTTTGGTGAAAAGGCCCCAGGTTCAATCCCTAGTATTAAGAAAAAGAAAAGAAAACAAACTTGGGTATGGTCCAGTCTTACTGAATCAGATATTTGAGGTGCAGCCCAGCAATTGTGCTTGAATAAGCTCTCTTCACGATTCTGATATATGATAAAGTTTCAGAACCACTGCCCTAAACACAATGTGATGATTATACCTAGAACTTCCCTTGAAAAACAGCTAGAGAAATAATACATAGGAATATTCTGTTTTTATACATCAGTTTTGGCAGCTTGGGGGATTTGTCTGTGCTCATCTCTGAACATTGCAAAGACAAGTTTTTGAGAGTGAACAGCTCTCTGCTCATGGGACAGTTACCAAAGTAATGGCACACTGCTGACTTCCTGGGATCCCTGATCTCCCCATGGATTGGATATGCCTTCTTTCATTTTCAGATACTTTGAGCAAAGTAAGATTCTCTGAAATGAGAGAGAATGAGAGCCACACGCCTTAGTAACATGCTTAGTTACAAGTCCAGTATACTTGACCCAAAAACTACAAAGCATGGGCTGTGACATCACAGGGATCGTGAAGCATCTTTGAGGTAACAGATGGGGCTAGAAACTTCTGTGACACATCTGGCCATGACTAACTAACCTAACCTATGTTCCTGCATTTCCAATACATCAGTCTGGTATTTGTTTCTACCTTGCTTTTCTTGTTTTATTTTCTCTGCTGTGCACACGCAAGTTTTACTTGCAGACAACTGTGGGCAGCACAGCTGGGTATAAAAGAGAGTTATTTAACAGTGTTATTTAAGGTGTGCACCTTAGCCATGCAATTTACAAAAGCAAATCTCAGAGGCACAAAGCATCAGAGAGCAAAACAACAGTCACTGACATCTCTTCAGAGGCAAGAAAGAAGCTGAGTCACTGAGCCAGCGATTGAAGAGAAGGCAAATATATCACAGAACAAAGACCAAGCCTCCACCTGGGTCATAGGACATCTGCCTCAGAGATGTTCCCCAACACAGAAAGATTTGTTGCTTATGATAAAAGACATCTGTGACAAGACATACTGAACAAAGCATCGTCTGACCCCTAACTAAACATAGCTTGCTTTATAAAAGGTTGATTTTATATAATATTGCCAAACACTATTTCTGTAGCTCTTTTGAGAAGAGACAGACCAGCGAATGTCATATCTGTTGCAGGCATCATTCTAATCTGTGCCTGGGAAAGTATGTGACACTCATACCATACCTCTCTAATCTGCTACTTATAAAGCACTGAAACAAATGCTATTCAATTAAAATAAAACCAGTTGTACTACTGAGAGCCAGCCATCTTTAGAACTGCACTAGGCATCCAAAGGGCAGAAAGAATGAAAACAAAAACAAAACAGAAAGCCAAACCGGTACTACTTTTACCTCCCGAAGGGACAAGGCAGACAGAAGTTCTTTGGTGCCAAAATGTGTGTGTTCAGAAAAGTCCATGGGAAATGGAATGTGACAGGGAAAAGCTCTTGGTAAAAGAAGTTTTTCTGAGGGGGTAAAATATCACAAGGTAGCCTGGCAGGAAACACAATCAAAGCAGCTCATTGGATTTGAGACTCAGTGCTTTTGAAGAAAAATTCAATCTCTCACTTCCACTTGGGATGATATATTGGGAAGCAGCAAAGTGTGACGCTAAGAAGACTGAGTCCCCTTTAGAGAGAGAAATAGTGATGTGCCCATCTAAGCCTGTTAACCCTTTACTTCCAATTTTAAACACAGAGATTAGGTACATACATAGGCTTCAAAACAGGGTGCTTCCAGCACAGCTCAGGTGTTCCCCTTCCTGACTACTGCTTACCCTCCCCTCTAACGAACTGTCTGGGGATAGGGCAGATTCCAGCAGAAGCAAGGACTGGGTTTAGGGAGGCGCTGTATAGTTTGTGAGAGTAGGGATTACAAACAGGGATGGTAACTCACTGCTGAGGAAGTGTAGGACCCCGATTCAGCCTTCTGCTTTTCCCTCTGGTCCCCAAATACTCTGAAATAGTACTTTCTGGTTAGACTACAAATGTTCAGAGGTGCAATTCAGCAAGTACAGGGACCTGAGGCATAGGTGCTAACAGATCAGCATGAGGGAAGAGTTATTAAAGAAGACAACTCCAAAAAAGATCCCTCTGTGTCTTCCACCAGCTAGCCATAATCAGAAGGCGTTGATCATTCAGTAAAAACATGTAAAGAATTCCTGTCCCAAGGAAAGGCTTTGCCTAGGCCAGAGTCTGAGACTTCTGGCTTTGGTTTCTCAGTTCATGCACTCTGACTTGATATTCTTGGATTTCAATGAATTCTGGTCTGACCCCCTGTCCCCCCTGCACTGAGAGATGATTGCATTGGAGGTGTGGTGATTTTGGGAGCATCTCTGAGGACTGTGAATCTGTGTTTGTGGCTGTGTCCACCATGTGTTAGAATGATTTGAGGGCCCCCTTTACTCTTCCCAACTAGAGCACTAGCTCCTAGGGTGATCATTTTGGCATCCTCCAACTTGCCTGGCACCAACATTGGCACAGGGGAGGCACTCAACACACACTTTGGCTAAAGCAGACAGCCTTGAGGATTCAAATTCTTCTCATCATCCCACTAGGGTTTCTCAGAAGATGGAGGTCTGGCACAGCCTTCATGAAGAACTACCTCTCCCTGCTGGGCCCTTTCTTAGACCCCACTGTGGCCCCTGTTCTCCAGTATCTCAGCATCCAAGGGTACTTTCCAAATTGAACCCTGGCAGAACCTGTAACCCAGCCCAGCCCACTGAATCACTGGGGAAGAGAAGGCCACTTGCATGGACGGGAGCAGGGCACCATCACATTGATTATCTTGTCACTGCTGCATGTGTTACATCCCACTGCATACCACCCTTCTGCAGAGGTGATGGTGTTTGTTTCCAGGAAAGGAAGGTCCAGGTGTCAGGCAGCCAAGCTGGGGTTTACAGTCTTTAAGTCATCCAATCATTGCAAGATGGGATTCCTTTCCACCTATTAGCAATTAAGACCAGATGAAGGTAAATGCCTAGTCTGGGAGCTCTCAGAGAGCAGCCCCTGGCCAGCAGCACCTGGACCTCAGACCTGGCAAGGGGAAAATCCCAGGGTCCCCTCCCAGGTCTACTGAATTACGAATTCTGGGGGTGGGCTTCAGGCTCAGGGACCCACTTGGAACAAGCCCTCCAGGAGATTTGGCGCTGTCTGTGGTGTAAGAACCATTGGTCTATTTAGTGGTGTGAGGAGGGTCACCTGCACACCTCAGATATTGATTTAGGATCGCCTGCTGGTTTGACTCAGTTTTTTGTTTTTTCACAGCTTGTCAGGAGAAGCTGTTCACTTGCATTCCATAGTTTTGTGAGTTGTCAACGCGAGGGGACTGGGTACAATCTTCACAGGCCAGTCGAAGTCCCAGAAGGTTGCCTATTTGCCTTCCAAAAACTATAGGCAAGATCCTAGTTCGAGGAGAGTGGCTCCCTTCTGTGAGGACTTGAGCAGATACTTTGGCGACAGCCATCCACTTTTATGGATTTTAACGGAGTAATTAATAGGATAATAGTTACAAGGGCAAATTAAGTGCGAATCATTTCTACTGGATCGGGTCATAAATAAGTAACACTGCTTTTGAGAGTGAATGGAGATATGGTGGAAAAGCAGGACCTCCTGGAAGGGGAGCGAGGGAATGTGCAGCTAATTTTAAGCTGCACCCTCTCGTTTCAGTGGAGCAAGCGGCTCCTTGAGGGAGAGGCCGAGGCCACGATGGATTCTGCTCAACCTGTGCGTCAGCTCTTCGGAACATCGACGGAAACATTCAGGATGGTGCCCCTGTCTCACAAAAACCAAAGCAATGGCAGTTCTTCACTAGGGACAGAGGACTGGGATCACAGAGCTGCAGGACTGTCTTGCAAAGCCATCTCTCACACCAGCAGGTGCTTTTGTGCTTCTTAGGTGCCTTGGCTAATTCCGGCCCCAACCACAAAATTCCATAACTGCTCCAAAACTCCACTGAGAGGGCCCTCACCTGTTTCAAATCAATTCTGGGCCTCCGGGTTGTGCACACATTCTGTGGGCCTAAGGGACTTTGCTTTCAGAAGCCCTTTCTTTCACTTAACAATATGAACAACAAAATAGTTTTATGATTGAATTGGTACAAAGACAAATATAACCTAGGATGGATTTGTTATATATTCACTACTATCACACTCACTCTTCTTTCTCAATTGAAAATAACATCGTTTAATGGGTTGACCAGTAGTCGTTTCTAGGGTGGCAGGGACAAAGTCCAACAGACTAGGCAGCTTAAAGCACTGATGGCAACCTGATGATCATCATAGTCTGGAGGCCGGAGGGCCAAGACCCAGCTGTCTGCTGCGCTCCTGCAGAAGGTGCCGGGGGAGGCTCTGTCCCAACTTCCCGCAGGTCTTTGTTTCATGGCAGTGTGACTTTAATCTTCCCTGCCTACATGGCTGCCTTCAAGTTCCCTCTTTTTATAGGGACACGAGTTGTGGTGGATGAGGGGCCCATCCCACTCTCAGATGAGCCTTATTTCCAAACAAGGTCATTCTGATACACTGGGGATTAGAACATTTACATGTGCCTTTAGGGGAGGAGGACACAACTCATCCTACAGCGGGGGCCTGGGCCCCGTGTTCAACAGATGAGTCATGGCTGCAAGGCCTTGTCCAGGTTTCTGGAGGTGAATTAGAAGTCAGGGGTCTTCAGGTGCATCAGAAATGAGAGCAAAGCCCAGAAGGAGTAGCGGGGAAAGAGGAATAAATCTCTTATTTCCCTCTCTTCCTTCATTTCTCTTCTTCCTTTCTTCTTTATTTCCCTTGCTCCCTTACTTCTCTAGTAGAGAGAATACTTCAAGAGATAAATACACATCAAGGAAGATTATTCTGTGGACCAATCTGGAGCAATTGAATGACTCTCAATACTCTGCTTCACAGGAGTCAGTGCGAGTTTCAATGTTGCCCAGAGTCCACTCAGGAGCAACCGAATACATGGAACGCTCCTTTCTCCTTGCTGAGCCTTCATAGAAATTAAGGAACAACTTCTTCTTTCTTCACATTTGATTTTCACGGAGAGCATCTTCTTCGCACATTCTTTGCTTCATATTCACTTTTCTTGTTGCCCTGCAAGCAACATTCAGCTTTCCCCCAGCTCCTAACTGATGAGTGAAAACACAAAGATGCGTGCATGTGCCCTGGACACCAGCCTCTCTTCTCCTTACTCTACTCCTCTATTGGGAGAGAGAAGAAGGGAGCGAGGGACATTGGAAAGGACATCTGAGATTATCACTCCCTTCTCTGGCTTCTATTTAGTCACTGTTAATCAGTCCATAGTGACAAAAGGCCCCGGATGCTTTCTCAGTCCATGGCTCCATGGTTTCATTCCCAAAGGATTCTAAAACCCATATAACAAGTGGGTTACCATTCCATGTTTCCCCTCCCCAACCCAGTTCAGAAGGAAAATCTGCTCCCACAGAAACAGCCCAGAGCAGCACAGCCTGGGGACTAAAGGTGTCAGCTCTGCCTGTCCCTCTTTTCCTGCAGAGCTCCGGCTCATTCGCAGGCATGCTCCGATCTGGTGAAACCTGCACAGTCCCGGATGTGAACTGGAGCCTGTGACATCATTAAAGGCCCCAGGAACAAGGCCAGGCAGGCTGTGTGCAAAGCTGACTGTCTCCCTGAGATGACTCTCTGGGCAGGCAGGGGTAAGGAAGAGTGATCACTCAGAGGGTACAAGTGCCTAAACCCCAAGCTTCATGTTTGGGGAGGAGTAGTAGGAACCACCCAAGAAAGGCTCTCCTCCCCAACCACATGACAGTGAAATCCTGGGAGTGCAGCTAGGGGCCCTAATTCTCTCAGAAGACAGATGACAATGACTGACATTGCTGAGTGTACATGCAGGACCAAATGATGGGTTTAACTGCTGTCTTATGGGAGCTTCCATAATTCAGTTCTGACTCATTTATGACCAGCTGGTAGGAGGTAGCAGAATCCTGTTGGTCGGATTCTGCCTCCAATAAGGGGAAGCTGGTTGAGTGTACATGCAGGACCAAATGATGGGTTTAACTGCTGTCTTATGGGAGCTTCCATAATTCAGCTCTGACTCATTTATGACCAGCTGGTAGGAGCTAGCAGAATCCTGTTGGTCGGATTCTGCCTCCAATAAGGGGAAGCTGGATTACCTGCTCCAAGACTCCCCTGAAGTAGTGACCCACCAGCTGTGGTATTTGAGACCTCACATTCTGTTCACTTGTATTTCCTACATGGCATTTAGCAGCTGCAAAATACAGGTCCTCAGCCTTCAGCTTCGGCAGGAGAAATGACGTGGTTTAGAACTAACAGACACTCCCTGCTCTGGGTCAGTCTGTAACAGCTTGAGATTTCCCCAAATTCTTTCCAAATTCCTCAACTGTCCATTCAGATACAACACTGACCATAAGCCAGTACTGCAGGACAGAAAGTTCAGTGAACCAAAGGCTAGGATTCAAATCCCAACCAAATGCTACACAGTGCCCGGAAGACCATGTGCAGGTCTACACAGAGCACACTGAGTAAATGTCCTGTGCCGCCCAACAGCCAGCCTTCCTAGAGACAGAGCAGCACAACCACCCGTCTGAGGGACGCCAGGAGCCAGCCTCTCCCTCCAATCTCCTCTGCGCAGCCTCCTGCACCTTTCCTTCAGGATCCACACGAGGCCCAGCAACCTTCCTTTCCCCGCCCCCTCTGTTCTCTACTCCCACATGGCCACAGCTGGCCCTCGACTGAGCAAACTGCCTGGAGAGCTCTAAGGCTTCTCCTTGCCCAGAGTCCTCAGAGAGGCACCTGCCAAACAAAAGGTTCTCTCACTGCCTTTATGCAACTTCTGAAACCCAGCCTCCTCCAGCAAGCCATTCTACATTAATTAAAGAGAAATTCAAAGGATTCACAGAGTCCCAAAATGAGATATATGTATGAAAGTTACTGTCTATTGTTTCCAACCTGCACCATGTTTCTTCCTGTCTCTTCTGTGCCATCCGTGCTGAATGTTGTTCTTCTTTTCAAAAATGACCACAATTCTATTTTTCTACTGCTTATAAAAATGATACATGCTCACAAAGAAAGAACAGTCAGATGAGTAGATACGGAAACCTATCCAGAAACACATGGAAACAACACAAACCCCAGTACCCAGAGATACATTCATTTTGGGAAGGAAAAGAATGTTTTAAAAATGTATCCCTAATTGACAAGTAAGAACTCTATGTATTCATGGTGTACAATGTGTTTCAATATGCATAGAGGAATGGTTAAATTAATGTATTTAACATACGTATTGCCTCACATACCAAATTTTTTTCTTTTTTTTTTTTGTGGTGAAGACACTTAAAATGTACTCTCAGCAATTTTCTCAGCAAAATAGCTTTAATATATTTTTTGTAGTCACCAGGATATATAACAGAATTCTTTTTTTTTTTCGTACCAGGGATCAAATATAATACAATTCTTGAAATCATCCTTCCCATCTTACTGAGGGTACTTTTCCAAAATCTCACGGATCCCCCACACCTCAGCCCTGCTTAGCACCCTCTTCCTCTGTGCCTCAAGGTCAAGTGTCTCAGATTCCATGTAGAAAAGAGATTGCCCCGGTTTTGTCTTCCTGTGACTCTTTGTTCCAACATAAGATCCTCCAGGTTCATTCGGGATGCTGAAAATGAGAGGATTCCCACCCTTCCACCAACCTTTATAAGACTGATCTGTGTATACACACCGAATACCCCAAGGTGTATGTGTACTCAGTGTATGGTATCTTCATCCACTCATCACAGATGGGCACCCAGATCGAGCCCCATAGTGAATAGTGCTGCAGTGAACACAGGCATGTGGACACACAAAACAACCCGCACGACACTCTGCTCTATGTAAATGCATTTACTCTCTACTGATATTGGCCCTATGACACAGGCAAACATTAAACCAAGGCTAATTTCCATAGCAAAGAGTAAGTGGCTACTCATTATGGGTCCTCTTGACACCCTACCAGGAAAGAGTACTTTTTATACCAAAGTGGAGACCTTAACCTTGACCGAGTCTGTCACAGGAAAACAGGAAAAAGGGGCATTTTCCCTGAAGTGGTAGATGAGCGCAGTGCATTACAGATACTGATGAGGCCAATGAAGGCAGAAAGAATCCCAGCCCTGGGAAGGCTGAGGCAAGAGCGCTGCAAATTCACAACCAGTCTGTACTAGAGACCTCGTACCCAAAACAAACCACTCCCGAGAGAAACAGATTGACGAAAGCAGCATACATAAGGCACAGCGAGGGAATATGCCAGGGATTCTTCTATGCATTGCCAAATGTCGCCAGTCCAATTCTAAGCCCGAGTTTAGTACGAGGTTCTGACTGGCCTTTAAGGTGGGAGGCTCCATCTCTGGCCCGGTCCACGTCTGACAAGGAGTGCAAGACAAGGAGTGGCCGAGCATGGAGAACAAGACAAACCAGGACTGTTCGTTTCTCATCAGAGAAAGCAGATTTCCAAAGGAGGACAGTCTGGAAGGTAAGCAGTAGGTGAGCAAAAGATAAGAATCGGAGGGCGCTAGATCGGGCAGAAGTTGGGGGAAACTCCTCTTTGAAGAAGGGAGGTGACAAAGGCCACTGTCACAGGTCATGGGTAGGGCGCTGAAGAGAAGGACAGACAACATCTTCCAGAAAATATGCTGTACGCTAGAGGTGGATCTCTTCCTTCGGCATTTTCTGAAGGAGTGCAATAAAGATACAAATTGCTTCTAGATTTTTTTTGGAAATCAACGTGCGCTGCTTTGCTAATAACTCTGTGGTGGCTCTGGAGACACAAGACAGTTCTATTTCACAAAGTCACATGGAAACACCCTTGGTGCTTGATGCAGGCTCTCTTTCCAGAGATTCGGGACCCAAATTCAGGAGGATAAACCATGCAGGAATCTTGTCATAGTCAGGAAGTGTTAAAATGGGAACGGAAGCCCTGAATACAAGCTGGGCTGTCTTAAGAGCTGTTTGCCCCAGGGCACGTCACTTAATGTCCCTGAGCTGAGTGTCTTCGCATGCCAACCAGGGCAACAATGGCAGTGCTTCTGCCCCATGGGCTGTGGGGGACAAACCACAGAAGGAGATGTGCTGTGTGAACTACGCAGACCACTACCTGACATGGCCTCTTCTACAGAGGACGGTCAGGGAGTCACGGCCCTGCTGGGAACATGGAGGCTGGGAGGCCTCCAGAACTGCTTCCACCCGGGGCTGAGAGAAACTCTTCTCTACCTCTTTCCTTGTATGTCCTCCTAGCTGAAAGCCAGGGAAGAATCAATTCAGTCCTCAGAAACCAACGGGGAACTGGACAACTTCCCCCTTCACTTCCCTTGGGGCCTCTGCTGCTGACTAAATGGAAATGCTAGAGGGCACGATGGGCCCAGGCCAGGCCCTACAAGCCTGGCCAATGCCCAGCCACCGCACCCTGTGCTTACGACGACCTCACACGTTGGCGCCCATCTCAATGGACGGCTCTTCTGAAAGGCCATTTTGTGACTGTCTTGGGAGCACTTCATTCATGCTGGCTCAAATCCTTCCTCCTTTTGCTCAACATTAACCCTCCTCAGCCTAAAGCCCAAACTCTCCTCAGCCAGACAGAGCCTGAAGGAGGAGGTAGTGGGGAGCTAAGGCCTTGCTGGCTCCACACTTGCTTCCTGGGGAGCTCTCTCTGCTTTCCAGGATTCCACCAGCACCTCCATCTACTGCAGAGGCTGGAGCCAGGGCCAGAGGAGGCCTGCAGAGGCCCCTAAAGAAGTCAGACTAATATCTACTTGCTGCCTCAGTATCAGACCCTTTGTGTTTTTAGGAGCTGAGACCAAAAGCCTGGCCCCTCACTTTCTGGTTGGAGGCGAGCATCCTTGCTACGGATTTTCCTAAGAGGTAGCCCAGAGGCTGATCAACAAGCAACCAGCTTGCTTTCTTTGGCCTCCGCAGAGCCAGTTCTGCCCTCACCCTGGCCCAGCCCAGCAGAAACCAGGGATCCAAAGCAGCACCAGGACACTGAATTAAGATGCAGGCAACTCCTTCCACTTTCCTGGCCGCCTCTGTGCATCTGTCTTGTCGGTCAGTGTCTAAACCTCTTGAACAGCTTCAGCTGCTGCACCCTGCCTGTAGACACAGCGACATTTGGTTTCTGTTAAAACACAGCAGATCCGTGTGTTCACCTGCTAATTCTTTTCCCCTCCTGCACAGGGAGGGGACAGAGGCAGCCAACCCTGTTGCTGCTGATCTGGAGAGTTCCCATTCTGTTTCAGTGACTTCATGGCTTGGCCTGGCCTTTGCTGGGTCTTCCAAAGCCACTTTATTTCCTATGTATTTCCAGCACTCAGCCAAAAAGAATGTACAGTATGAAAAAAATGTCTACTGCCCTCAATTGCAGACCCTCTTGGAAAAAAAAAATATCTGGAGGGCTTTTAAATAAAAGAAATAATTACAACCTGCCAAGTGCCTTACAGAATCTATGAAACTTGACCTTCTCCAAAATATCATAGTATTTCCTGTGGCTTCTGTAGGCTGAGTCTTCATGGACTTATAAGTATGTGTCCAAAACAGTCTTTGGGCTCCATTTTGTGAATCCAAAAGATTTGAGAAGCATGAATACAGCCTCTTGGAAGACCCAAAAGGTGTTAAGTTAAAACCCAGCTAAACAAATATAGGTAGGCGGCAGTCAGGGGTAGTGGGTCATGCCTGCCTGCCTGCCTTCCTTGCGCTCCTTTTTCTTCCTTCCTTCCTCTTCCCCTCTCTCCCCCCACCTCTTTCTTTTCCTTCCTCTCTCTTTCTCCCTCCCTCCCTCTCTCGCTCAATGAATGAAGGTTTGATTTTCTAGTTTGCTGCCAGTCCTAGCTTTTTTTTTATTTTGTTTTGTTTTTTGAGACAGGGTCTCACTATGTAGTCGAGACTGACCTGGAACTCACTTTGTAGCCCAGGCTGGTCTCGAACTCACAGCGATCCTCCTGCCTCAGCCTCCCCAGTGCTGGGATGACAGGCGTGCGCCGCCACGCCCGGCCCAGTTGTAGCTTTCGATGTGCTGAACAGGCTAGGTATGTTCTGAAGAAATGTACAGTCCCAGCCCAAACTGGATGGTGAGTGAAGGTAGTTTGTGAGGCTTAAGACTCCAAAATTCTGTCTTTAGAACTCTCTGGATAAACAAGGTTACAAATTGGAAAGGGAGAGACAGAGAACTTTCTAACCTGAAACAACCCATGATCAATGATCCCGGTTCCCGCTGACCCATCCTGACAGCAAAGTGAAATCTCTGAAAGAGGAATCCAAGGAGGCAGAAGCTTCTGCGGAATTTTCAGGACAAGGGAGGATCCCAGGCTTGAGCTCACAGTGCACGACCCAGTCTTGCTAAGGCCATGTGGGGACAGAAAAGAGGAAACCTAGGGCAGTACAAGGAGCTGGATTCTTCAAACTGCAGAGAACATCTCAAATAGAGTCACAAAAAATACCTTGCCCTTGTTGCCTGGTTTTGGAAAAATATGATTATTATTTCCAGTGCATGCTCTAGGTTCCCCACGTGAAACCTGAAGAGCTGAGGACTTGATTTCCAGGGTTGATGAGTTGAATTCCACATCGAACTACTCTGAATGCAAGAGTGAGCATGAACTCACAGGCAGCTCCAGGGAGTGTCAGCCTCAGGCTTCACTGTGACCCATTTGACCCTTTGTCTCCATAGCCCCTGCCTTTGGCCCCTTGTGTCCCCAACAGGCAGGTCCCTGCATTAAAGCATCCCAGGCTGGGGGATATTCTTTTGCTAAAGCTAAAACTCACCCATGGGGGTCTCTTCCCTAAGAAAGCAATAAGGCAATATCTATCATGGAGAGAAGAGCTGGACGTGGCCCACCTCCCACAAAACAGCACTTGCTTAGTCCCCACAGGAGGGTTAAAAAAGAAAAAGTGCTGTGCATGGTCATGTACACCTGCCATCCTAGCACTCCAGGAGGCGGAGGCAGGAGGATTTCAAGTTCAAGCCCAGCCTGGGGCACTTCAGCAAATTAATGAGAGCTTGTCCCCAGATAAAAGAAGGGCTGGAGTTCAAAGGCCCTCAGTTCAATCCTGAGTAATGGCAAAAAACAAAACAAACAAACAAACAACAAAGAAAAAAGGAAAAAAAGTTTGGAATCCCTGGAATCAAAGCAAGCTAGTGAGGGAAACATTTAAACTAAAGGCGAGCATGTTCCATCCATCCTATTTACCAGCTTTGCAGTAATAGTAGAAGGTTTCACAGGGGTGGAAGGGTAAGGATGAATTTGCTTTGCTTCTTGGCTTTGCTCCCTGGCATAGGGTTTGAGCAAATGGAAGCAGAGAAAAGATAAAGTGATAGGTTCATAAAAATCACCATCTCTTTCTTTAACTTTAACCTATGAAGTAAAGAAATACATTTTTTTCTTTTTAAAGCAGTGTTCAGGGTCAAACTCAGGGGCTGTACCACTGCTACACTCCCCAGCCCCTAGAAATTATTTTTAAACAAAAAGGAAAACTGAACATGCCTTGATCACCTGCCACAGACACTTTGTAAATATCTATGGCTTGGGTCCCCTTTACCACCTCAGGACTTAGAAACAGGTGTGGCTTTGCCATTTGGACCACAGGCGACTCTGTGCACAAGCGAGGTGTTCTGCTGGCAGACAGTGTGCGGTCCCTGGGGGACAAGAGGAAGGCACAAGCCAGCCTCGCAGGCCCCTGGGTGAACTGTCCAGGCCCCCCAGGGAAGCCACAAATCAAGTAGGCAGAATCTTTCTTGTTTCTATGTCTCTCCTTTAGGGATCTAATTCTTAGTACAGTAGCTCAGGAAGAAAAAAAAATAATGCTCCTTTGTTGCTAGGACTTGGCCTTTTGTTTTATAATTAATATAGATTCCCACCCAATGCATAAATGTTTAAAGCGTTATATATATTGCATTGCACGCTTTTTAAAGTTTAAAATGTTGCAAATAGCCAAGAGTCTAGGCTTTGTTACCAGCCAACTTGTTCACCCCATGGTCTTAATCTCCGGAAAACAGAAGAGTAAATGAACTTCTGGGTCAACTTTGTATGTGGGGTAAATTCTTTGCTGTTATAAAATCAGATCAAAAGAGCTGGTTTTAAGTCAAACCCTGGCTTACAATATTTTAAGTACGTATAGAGTTGGGTTGGTCTGAAATGTGTGTATATGCGTGCACATCTTCAGGATATATTTTATAGAGAAATTGATAAACAAAAAAGTGGTCCTACCTCAGTCAATAGTACAAATAGCAGAGCATGTTGAAAAGCCCTAATTGGAAAATCCGAAATCTGAAATGCTTTGAAATCCAAAACTTTTGGACTTGTTGATGTGGAAGTGAAGTTTAGGATTCTTGAGCACTTTGGACTTCAAATTAGTTATGTTCAACTGGTAAACTCTATCAAAATATTCTAAAATCAGAAAACCTCCAAATGGTAGCCACTTCTGGTCTCAAGCAGCTCAGATAACAGCCACTGAGCCCAGAAGCACAGGCAGAAATGTAAACCAGCATCTTCAGACATGAAGTTATTTTATTAACAAGGGAACGGGTCCAAAGATTGAAGAAGCTATCTACCTTCGAGAGCCGTATATAAATGAAGAGGGTTCTTTTCCTAATAGGATTCTTTAGCTTCTGTGTCAACTCATGGATGGACTGTATGTTGGTCCTGACTCAAGGCAGCCTCCTGGTCTACTTGGGCTGAACCTCATTCTTGTAAATGGGCTGCTGAACTCAGGCTCAGTCTGCTCCTGGTTCAGTAACCACATTCTGTCCGGTTCTATCCTGGTTCTCTTTCCAGGCCTCTCAAGTCTCAGCGTGGTTCTTTTCCTCTCATAATTTTCTTGACTCCCAATCTCACCACCATAATTTGAAGGCTGTAAGGATTTCTGAGTGTTAAAGGTTTCCAATCCAGGAAGCATGACATGGAAAAAAACAGGAAGTTGGGTCTTGGAGAGCATTTGAATTCTAGAATATTTTAAGGAGTGGAGGTTCTAATATTTCCTAGAACTCTAGTGACTGCTAAGAAGTTTACTAGATGACTTAAATCAAGGTATCAATATTCCATATAATAGCTGTAAAAATCACCCAGAGAACCTGTTAAAATGCGCATTCCCAGCATCCACCACCAAGAATCCTGATTTAGGAGCTGTGGGATGCAGTTTGTGATTCTTTGTTTTCCCCTCTCCCCGGGATACTCTCTTGAGTGGAATTGTGAGAACCATACCTTGACATCCTCATTGAACAATATCCATGTGTGAATTACAAGTTTTATGTTCCTAAAGATTATCATGATGAAAATACTTGCCATCATTAAAAAGTTTGGTATATCTCCTACAATCTCTTCTGCACCATTAATTCTTCAAGCAAATCATTTGTATAAAACATAAATGTAAAAATTAACATAGCCTGATCCAGACTGAATTACTACAAATTGCTCTAAGGAGGGATGAAATGCAAATTAATGAGATTTCTGTAAATGTTTATTTTTTTTTCCTAACTAATACTCTATGGCAGTGAGTTACGTAGTCAAATATTGAACTTTTAAAGCGATGTTTGGAGAGTAACAGAAGGCTATTTTTGTACAGCAAAGAGGGAGAACAGAGTTGATCGAATTGAGCAATACTTCTTTAGTGAACTCTGCTTTGCAGAACAAAGTGGATTTGGAGCAGAACTGCCCAGAGAGACGTAAGAGTGTCTGGTAGGACATTTAGACGGAATTTCCTTTCACCCAGGGATATCACAGAGAGAACATACTCCATCATTCTAGGTAATGAAAGATCTAAATCTAGGCAATGACACCAACAACAACTAGGATTAATCAAGCCCTTTCAATGGACCAAATATTTTATACTTGTTATTTCAAATTGTCTTCACAATATGCCTCGAAACAGGCCAAACTTTCAACTCCACTTACAGATGAGGAAAGCAAGGCTCTGTAAGGTTAAGTAACTTTTTCAAAGTCAGAGAGCCAGAAAGTGGCACAGCTAAAACTCATCCCCAAACCCAGGAGATCTGGGCTGTGTCTACACCAGAGAAAAGACTCTTCTCCACGTTGTCCCTGGTCCCTTCACCACCAGTTTCTTTATTCTAGGCCTAAACTAAATAGTGAAAAACTCAGAGTTTGAGAAATTCTTGTTGAATGAAGTGATATACTGAGAATAATCGTACAGATAATTTTCTTTAGAAAAAGAAAACCAATTTCCAGTTTTTGTATCAGTGTGTACGTCTGACTGACAACCCAACCTCAGTCAGCATCTGTCCAGAGACAGGAGCGGCTTGGGCAACCCAACCTCGTGACCCTCCACAAATATCATCTTCAAAGGAGGGAGGGCATCATGCTGACATTAGAGTTGAAGAGAAAGGGAGTCAGATGAACATAGATAGGAATCTATTCCCTCTTGTGATTAGCATGGAGAGAATACTTTTAGATATGAATTTTCATGCTTTACTTCAACTTTTTTATCTATTCAAGGAAGGAAAGGAAAAGTAGCACCTTCTTACAGTAAGGAAGAGCAACACTCCGTGTTGCATGGGCCATGCCCTGACCATCTATATAGCTCAGACCAGGCCAGCTAGGCCCATACACAAAACTACGAGGGTGAAGGGCAGGGAAAAATTGGAGCCTCCTAGCTCCGGGCTGGCCATACAGGTCATCACTCACGATAAAGGAACCATTCTGTTCCAACACAAGGACTTTGTTTATAGAAGGTATCTAAGGCAGGTGGTGATCAGCCCAGAGAAGAGAGATTGGTGGGGGCTGGACACAAGTCAGAGGATTCCAGAAGAGGACAGCATGGTTGCAGGCCCAAGGAGAAGGCCTCCAATGATCATTGGCCAAGTGCCGGTGGAGTGTGGTCGCCAGCCTGCCCAGGCCTCCAAGGGTGCTGCCTCCTCCCACAGTGGCTTTAATTCTGCTGTCATCCATTGCTTACTTACAGCAGATAACAGCAGTTGGCAATTGTGAAATCCGGAGTGAGAAGAAGGAGTCCAAAAAAGCAGAAAATATCAACATCCTTTAACTAAATTTTGCTGTTAGGACAACAATAATGAGAAAGCTAAGGACAATAACCAACATTTGGTAGACAAGGCACTGGGCACCTGTTTATAATATGCAATCTTATCTAACCCTTACCATATTCTGATCTGTTTTCACTATGCTACTTGACGGACAAGGATGTAGACGTGCTCAGAGGGCAAAGCTTGGATAAAGGTTATTAGGCAGGGGCGGCAGTGCTGGGATCCAGACTCCAGACCCCGCATCCATGGCCGTCATGGACCAAGCGTTCATGGGCTGTTGCTCCCTGCATCTTCACAGCAGTAGCGGACGGGCCGGGTATGCTGATCTCTCTTACAGAGGAGGAAACCGAGGCTCTGAAAGGCTAGCCCACCTGCCCAGGGGAAGGAGCGGAGCCGAGATGCCAGAGCTGGACTCTGAGCTACTCCACGACCAAGATATAAACCATGCTGCATGCGAAATGCTCTCCGAGCAGAGAGGGCCCTTTATTTTGTGTTACAGGCTCAGAAACTGTAAACACTGCCCTGTCTCCAGGGAATCACAGCTTGAAAGGCACAGCATATGAGCTCCCCTGAGGTTTCTCTGCCTTGCTTTAAAAAAGAAAGAGAGTCGGGGAGGAGGCAATGGGCAGTGCGGGCGAGACTACGGGAAGGAGTCAGGCAGGCCCGAGAAAGAACGCGAGGCCAGAGAGAAGCTTCTAGGACAGCGACAACACAGCAGAAGTTCAGGCACCCACAGAAACCCACAGAGGGTCAGCCAGCACCGAGTCCCTCCTATCCTCCCGGAAGCAGAGCTGGCTGTACCGATCCACTCCCTCCTCTCTCCTTTGCACGCTATGCCTGGCAAATACAGTAAGCAAAGCGTAGGGACGGACGTGTGGCAGGGAAGTGTGGCGAAGAAGGTTGTTTTCCATGTCCCCATAATAGCGTTTCAATTTGGTACCTAAATAAACAATCTATTTTAGTGGCTCCCCTTTGATATCTCGAATGTTCCCTTCTGTTATTTCTGGCAGTTCCCAATCCTGTGATGTGATTAGAGAGGATGATTACACTTACATAACAGCATCAAATTAATTTGCTGCGGAGAACAACAGCGGCAGGCAATCACCGGAGTTCTCAGCGCGCCCCCCCGCCCCCCACCCGCCTCCAGTTTATTTAAGTGACATCAAGGGATTCAAGCGAAGTCGGTCAGTAGAGCACTGCTGGGGAAGCAACCAAAACACCCAGTCTGACCTTGTAAACCAAAGAGGGGCACAGCAAACAGTGAAAGGCACTGGGGCCAGGCTCGGTGCAGGGGCCGCGGGTGAATCAGCCTTCCAAACACATTTCCGGCGACTGGAGAAAGAAACAAACTGTACCTTTCCCTGAAGATCAGATCCATTTTCCAGAGCTACGTCCGGCCGGCCAAGAATAGTGCAGACCAGAGATAGCTGAGAGTTGCTCATGAGGTTTTTGGTTTTTTTTTGTTGTTTTGTTTTATTTTGTTTTTCATTTTTCTTTTGGCTTCTTTGCAAAACTAAACAGTTAAAGGATGCTTTAATTTTTCTTTTATGCTAGGAGCCCTCATCAAAAACAAAAACAAAGGCAAATATTGCTTCCATTTTTCTAAAAGACATGACAACAGTTCAGAAAAATGTCACCCAGGATCCTACCGGACACCAGAGGTTTACAAAAGAGGGGGCACAGGATGGCATAGAAAAGGGATGTGTGGGGTCCCACTCATAGGGCAGAGTCTGACACCACCCTTGGACAATCACCGAGACTCAGAGACTTGGTTCTCTTCCCTGGAAGGCAGATGCCACCGTGCCTCCTCCGTAGAATGGAGCACTGGTGTCCACTACCTGTGCATTTCCATCATGGCCGCGGGCCCAGCCCCGTGAGGTCACATCCTACCAGAGGGTGGGAATAAAACTGAACACCCTGCAAGCGGGGGACTCACAGCAGCCATGTTACAGATGAGGACAGAGAGCCCCAGTCACATTAGCGATGGGGTTGGCACTTAAACCCAGATGTTCTGAATTTCAAACTGTACAAGGAATATATATATATATATATATTGGAACCTGATAAACTGTAAAGTACTCTGCAAATACAATAAATTAAAGTGTGTTTGCAGAAGCTGTTCATGTGCTTGCTAAAGGTACATCACAAACGCGCTGTGTGTGTGGTACTGGGGGCTGAAAGCAGGGCCTTCCCACTGAGCTACATTCCCAGCCCTTTTTATTATTTTATTTTGCAACAGGATCTTGCTAAGTCACTAAGTTGCCCAGGTTGGGCTCAAACTTGTGATCCTCCTGCCTCAGCCTCTCAGAAGGCTGGGCATACAGGTGTGTACCACATCTGTGTAGCAATACACGATTTTTTAATGCCTTATTACAACAAATAGAGTTCTTGATTCTCTTAAAACAAAATCCACTCCCACTGTCTCATTTGGTCCGCGTAACACCTGGTGTACACAGAGGGCAGGAATTATTATTCCCACTGGACAGACCAGAACCCAATGCTGAGCCTCTGTGAACCCAGAACCACAGTACTGCTTAGGACCCGTTTACAAGCCTCTCACCCTCACCCTCCTCTCCACGTGTTCACACAAGAAATGGCTGGGTGACGTTTGCAACTTTGGCTTCAACAGATTTCTGGACGGTGCCTATATTGTGTTAGTTTTTTGTGCCAATCTATGTCTGAGTAGGAAGTGATGTTCAAAATATAGCCTTGGCTATTTTTATACTTCCCCACTTTATGAGACTGTGTCCCATTTCTTCATCTTTTATTACCATCCTTCTCTTGGATGAGCATGGAGATTTCAGTGTGTATTCTCATATTTAGGTCTGGTATAAACCTGCCCTTTATATCAACAGATGAGGTTTCCAACATAGATTATTCCCATTAGGTGATCCTGTCCATTATTTCGGACATGTAAGGTAATAATCCACCTTCTTTGCAATAAACAGACACACGCTAATTCCAACTTGAGCTTGGAGTCCACCAAATCACCTAACTCTTTTTTTGGGCACATCGCTTGATTCACACACATTAAACATTTTTTATTTCATTTTCCCGTCATGTCTTAGCTCATCACTAGTCCTTCTCCTTGAAATGCTTGGCGCTCAACCTCTACATCCCTTCCCCATTCTTTAAGTCCAACTCAACTTCCTCTCCATTGAGGGTACATTTGTCTTAACAGCTCTGCCCACATGGACACCCCACTTTGAGCTTCCGAAGCCCACAGGAGATCAGAAGTTTGCTGCCCAGGCACCCAGTGGGTTTCTAGTACTTGTCTTTTCTAAACAGGTGAGGAGACTAAGCACAGAGAGATCAGACAATTTCCACAAGGCACCACAACCAGAACTTGACCTCTATTCTCTGGGTTCTTGAAACCAGCGCTGCTTCTGCTACATCTTCCCTTCTCTCTGACCCAATGTCTGTTGTATGGACAGTATGAACATGGCCTACTATGGACACTGTCTTATTATTTACTCTCATAAACTCAGGGAGATCCTGTAAGAGCGAGCAGGGTACTTTGTCTGTCTGAATCCATAGCACAGTTCAGAGTACAACAAGCAGTAGTCATTCCAGAAATACTATGGAGATAGATGACTGCCATTATGTAAACATTTACCTTTTCATTTATAGGGTTGGTTGGTAACTTACCCCCGGTAGGTTCCCTCTCTTGTGCCTACAGTCATTTCTCCTTTCATTGCAAACCTCTCTTCCACTCTACTCTACAGCTTTGCAGATGACTTGACCTCCTAGGTAGCCTGCTCTTGTTCAGGTGTTATTCACACATCCTGCGAAGTATCTATTTAGGGTCCTTTCTGGGCTGGGCATTGCCTAGATGTGGGGGATGCACATTCAAGGAAAAGAAATCCTTGTCCTCCTGCTTTTTTGTCCATCATTCCTTGATTCACAGACATTAAAATTTCTTTACCTCATTTTATCCTCACTCCTCCAAATCTCCACCGTCTAAGAGCAGAACCTGGTGCTTGCCAAAAAGACTGGAGTGCTCACATCATTAAATGTGATAATGGCGTATATTTTAGTTTCTACTGAAATAACTGAATCCATGTAATGATCACTTAACTGTGGCTTCCATGTGAAAGACCAGAGTTTGAAATCAGGTTCCTGGGCTCAGTCTCCAGGACTGGGTGAGGAGCTGCATAGATAGGTCACCATGGCTACTGGACCATCATTCAAAATGTTTATTTCTTGTTGTTTCATTAGTGATGTTGTCTAATATTTTAAACCCATAATTTTTTTTTGGTAAAGGCAAATAGTAGGAAAACTCTGAAATTTAAAAAAAAAAATTGCAATGGTCATGGAGAGGATAACTGGTAGTAATCCCACAGATACAGACGGATCTTGGAGCATCAATAAGGGGTTGGTTCCTGGACCGCTGTCCCTGTGGATATGATAATCCATGGAAACACAAGTCCCTTACATAAATAAATCATCTTGACACTACAGTACTTACACAGCAGTGTTATGCCTGCTACATGCAAATGTTCTGTAAATCGCAGTTATACTACATTGTTTAGAGAATAAGGAAAGAAACAAAAGTGTGCCTACATCTAGTAGAGATGTTTTTTCCTGAAATACTTTTAATCCACGGCTGGTGGAATCTGTGGATGCAGAAACCCCTGGATATAGAAAGCCAACTGTACTTCAAGATTTTTCTTCACCGTATTTCAGAATTAGGCTCCTCTGTCACATGACTCCCTGAGATCTCTCTGTTATTTCAGAAATCAATGCTAATACAAAAAAATGTGGTGTTATTCATATCCAGTTTGGTTTTTAATAATTCTCACACAGAAGTGTTTATTAATAGTGGCCAAGAATACTTTTACTTCATTATTTAGATTAAAAAAATAAAGAATAAAAATAAACCTGGTTTAAAAAAAAATGAGCTGCTTCCTACTAATAGTCCTGAAAGCAAGTTTTGGTCTGTTTTTTGCCTATTTTTGATACTAGAATACACAGTTAAATTTGAACTCACATTTTAGTATTTATTTGGTTTCCAAATTAAGTCTGTTATTAGATGTCATTTTAATGTGTTTTATAAATTGTCATTTCTTACATAATTAAAATAAATTAAATCATGCGCATCACTTGTAAAATGGAACTCATTCTGAATTTATCATAATCCATGAATATTAGTAAATATTGTATTCAATTAATTTTTTAATAAAGCTTTTAATATATACTTATCTAAAACGAGGTACACTTAAAGAGATTAAATCACTTCATTTTGCATGGGATGCAAAGTGAAAATATGATTAAAAAATTTTCCAAATAATACACATGACTATGAAAAGAGTTCAAACATTTAAATATGGTTAGGGAATGCTGCTCGACAATTTTTTTTTATCTAACCCTGCCCTTACCTTACTACCCCAGCTCGCTCTCCAAGACAAATGTGCTTCTTAACATTATTGCTTATGCTCTCTCTCTCCTGCATAGTCAGTCTTCCCCCTTCAAGTTTCTCCTTTTCCCAAGTCTGCAGTCTTTATCAGATCTCCCTACTTTGCACAGTCAACCAACGGATTATAAACAGCACCAAGAAATCTACTCCTCGGCCCTATCTTGCCTTCAATCTCTCATCCTACATAATCAAATTTCCGGGAGGAGAATTTTCCACCATTTATTTTTTTCCCCGGCCTTTGCACTGGCTGTTTCATCCACCTGGAATGCTCTTCGCTCTGTTCTTTGCATAGCTGGCTGAGTCTTGCCAGCCAGGTCTTGGCTCCTCCAAGAGTTGGGCAGCCAAGCTAAATTAGGGCCCATTCAGCCTCCTTATACCTCATTCCCCTCCTCTGATAGGAGTGTCTATTATTATCTGACCTATTCTCGATGTCTTCAAAGACAGATCATTGTCTGCTTCCTAGATGTAGGGTACATGATGGTGGCTGGCACTTTGAAAGTGCTCTATATGTATATGTAGGATAAATGAATAGACGAGTAAATGATGAAGCTTTTCAGCCTCATTACTGATTTCTTTTCCCCCCACTCATTCCTTCAACACTAGCTTTCTGTAGAATTCTGCCTTTGTACCTGTTCCTGCTCCTTTTCCCCACGGCCTCCCCTGCCCCCGTTTATCACAATTCCAGCACCCACCCACATGAAGATGGCAGACACAGGGCATCGAGTGACGATCAGGGCAGACATTGCTTGCTGATCTCGCCTCACTTTCCAAGGCAGACTGGCTCTTGCACGCACATCCACTCTGGGCGGGGTTTTTAAACTGGGAGAAGTTCCCCAGCACAGGAAGGCTATCTGCTGTCTTTGACCTAAGTGCCAATGACTTCCCAAATCTGTTTTCAGCACTGGAATTTTGTGACCCCTTTTGCAAACTGCCTTCTAGACAGTTGCATTTGTTTACCAATACAGTCCTTGGGCAGGGTGAGCGCTCAGTAAATGTTCTGAGCACTGATAATCCTGTATTCGGTGACACCACCTGCTCAGTCTCTTCCAGCTTGCCAGGTATAAAAGTGAGACTCACCTATTTGTACTTCTCTACTTTCACAGTCCTGGTGGTAACATGCCAGGCCGTGAGCACAGTACTCGTTTGTAATGAGTTACACATTTTGGCCAACAGTTCCACAATTTCACCCTTGAGTTCCTTCAAAACCCTTGGGTGGATGCCATCAGTTCCAGTGATTTATTTACACCTCCAGTGTCACGCTAGGACATCCTGTCCATTCAGCACTGCTTGTTCCAAGCCTTTAGACTTCTTGGTTTTCAAATACAGTCAGGGAGTAGGGGTTTTCCTTTTCATCTCTTTGGTAATAGCCAGTGCAAAGAATTGGCCATGATCCTCTTGCCAAGTGTTTGCTCATCTCTCAAGCAGTCATGAGCGAGGGAGCTCAACGGATGTAGTTGTCTGTCTTATTTTCTTACTGCCATTGGTGCATAGTAAAAGATTTCCTTTGGACTTTGATAGCAAGTGAAGTCATTCTCAAATAACATCCTATAGCACTCCTCTAACCATAATGAAGCTCCAGCCTATGACTCTTATGGGTTAAGGAACTTTCACACCCATTGGCTTATTTATTCCTCATTAAAAACCCTGAGAGGTGGTAAGAGAAGCCGGGCAGATATCAACTTATAGGCAAAGAAGCTAATGCTCAAAAGTGGTTAAGGAATTTGTATGTCACATGACCAGCTGGAGCTGAATCTGGATCTGGTTTTTAGATTTACAAGCCAGATTTTTTTTCTTCACTGTAATACACCTTCACTCGGTTGAACTACACCAACCTACCCCAATCGAACCAACTGCTCAAACCAACTGCCGTCAGGACAAGTGGAAAGAACTGACTTACGTCAAGAAGTTGACTCAGTGGCCACATGCAGTTCTGTCCTCAGGCAACAAAAATGCACTCTGCTAAGAAATATTCCCAAGGAAGGCCTCACTTGGAGAGCACACTTAGAGTCCCACCCCTCCAAAGCCAGCCTGGATGACGCTGGAGGCTGAGTCCCACATCACATACAAACACACACGCAGCATTGTGCATTCCAAAGCTTCAAAGTCTTTGCCACTGGATTTTTTTGCCTGAGACAAACCGACTTCTCACTGTAGGACCCCCCTCATCGGAGCCCAGGTTGAGGTAAGGCTGGGGCCACTGACACATCACCCAGCGGGGAAGGGTAGCACAGTTTTGAGTCAGTAGCGCCCACAATTCCCACCAGGAGAGAGGAAGAGGCTGAGTTGTTGCAAGGACGGAACAATGGTATTTCAGTTTTAGGGTCCCATTTAGCATGCAACCGCAGCCCCAGACCTGAAAGACTGGCCGTCTCAGATTTGCCCATAAACATAGAGAAATCTGCCTGCAGTGTAATCTGACATCGTCCCTACTCTCTGATTAACCACTTCTGGGTAGGCCTCAAAGAAGCTCATGCCAAACTGTGCCCTGTGGATCTCAGTGCCTGCCAACTTTATTCTCCCTTTTACCTAATCTTTCCCCAAATATTATCTTACCAGTTAGAGTGATCTGACTGAGCAGAGGGGACTGTTTTGCCACGTTCAACACAAAGACGGGGGAAAGAATACCACTTGCTCTCTTAGTTCTTCCCAACAAGGAGATACAAAGTGACTCATTATATTTTTGGCACCAAGATCAGTCCAATGGTATCTTGGATTTACCACTGAGCAACTCAGTATTTAAATTTTTTTTTAAATGTAGGAGCTTGGAAGTGCATGTTTTACAGTTTCAAATTCAAAACGCAAATTTGAAAGTTTGTTTTAAACGGTTTGAGTTTACTTCCTTGCAAGTTGAGTATTAAAATGTGTTTCTAATGTGGAGGGGCAAATATAGGCTAAACATTTTCTGGTATCCGGTTGACATGTCACCCACAGAGAATATCTGCTAATAAAGGAGCACTGGTGTGGGACAGAAAACAGATTCCCTTGGTCTGTTAACTTACTTCGAATAATTCATTAGCTGACACTGGGCTGTTCAAGTCACTGGTAAATCCCAGGTCACACCAACTCTATTTGGGAAGAGGGTAGTTGGATTCTTGGGCGAGAACTTGAGGAGAAAGAATAAAAAGCCCTCTTTCTTACAGTTTCTCCTACAGGCAGGAGCTTGTTAATAAAGTGCTCTTTGGAACCATCCCTTTGTAAGGCACTCAATGAATATTTATGGAATACTTCATCTGTAAACAGCATTAAGATATAAACAGAGCCTACCAAGTAATCGGAAGGCCATTTCACGTAATACATCCAGAGCTATGAAAACACTGGGGTTCCATCCCCGGTGAAGGGCTAAGGAACCACAAAGAAGGAAAAGTCATTTGCTTAACAAACCAGGGCCAGCAAACCGTGTGGTCTGCCAGAGCTTTGGCGTTCTTGTTAATCAAGTCTTCTGGGTAATTGGATGATGCACACACGTCTATGGGCACAGGCTCACACAGGTGCCAGATATTTGTAATCTTTGAGGCTAGTCACAGGAAGTTGCTGTTTGTGCAGATTAAAAGTGGTCAAATGTCAGAATTTGTCTAGGCTTCAACCTAATGAGTGCTTCCCTGCTCCTCTGGAACACAGGGAGGGGTTGGAAACATGGAATCGCAGTTTGTCTGTGGCTCCATTTAGCAAGCTGAGCAGGAAAGGGAGGAGAGGGAGGAGTGAGATGAAACCATCACAGAGACCAACTTCTGCAGACACCCTGGGCAGCACCGGCTCTTCTGAGACTGGGGGAGGGAGGATGTGGGGCCGGTAGGTGGCCGTCAGCTTGCGCACCACAGATATTTCCCACCAGCCTCTTGCGGCCGTGCACTCTGGGTCCCAAAGCTCTGGTACCAATCAGAGGCGTGTTGCCGATTTTCAAAAGGATTAGTATACAATAAAATACATTCAACAAGAAAACCACCCAGAATCCAATGAATCATTGATAATTCAGAAGGCACTTTAGGATCCTGTAGTGCCTCAGGGTCAGCATTATTACAAACATCAATTATTATATGCTAAGTGTGTGTAAGAGCTAGTACAATAGAAGTACTAGCTGAGAATGTGCTGGGCAACTCTGTTTTATAATATTTAAAACAAAACCTTTCTAGGCCTTTTTTCCTTTTAAGCTCTTGTCTAAAATATGGCTTCTGGTTCTGTTTTGTTTTGATTTCTCAAAAACAGCTCCCTTTTCAGCTGGAAAAGCACCTATTCTGTAGTATGCTGAGCAGGTGAAATGTAAATTTTCTTGTTAGCCCATGAGCCATTTTCAGGGTAGACTTCTGTCTTTCTCTCTAGCAGTTCAAATTTGCCCTTAATTCAACTCCAGCAGTTCAAATTTGCCTTTAATTCAGCTCAAGCCACGATATAAGAGGTTTTGATCTGGCAAAGGTGATGCAATTATTAGCTTTTTAAAAGTATGAGTCAGATCCAGGTAGCAGGGCCACACACCAGCCATGACAGGACTCTGGGAGGCTGGAGCAGGAGGAACACAAGACCAAACCCAGCCTGGGCAACTCAGTGATTTAAGTGAATCCCTGTCTCAGAAGAAACAATAAAAAGGACTGGGGGCATAGCTTGGTGAGAAGGTGCTGGGTTCACCTTAGGAAGGAGGGAGGAAGGGAAGAAGGGAGAGAACTTGTCCCCGGAGCCAGACTCAGTACACACTCAGGAGGACGTGATACGACTGCACCAACAGCAAGTTGAGTTCCTCCCTCTTTGTAGACTGCAGTGGTTGGTAGGAAAGAAAGAAAATAAAAATCTAGTCCCTGGAAGTCAAGTTCTGAGCACTTTTGAAAACAAATTAATCTAAAACATGTGTAAGAATTTTATCTTTAAAAACCCAGGTGTCTAATATATAAGAAAAAAAATGGACTAATAAGGTCTTGTTCACCAAGCTTAAAAAATAATTCTCACATAAACAAAATCTCAAAAAAAAAACCAACAAAAAAACAAACAACCCCCCGCCCAAAAAAAACCCAACAAAAACCCACACTTGGCTTTATGAATCTTTATTTTCCATGGTGATTCTTCCTTTTGGCTCTCAACAAAGAGTGAAATTCCTAGGTGAATCTTGTCAGATTTTCCAAAAGCACAGCTACACTCCATGAGGGGCTTCCAGACAGGCTGCAGGCCCTGAGAGACCTCACCCTGGCCTAGATTTATTAAAAACTTCCGGTTCTTCTTAATTTCAATTTTAATGGTGGTACAGCCAAGTCCTCCAGTCGTAGAGATTACCCTATCAGACTTGAGTAACTACAGACAGATGTGCTGGCAGGCTCGGGCCACCACCAACTTAGAGAAAATGGACGTGTTACGGCACCCAAGCCGGCCTGTTGTGTTTTAACAACTCCAACATGTGCGTATACACGTGCGTGTGCGCACGCGCACACACACACACACAGCACACAGAGGATTATCTCCAGGTGGCTGACACATGTTGTCTCCAATTACCATCAGGTAAGCCTGCGCACGGCCTTAAGAACATCGTTTCATTTGAAGCAATGGTGGCTTTGTAGCTACATTTTGCTACACCTATAAGTTTAATGCCATCTAACTGCTGCCCTGGATCTACATCTCCAAGAGGGACACTAGGGGTATTTTGTAAACGGCGGCTGCTTCTCTTCTTTCTCTGTTAGATATAGTCTAATAGGTTTAGAAAATGACATTCAAGATGCTGCTTTGCCAATTAGAACTTCCGCTGACTGATTCTTGAAGGACGTAAGCACGCCTAATCGTGCGCTCAGACATTTTATTAAGTTGTTTGGAGTGTGGAAAGTCTCCTAACCTTCATATAGACCATTTTCATAAAAAAAATGTTTGCAGGGAAAAAACAACTGAGGGGAAGAAAGCATTTCATTTTAAATAGCGATCCTATTTGTTTCCAGCTGCAGATTTTACTAGCAACCAACACAAAGACAGAGGTTGAAAACTGAGATAGGCCATTGCACAGATACCGCCCAAAGAAAGCTTCTTGACAGTGCTGTGACTGCCGGTGTGAGTGACTGAGAGACAGACAGCATGTACCATCTTCAGAGGGGAAGAGTTACCCACAAGCCACTTTTGACAGGAAGAACTGAACAACAGATTTTTTTTTCCACCGCCCTAGAAGCACGGTCCTTGGGTTAAATTGCTCTTCTGGCACATTTCAGACCAGGGACTCCTACCAGAAATGATTTCATGCAAGGACAAGACTCCCTCAGCATCAAACCCTTTAGCTTTCTTTACAAAGCCGTCTAACTTGAAGAGATTACACAGCATGTTAAAATCTGGATAGCAGAGGAGAGACAAGATATGCTAGAGCCAGCCCTGCATGAGAATCTACTCGTTAGTCAACCCCAATTGTCACCAGTCATCCGGGTGCCCCAAGTGGGATCACTGTAAACACCACGTCTCCGGAAGCATGTATAGGAAATATGCCAGAGGGTAGCCCCCCATTCTCCTGCGAGCTTCCAAAGATGTTTCCCGTAAGCCACACTGCCTCGTCCACTCAGGGGCTCCCACCCGGCCTGCCCTTCTGATTCCAGACCATCCAAGTGTTTGCTGACCTCTGGAGACTTTTATTTTCTGCTTCCTCCCTCCTCAGTGCCAATCACTGCTCTCCCCCGCCACTCCCTCCCCAAAGGCTCAGTGAGGCTGCTCCCTCTGTGATTGGCATCTCATTAATGAAGAAGGGCTGGTGTCTCTTTCATTACAGTCGCGGTGAGTGAGAGGACCTCAGAACTAATTTACTTGCTCTCACTAGGGAAGACACTTGTCTCCATCAAGAATTTAACTTTCCTGCTGCCTGTGGCAATAAAAGAACCCGTTTTGTTTTAACATTAATAAGGTAAGAGAATAGAGAATTTCCAAAAGAAATTAAGAAAGGCAAGAGGGTAGGTGTTGGCCCATGCAAGTTTTCCTCAAGCAGGGCTGGTGGAGTTCAGTGAGGGACCTTTGATTCAGCAACATTTGGATGGCATAAAACAGCCCGGCAGGCAAACAAGAAACCAGCCAGACACAGAGTCTGGGGTAGGAAGGTGGAGCCCTGGGTTCTAGTTCTGGGTCCCAAGTCCCTGCATGACCTCAGGCAAATCTCATTTTTGTCTGGTCCTCAGTTTTATTCTTGGTAAGATAAGGGGATTCAATAAAATGGTCTCCTAGGGTTCTCCCAGCTCTAAAATTTTTAATATTCTATAAATGAGACTCTGGACTATGTAAAACTTTTTTCCTGTTTGGAGTAAGTTTTTATCTCTGGCAACAAATTAGAAATTCCTCCAGAATTAAAGAGCATGGAGTGGAAATCATTTGGCTTCTCCAGCTGAAAAGGTCAACTAGATTCAGAAATGTACTCCAAGCCCGCACCATCTGCGTGGAGACCTAATTAGAGATCATACTTCATTGGCTAGAAGGGATCAAACTTATCCAAGCTTTCATCTGGATATGTATTTTTTGAAAAATTACTCTGAGTTACTAATTCATTTATCTTTCTACTTACAGGAAATTCCACTCATTGATAAAGCTCTGCTCTGACACTCCTTGCTCACATAAAGTACCTTCCTTTCCATCGGTATTATTTTATGATTGTGCCCCTTTATCACACCGTGCTTAGAATGCCTTGTCATTTAAGAAGCCTTAAAAAGGACATCTTAAAAAATGTGCCCCTCATTTAGCTGGAGACGGCTTCTATGCCCAGCACTAGAGGCAAGTCCTCTTTGGAGCATATATCTCAGTGGAGAGGTCAGTCTTGAGACTGTTCCCACAAGAGAGTGTCGCATTGATTTTGGCTAAGTTAGAATGTTGGCAACAAATTTCCATATGGGTGACGATGTACTGAGAAACAGAAATGCTTCCATTAGGGGTAAGGATGGCTTTATATTGAGAAGACTCTAGAATCCACTAACGCTTCTAATTTCCCTGATACAGCTTATTTGGCCCACACTGACAGTTTGGTTCCTCAACTAGCACTCCTTTGCTCCCAAGATCTGCCATCAAACCAGATGACACTAAGCTCATTTTATATCCTGAGCCTGGCCTTCCACTCCGAATCCTGGTTTTATTGTCTCTCCCAAAAGGATTCTACTCACTTTCCCCTGTTCCTAAGTATCACTTGAGGGTCCTGACAGCCTGCTCCTCCTCTCAGCGTTTGAAAGAAATTAAGGCCAATCCTCCCTGGCTTGGTTAGGGCTTGCATAATATTCCCACACCCCAGTCACCATGGTGTGAGAAGAGACAGCCAAGCCACCACACCTCTGCCACCTCTCTCCTGAAGATCCTGACCTTCTCCTTCAAGTGGCGACTCCTTGTAAAAGACTAGCAGAGGAGGGATAAGACCTCCTTGAGAACAGACCAAAAGCTTTCACATTTCTACCCCATGATTTCACCAGGGCAATACAGCCCAACTTCCCTTCCACTTGCACCGTGGCTCCAAGCATGGATGGCCGGGGCCCCCCTAGACACCGGCATGTGACTCACTTATCAAGCGAGAAGAAACGGCAGAAAGAGAATCAAAGAAGAGAAAGCCAGAGACTGGGGACCAGATTTCAGGTCATCCTTTCCTTCTTAAAAGGAGGCATCTGCAGTGTCTGCAATTTAGCAGGGTTTAATGAATGCCTTCTAAATTATTTATTACTCCCAGAAAGCTGTAAATATCCCTGCCTAAACCATTATGAAATAATCTGGGCAGGAGGCAAGTGGTTCAAACATTAGGCAGTTTTCACAGGCCTGCCGTGGAAAATAGTTCTGCTCTGTACATTTAACTTCTCTCTTTGCTTGTTACCCAGGATGGCGTTGAGCTACAATCTGCATATGTGTTCACTGGAGATGGTCAAAAGGTATCTTATTTGGTAATTTGCTCTGTCTGCAGATTGATAGCTTAATAAGGGACTCTAGAATTAGTTAAAAAAATAAAGGCAATTTAAAAAGGTATCAGCAGAATATACAAACTGGATATCCCAGAGAAAGCGTTTGAAATGCCTCAGCCTCCTTTCAAAGAGCTTCCTGCTGTCAAACCCAAACACCCAGACAGGTAGACTGCTGTGAAATATGTAGGCGATGCCTGCTGCCTGCTTTTCAGATGGCGAGGAGGCATTTGAAAGCATCAAAGTTCCCTGTATAGATGTGTGTACATTAATCCCAGTCTCTGTGATCCCTGCACTTGCCTATTGTAACTTGCTGTTTAATAGATTGCCAAACTTTGCCCTTCACAGACTGTACTTTTTTTTCTTCCCAAGAATCTGCTTCTCTCCTAGGAGCTTCTTGCTGGGGCCGAGTTTGAAAAGTTTTCATTCCTGGGCTTATGCGAAGGCACTGGGTCACTCTTTGAAATTCTGCACTTTTGAACACCTCACTTGTTGGCTTGCTTTTTCCTCACCCCTGGTGTCGATGTCTGTATGTGGCGAAAGTCAGTGCCCTCCAACCACGAGGCATCTGCCAGGAGCCAGCCCTGACACAGATCATTAACAACCACAGTCCTCGCCCTGCAAGAGCCTGTAATGTGGTAGGAGAGAAGAAGGAGATCAAAGGCCATCAACCTGCGGCCCACAGGTCGTGGCTGGCCCACAGAAATGGACTGTTCGGCCTGCTCTGTGGTTTAAGTTTACACTAACACAGAGAAGATGGGGGATTTCACTTGGAAATCGGGACTGCAGCCTTACCTGGAGAACTGAAGGCGTGAGTGTGTGGGGCCGTGTGTCTTTGACCACTAAGAGCTCCTTGCACTTGGTGCGGTTGGCGTCTCTTCGTTTACCTGCTGGGCCACCCAGCTTTTGAGCCTGTGATCTGTGCATGATAAGGACACACACAGAGGTGACAATAACGGGCAAGTCTGGGGACCGTGGCAGGTACTGTGAATACGTCATCTCATTCGATTTTCCTACAACTATGTGGCTGGAATTCTAATGCTCCGTACCTTCTTCTACTTTCCTTTGCTGGGTGCCAGACCCAGACCCATTGGCTTTGGAAGATCCCTCATTCCAGTCAGCTCCTGCTGAGGGCATGGCGGGGGCTCCAGGAACCCACGCTCGCCTCTTGTCCTTCATCTCCACCACCGCCAGTGCACACTGAATGTCCCTCGGGCCCCATGTCCTGGCTGCTCCGTCACTTGAGTTTGTGTCCTCTGTTCCTTCTGCCTCGAGTGTTTTCTCCTCACCTTTCCTTCTGTTCCTGGAAGCTCCCCTCTCACCTTCCAAGGCAGCTTCACTGGGTGAAGATTTCAGGAAACCCGAGTCAGATATTCCAACCTCAGAGCTCCAGGGTCCCCCGAGTGTCCCATCCATGGTAAAAGGTCCATATGTGGTCGCCTGGTATCTGTTAGATTCTTTAACCACTTAGCTGTTTACCCCAAGCATCTCTTGGGCAGTGGGTTTATTCATGGACTGACCATCCCGAGCATCGCTTGGGCAGGCTGGTGTCATCGGAATCAGTCCATTCCTGCACTGAATAAATACATCATCACATTTGCCTCTCTCCTGCCCTGCCCGGCTCCCTCACTCAATGCTGCTATCCTCACTGCCTAACAAGGCTCAGCCACCCGATGGCCACACACACACTGCTCTGAATGCCCAGTACTTCAAGTGACTTTAAGTTTGAAACACAACGGAAAGTTGCCAGACACAGAACAGGTAACAGGAAACATTGCTGGGTCACCAGGGGGCTGGAGAGTTAATCACAGAATGAACAGCCCTGCCGAGAGAGCCTGTGACCCGGCAGGAAGGATGGGCAGGTTGGCCCAGGTGTGAGCGGCGCAGTGAGTGAAACTGATAACACTGTAAATCATTGGCTGGGCCTCAAATGAACTTTCAGTTCTGATTCTCCGCCCCCATACTATGTCTGACAGTGTAAAATAAATTGCCTCGGCAGCTCACCACTAAAGACCTCATTAAAAAAAATTGATACAGAACAGCATCTGTATGAAATAAAGCAAATCACAGGCCAACCCTTAAAATCTGTCTCACAAATAAATCGTAAATGGTAAAACTAAGAGAGGGTACACGGGCAGACAGAAGTGAAGGCTGGGCCGATGAAATGGATTTTTATTCTTTTTAATGAACTCATCATAGGCAGACGAGAAAGGATTGACCAGGCTGGGGGGAGGAGCTGACTTTGGCAATGAATTAATAAAGGTGAGAAATGTGTTCTTGCAAAATGATTATTTCAACAGAGGATCCAGAGTAGTGGTTGTGGTGCATTTAGGGCACTCAGAGTCAGCATGTTTTCATTGTGCATCTCTAACAAATCTATGCATATGTGGCACATTATACGCACGGTTCTCTCCAAATTGTGAGCAGAGAATACAGCCTGTGAGACCTTGGTCACTATAATCAGGCAGGTGATGCCCTATTGAAGATGGGTGTATGGTAGAGATATTTTTGAATTATTTTTCCCACTGTGGGCAGAAAGACAAGAAAGGCTATTTCCTTGAATCACAAGTTCTGAACTGCTAGCCCCCGTAAGGAAAACACAAAAGGACATTAACTTCCACGAAAAATATTTAAGAAAAATATTTTTTAATTGAGTCACAGCAAAAAGTCAATGTGCCAATTGCTACTTGAGAGAGCTGTCTCCATAAGCCTCTTACAAACACAGTACAAAGCAGAAACCTGCTTCTCTTTATGTCTGTTCTGTTTACCAGACTTATGTGTTCTTACAGGGTGGAGAGCATTTGGACCAGAAATACCTTGATGAGGTTGCAGAAAGAAGGAAGGAAGGAAGGAAAACAACCATACGATTGAAGCTTGAGAGCTGACATCTCGACTGTAAGCCAAGATAATTACAGAGCTGCTCTACAAATTTGGTTAGGCTTTAGAGGATAATTTTGGACTAATAAAATAAATCATCCTGGAATCTTCTAGTCTCCAGGTAACAAAAGACTGCATAGTTCTCGGTGGATTCTCCTTTCAGGAAGTCAGACACTGATGTTATAAATGCTTATGCTACGGACTTGCCTTTCTGATGTTTGATGCCAGGAAAAGTCAGTGTGAGGAGCAATTTCTGTGACACCCAATCAGGCCTCTGTCTGTGCTCCAGACCCTCTCTCACCAGGCTGGGCCTCACTTCTCATCCTGCTATGATTTTCACCAATTGTCTTCCTCTTCCATGTCCTCCACCCCGATTTCCTACCCCTTACATTTTCCTTACTTCTTTTATTTTTCCTGTGTGTGCTGACTGCCTCGTTCCTCTTCTACTAAATTATGCTCTATTATTTCTGCAGCCTGAAGAACTCACAGCTGAAGCATTATTTCTAACCTTATTTTGTATTCCTAGCATATGCTATAACCTGTTTTGAGTTTTATTTGCAGCCAAGTTGCTGACACAGCTCCAATTTTGTTTTCATATTTTGATTGGGTAGGAGTGTTCATTACTGTGGGTACCAGGCTAAGGAAGAAAAGTCATTTTAAAAAGGCACAATTTACACCTTCGTTAAAGGGCTTTTTGTTTCTGAATGCTGCCCATTTAAGTTCTAAAAACTAGAAATGTTCAAACTTATGCCTATTTTTCCCCCCTCAGAGAAAAAAAGATTTTAATGAAATATGTAGCGGTCTGGTATGAATGTCCTATTAGGCTTTTTATGTCATACCTGCAAGGTGTGACACACACTGTGTGTAACCAGTGCACACAGGCAGGCACAGAAAGCCTACGAGTTGGATGTTGTACAAGTGATGTATTCAGAGCCTCATTCAGCTCTGCATTAAACAGACTTCCTAGGGACAGGGCTTCATTTGTGACGTGGTTGAATTCATGGTTCATGCAAGCTCTTATCTTATAAGCAGGTAGTGAATGCATTTCAGTGCTGGGAATCCCTTCGATGGAGCATGAAATTCCCACTGAGCCTTCCCATCCGGACAGAACAGGACAGGGAGGTTTTGTGGCTCTTGACATGTGAGTCTCAGGCTCCTTTCTGGAAGATTTCATCTCGACTGCCAGATAAAATACTGGAGGCCCAGTTATAGTAGCATTTTTGATGAGTAACACATAGTAACATTTGCATAATTATGGTCCACACAATATTCAGTACAGACTTGTATTGAAAACTATTCTGTTTATTCAGAACTCAAATCTCACTAGGCATCCTGTACTCCTATTTGCTACCTCCAGGAGCCTTCTGCCCAGCGTGTGAGGAGGCAGGATTGCTGGTGCAGCGTAGGCAGATTCTTCTCTCTGCTTGGTTTCTTCCATCAAACTCTGCTCCTCTCTTCAATGGGCTGCGGATATTCTATTTGGAAAACCTCCACGCCGCCTCTCTCCCTGTGTGACTCAAGATACCTCTTCAGGGCAGCCTGAACACCCTGCCACCAGCACACTTGCTCCTTCAGATCAGAGAACGCTTCTGTCTGGATTGCTCCAGTTTCTCTTATGAGCTCCGGTTATCTTTCCAAGAGGACACACACTCTTGGGTGGTACTGGCCTTCCCTTCCACTTCCTCACAGGCTTTGCAGAGTCTGGCATGAGCCCTTTCACAAGGCTGGCGCACCTGAGAGCCCTACTGATTTAAAAGGTGACTGATCCTCACAGAGCTGCTGTCTTCCGCAACTTCAGTTGTTTCTTATACTTGTTTTCTTGCACGGAGGGCTCAGTGCCTCCTCCACAGCGTGAGCACGGGGAAGTCCACACAGAAGCACTCAGTCATACCTGATCAGCAGTTTGGTGGTCAGGTGAACTTGTCATGGATATGTGAGTAAATAATGCATAGCTCGGCCACATGTAAGCAAGCACTCGATCTCTCTAAAGATCAGCTATGCCATCTGGGTGAAGGGCCAGGTGTCCACCTGCCTCAGAGGGTCATGAGGACATGCGATGTTGGAAAAATGTAGGCAACATGTGGCTGAAATGCACTGGTGATAAGGATAAAAATGCGGAATACACTTCGCTGAAGTGTGCGTGGTTTGAATCAGATACTTGCGCTCCTAGTGGGAATTTCACAGCTAAGGCCAGCATCCACTCCTCAGATAATGGCCAGAAAGGGGGGACTTCAAAATGACATAGTTGGAGACAAAGCCAGCTGGTGAGCAGGTGGTGGGAGTCTCTTGCTAACCTGGGGTACTGTGTCACGAGCCCTGGGAATTTACACAAACCGTTATCATGTGATTGCCCGGATTTAAGAAAGAGGCAGATGAGAAATTTCTAGGAAGCAAACAACATGATTTACAGTTCAACTTTCTTTGAAAATTATTTTAAAAATTCTTCTCTTTACTGTGATGCCCTTAGGTTCCCACACTGTATGTAAGCGATCCTGTCACGAACAGGGGCTTCCTAAGCAGGTGGGCAGGACATCGGCTGGGCATCAGCTTCCCAGCTTGCTCTCCCACTGTGCTCTCCTGGCACTGCGGTGAGATGCTGGGTGTGAACTGACTGCCCTGTTGCAGGGTGAGCCACATCTGTGGGCTGTGCCAGCCAAGACTGCCCAACAGTCCCGAAAACCTCCATTTTTCTGCCAGATCTGTAGGCCATTCAGGCGTTGTGATTCCTCCTCCTCACAGCCACAATCCTGGCTCAATTAGTGGAATCCCAGTCTTATAGCCACACTACAGCAGCACATGAAAATGTCTCCGATTAAGCCCTGGATTAGCATGTGCCCAGACTTTATCTTAATTGCCGATTAAGATTAATCCCTCCAGAGAGTTTTCCAGGGCTGCTTTATTACCATGGGGTGAATCATTACACATTTTGGGTTGCAAGTTCTATTTAGCTTCCTTGAACTAAAATGAAGGCCCAGTCTCTCCCTCTAAGGAAGGGTCCCTGTGTTGCTCTCTGACCAGCTTCCTGGACAGCTCTTCTGCATCTGAATTTTTTGGTAGCGGGTAAAGCCTTTTGCTCCAGCTTGAACAGATTCTGGAAGCTGGAACACAGGCTTTCCAGCAGGTCTTTGGCTTTAAATTTATATGGTGATCCTGGACTTGAAGAATGATACACTTACTGCTGACTTAATCATTCACAGTCATTTACTGCCATCTTCTTTTTCTCTTTCTCTTTGTCTCCCTACATGTGGATACACACACTATTTTCTGAACTATTTCAGGATCAGGTATATACAGCACAGTCCCTTAGCCCTAAATAATCCAGTGTGTGTTTCCTAAGAATGGAATATTCTCTTACATAACCACCACTATCAATTTGATAAATTTACATTAGTATTGCACCCTTATTTACTCTGTCAATTCTGACTTCCTTTGAAATCCACTAAGTACCGCCTGGGGTACCTATTTAAGATCTAGTTGCAAAAAGGAGAGAGAATGGAAAGAAAAGAGCTCCCCATCTTAGAGAAGTGAAGCCCAGAAAAGAGAAATCACTTGTGAAGCTCACACAGCCAGGAACTCAGAGTCCTAACTCCTGGCCAGACACTGATGAGCACAGACCCAGGGAGGTCAGGCCAGCACAGCTCTGTGAATGCTCAGAGCCACCTGCACAGCTAGCTGAGAATGAAGCTTCCCAAGTACAGAGGCCAGCAGCCCTGGGTATTTAGGGGCGCTTTTGACATTTACATGCTGTGTGATAAGCTTGATGATACCAGTAACTATTTCACTGAAATGCATCTTTTCTGCCAGGTTTAAGATTCCAATCATGTATGAATACTGTATGGCCATCTGGGGTGGCAGACGCCACTAAAGAGAACACAAAGGTGGGACAATGCTGAAGGCCCTCAGATGACTGACTGTGTCTTCCTTCTGACTCAGAGTACGAGGGAAGGCTGGCACCCACAGCCATGGCTCTGGTAGGATTCTACGAGGTTACTTCCCTGCTTAAGACAGAAAAGAATCTAAGCATGAAAAATGGGAACCAAGACCTGTCACGTAAAGACACAAGATCCCAATAACGAATGTAACTGTACTATATACCTAAAATGTACCAATAAACTCAATTACAAAAAAAAAAAGGATCTAAGCATGCTGTTTCTCTAGAGAGACTGCCTTCCCTCAGAGTTTATGGGGACTTATCAGAGTCTGGGGTACTTATCAATGTCCAGGTCCTTCTCAGTCATCATGCAATGTGCTAACCCACTGTGTGATATCTCCACCTGAAAACCGGTCCCAATCCTGGAGTCATCACACCAAGAGGCCTCCGACAGATGTGCCCTAGGCTTGGTACCCATGGCTTGGTGTCCTTCCTGGGTCCCCACCAGACCTTCTTTCACAAAGATCTTCCTCACAGCCCCTCAACAAAAGGCAAAGCCCTCTCCTGTTTTGCTGGCCACTAAGCCACCTGTCTTAGAAGCACTTGGGAGACTCAACCAATGTGCCACATCCCGGTGACTCAAAATGTGTCACAGTCTTCATCCTCCACTGAAGAACTGATACACACCACATCTGTCACTTCTGAATGGACAGAAGTCATTCAACAGTCTCTAAATGTTCCGGTCTGTCCCCTCCCATGGTGACTTATTTTCATCCTGAAGCAGTTTAAGAATTGAGGGCGAGAGCTTTCTCTTGGTTGAACCCACACTATAACCATGTTCCTTAGATTCTGTTACAAAACAACCATTGGCTTTAACTGGAAACTCGAAAATTTAGGGTAATTATAGTATCAATTCATGACTACTCAACACATTTCCTCCACTTCCTTTGTGACTGATATTTTGAGTCTATTACTGTAACATTCTTTGAAGAGACAACGTTGTCCTGAAACAAGAGATCAGAGTGGCCTGAGCCTCCCTACACCTCTAAAGTTTTTCACTCATGAGTCACTGGCTGCCCAAATTTCCTTCACTCTTCTTTCCTCTTCCAATCCTTCCTTCTACGTGCCCTGCACTTAATGGGCTCCGAGGATTTGCCTTGCGCGTCAGCAGTAAGATGACTGAATGGATGGGATTTCCACATTATTCTGGTCCAAGCTGCAAATGGTAAGCCTCCTGCCGAGCCCTGATGGCAGTGGTACTCAGCTTTCCCCTGACGGAGCTCACTTCATTAATAGAATTCTCTCTTCAGTTGTTTGACTATGGTAATGTTGCTAGAAGGAAACTACTGATTTTCCTATATGTAAGCCATTTTTAAATTTGCGTGGGGGTTCTCCAGAACAGATCCACAGTCTTCTTCCTCCTATGGAGACTCTACAATTACACGTTCCTTTTTTCTTCTTATAAGAACTAATATCTTGCTAGGCATTCTGCCAGCAGTACTTAAATTTAGTTCTGATAAAAATTCTTCATGGATATTTCCGGTCTAAGCATTAAGACCTTTCTTCCTTCCTCTGCTCGTCACTGTTTTATTCCCCACTACTCAAGTTGCACATGTGTTTGTACATGCGCGCGCGCGTGCACGCACACACACACACACACACACACACACACACAATTCATTTATGCCTACCTAGGAACACATCTGAGCCAACATATTCCCTGGGGGGAAACAATGGTCTCTTTTCCTATTAATGAACAGTATGTTGTTGTGGATTCATGAAAGGCTTAATTTAATAAACACGCAAAGATGAATACGCTTATAGGACATCAATTCTCTTTAGGTTTCACATTCCTGACATAGAAGAATTGCCTTGTGAAGCACCCACCCCCCTCACAGCTGGGCCACTGTGGACTAAGGGGTGGGGGGGTCTCCTACACTGGAGTCAGAGGGTAGGAGTCAGAACCCATCTCCTCATCCTGAAGGGAGGGAAGAGGTGCCAGATCTGCTGACGTCAGCAAGGCCTGTGTGTGAACTAGTTCAACTTCAAATTCTGTGGCTTAGTCCTTATCGGTAATTCAATGGGGACTGAAACTTCGTCGAAGGGGAAGGTGCTTTGCTGGCCTGGTTAGAACTGAGCGTAGACAGCACCTGAGAGATGGTGACAGCTCACCAGCTGGACACCAAGGGACTCCTGAGCAGGTGCGGAATTGAGCTGCTCCGTTAACTCTACACTCCTCTTGCTCCCCGCTGCTCTCCTGAACACACTACATGGAATTCTGGGTTCCCAGTAACACTTTTCCCACTCTTGGGGGAAAAGTCCACAATAAAAGCATAGGCATGGTACCGAGCCAGAAAATGAGACAGTCCACCTGCAATACAAGTTAATAGGGACTGGCTCTTCCTCTTCCACTCTGCCCTGCCTGACACTGTCCTGTCAGACTGCTCCGCAAGGATTCTTCCCTTTAGTATCATACACGGCCCCTACATCATTCTCCCCACAGAATTCCCAGCAGTTACTACCACTCCAATGGTGTTCACAGGGCAGCTGAGTCCAACGTACATGGCCTCTTCTCCCTCACACCTGGATTGGTGTCTTAGATGGCTGGTTCACCTCCTAGCAGGCTCTTCACAAGAGAGGAAACTACAACAGGGCAACTTTGGCCACTTGGAGATGCTAAAGGCTGCCTGGTGGTGACGGAAGGGCTGGGCACTGGGGAGAAAGGAAAGCGCAAAGACCTCACAACCACCCTTTACTGAAATGCATGTGTTTTTCTATTCCTTCTAGGTGGGGTAAAGCAAACTGAGAGATCAGAGCAGAGCACAGATCGCTAGCCAAAAGGTTAAGAGGCTTGCAATCCAGCCATAGTGTGTGAATCTGCTAGGTCTGTGGTTCAGATTTGGTGGCAGGAGTGGAGTCATTGTCGAGTTCATGAAACGTTCTCTGTAGCCACCACTGTCTAGATGCGGCATCTGCGCAGTGGAACTGCTGTCTCCGGAAGTCTGCGGGCCTGAGTGCTCCATTTATACCAGCAACCTGCCGCCCCTTATCCTGTCCTACCTTTCCTTCTCTTAGCTCTTATCACCTCCCTATGCACTATATAATGAACGCCTTATACTCATTGCCATTGGCCTGTCTTCTTCCTGTAGGACTACAAGCTCCTTCAAAAGCACAGACAGTTTCTGGGTCTTTGCAGGTTTATCCCTAGCACCTAGAATGATACCCCATTAAGCACAGATGCTGAAGGAGTACTGATTGCGAAAATGAGTGCATCCTGTACTCCTTCTGAGCAGCCTTCAAACGCGAAAGCATAGTCTCCTTATGACGGGAGCAAAAACACAACAGAGTCAAAGACTTTGCATAGCTTAGTCTTCTCTAACAAAAAGTGTCATCTAATTAAATGAAAAACAGAAAACAAAACAAAACCCAGAACATTAGCTCAGGAAGATTCACAGAGATACAGAAATCACAAGGCAAAGCCATGTGATATCATGGAAGATTCGCTGGCCTACATATAAAAAGTCCTTAGTTAAAGTCCAGTCCCAGCTTTGCCCAAACCAGCTGTGTGACCTTGCAAGTCACTTTGCCCATCTGTGCCTCAGTTTCTCCATCTACCTTAAGCCTCATTCAATCTCAACATTTGATATTCACTTCTAGTTCTAAAAAGGCAGAACCCTAGCAGCTCCAACATATTGATGTTAAGATGCTAAAACAGCCTACTGCCTAAATTTGATCATTTATGGGAGAGGAGTTGAAACTGCCTCTCTTGGCTCCAGCACAGAGGCTGCTAGTGGATTACACCTTGATTTTAGCACCCTTACTCAGCAGAGCAGCTATTTACTCTAAGAGGCGAGGTATTGAGAGCCCCCCTGCCCCCCTGCCCCATTCCAGGTGCTCACCTGTAATAGCACATTGCAGAATGGAGACTCAAATGGCAAATCTCACCAGCACGGGCAAGGAGTAAAATACCGATAGTCAAGGCGCGTGCTGAACTGCTGAGCAAGGAGTGTGCGAATGCTATTTCAAATGGCTTAAAAAGCATCACCACAGTGTAAGTAGGTTACCACTGCCTCACAAAAGCACATCTGGAAGATCTCTTTGCTCTCTCGCATCCTTGAATATTGAACCCAGAAATAAATTGACTTGCTGTTTAATCCAATAGTCAATACATGCTACTGTTGTATAGACTCAATTGACTTAAACTCAAGACATAGCCTCCGGCGAGAAAAAATCTAATGAACCGTGCAGGCCTGGTATTGATACGTATCACAGGTAGTAGTTCTTTCTTCAGTAAGAAACAATTATCCCAAACTACATTTGGTGGGAATGGTCAGTGCTCAGAGATCAATGTGGTTAATAATTTTCGATCTGGCTTACTGAGAAGCTGGGTCGGGGTTTGTTATATTTACAGTTATAATCTCTATGAAATCAGGTTATGGTGAGGGTTTTCTCCAGGCATAAGGACGTGCCTTTCTTTCCCCACCTTTCTTTCCTAACGGAAGAGTTAAACATTTCCACTCCAAGGAGAAACCAGCTCTTCAGGAGCTCTGTGGCCTACACAGAGTTAGTTGTCAGAGGGGACACTTGGCCTGGCCCATGTACCTGGCTGCAGACAGCTGTCTGTAACTGACTATCTTGCTGTGGAGTGACAACAGGGTAAATTAGCAAAGCTACACATTAAATCATATTGAGTAAGCTTTAATGCCTTACACAAAAACCCATCTGTTGGGCAGACTGATTTCTTTGGGGATGGAATGGAGGTAGAGGCCCCCTTTAGCAGAGGACAGAATACTCCCACCCTCACCCCTTCTCACTCTGAAGAGCTGATCCTGTTCCTTTCTTGAACTATGGTTTCTCTTCCTTTCCTTTTGCCTCAGGAATCCTTCAAACTAGAACTTTCTGCAACCCACCCTGCCAAGTGCTAAAGGATGGCCACATCCTGGACATCTGCATGAATCTTACTACATTTTCTCTCCCCTCTGGCAGCAGGACACACTGAGGTCTCCTCTGAGCTTCAGGTTTAGACACACCCCAGAACTCAAAGTCAAAACAATAGACTTTTAATAACAACTTCTATGGAATCCTTTTCAAGTTCAAAGCGATAGTAAACATTAATTAATTAGACTCCTCTCCCATCACTCACTCTGTGAGGTATGAATTAGTCCCATTTTATAGATAAGAATGCTTGGATGGGAGCGTGAATGATTTGTTTCAAGCCCAGCTACAGTTGGTAAGGGACAAGCCATTCGGGTTCCTGGGCATGTTGAGAGCTTTCCCACTTCTCTTGTTCATAAAACTTGATGAAATGCCTATCCCAGGACCAGGGGACAGAGCCTAGTTGTCTCCCTGGAGTGGTTAGCTGTACCACACTCAGCTTGGCCTGGTCATTACCTCTTCGCACCCTTCGTTTTGTGGCCTTGAGGGATTGTGTCCTCCAACCCAGCAGAAAAGGAGCCCAGATCAAAGGTTTCCTCAGGGGCCACCTAAATGCCTATGCCTGGCCAACACGACTCCTTCTATAGGACACCCTGAGTGCAGACTCGTGTTTTAGTCGCCCAGCTCTACCATGGATGTCACCTGCTGTCCCACTGCCCACTACACTGGCAGCTCAGGATGTGGACGATTGGACTGTATGGGGCAGTGGTGGCGAACCTATGGCACCCATGAGCTTTTTCTTTTAACACAAAAGATGTTAATGTACAAGTTGGGTTTTCTACCCTAAAACCTCAGTATTCAGGTTTAGCTGCAGTGCTGGCACTTTGTGCTAAACAAGTGGGTTTGGGGTTGCAGTTTGGGCGCTTGTCTCTAAAAGGTTCCCTATCACTGGTACTGGAGATGCTCCATTGCAGAGCACACAGGTGGTACACAGGCAAGTTGACAGGCCAGCACGTTTTGTAACATTTCACTTTATATGCCTTTTGGCTGATGTTAGTGATCCATGTTTTGCTTACAACAGTCGAGTTGGTGGTCACTCTGTAGCAAACTGTTTTGCTCAAGACGGTCCTAGCTATGGCACCAACAACCTCAAACTGCTTCGACCTTTCTCCCAGGAACTGTCTTAAATTGATAAAACCTAACATCTTTTCCAGGGACTGCAACATCATGGCACCGTCACTGCAGATCCAGTAGGAATTCCCTTGGAGCCCCACAGGCCCCGACTGGGGGAACCACCCTTGGAGACACACAGACACATCCTCACCTAAAGTACCCAGATATCCGTTTTTGTTTGTTTGTGTTTTTGGTACCAGGGATCAAACTTGGGTCCCTGCGCTTGCGAGGCAGGTGGTGGAACCACTGAGCTAAATCCCCACCCCGGCCATCCACTTTTTTAAAGGGTGTCCAGGTTTTCAGAAACTCAGTGCTTATCTCATATGAAGGGAGCGAGCAATGATGGTGTTTTTCAGAGAACACACGTGAAACGTGTTAGGGGGGAAGACAGAAGCGCCGCAGCTGAGGTAGAATGAACACGGGGATTTGAGGACACGCAGAGGGAGAAGAATTCCTCATTTTATTGCCATGCAGGGAGTGGAAAGATTTAGCCTACCAACAACTCTGGCTGCTTATCAGAACCATCTGCAGAACTTCTGAAGACTCACCCTAATGTCTAATGCAGTCCTATTGAATTTGCTTCTCAAGAATTACGGCCTAGTCGGGGGTATTAAAAAAATTCCACTTGTATTTATTGTGTTTCCCTGAAAATAAGACCTAGTTGGTGAATACTCAGTCTTGAAAACCAGAGATCAAAACTGCCATCCCCAACCAGCCCGCCCTTGCCTTACCTGCCTTACAGAGTAGCCACCAAGCTAGAGAAGAATGTCCAGCAGGGGAAGGGATAAGTCCTGTGAGAAAAGCTGCTTTCACTTGGCCTCTTACCGTGAGTCCTGTAATCTTTCCCAGGCTTTTGGATTCCCAACCTCACTTTATCTTCACAGCCACCCTGTTCACTGGGTTCTTGTCACAGATGGAGATCCTGCAGACTTAGGGGGCTTATGTGACCTCTCCACGACGGCCGCAAGATTCGCAAAGCCGGAGAGCTGTCTTCTGTCCTGAGCAGTCCAAATTTACACCCCCATGTTATTCTGTTTAAGTGCAGAGAAGATATGGGGGCGCAGTGGGGTGCTGTTTGGCTGGCTGTGTTGGGGTGGAGGGGGACAGCTGAGCACCCCCTTTTCTCTTGTTGGGTCTACAGTGCTCCCTATGACAGTGAACAAAGCATCTCAGATGGGTGTTGAGGGTCCTCCTCCCCCAACTTACACAGCCAAGCAGCTGGGCAGCTTTATGCTCAGCAGCCCTTCTGTCTACACCTTACGAGCCCCAGTGTCAGTGCTAGGACTTGATTCAGTTACCTGAGAGCTGTCTGCTTGGGTTCCCAGGGCTCAGCTCTGCAAGGCCTGTGTCCCCTGTCTCCAGAGTTAAGTGTGAAGTCATCCAGTTCTCCTGAACCGAGCTCCCGCCCTGGTGACCACAGGGAGGGGAAGCAGTTTAGCCGCAGCTCAGTGTAACTTGGCAGTGGTGGCAAATCACAGTTACATAAGCTCGGGCTGTGTGCTTCCCAGGAGTGGGGGGAGGGAGAGGGAGAGGAGCAGGAAGGGCGTCATTAGCATAACGATAAGAAACCAGAGGTCGAAATCTTCCAGAGTTGCATGAGGAGTTGGGAGCCAGGGGATTCCCATTTAATTCTACAATCTTACATCCTGCACATTAGATTATGGTCAGCTGTGTGCAGGAAGCTGGTGGAGAGAAGGCTCAGAGTGTCTCAGGCCACAAATACCTTCAACTACGCTCTCTCGCACGAATGTTTTCAGTGGACCTGTGATTGAGAGCACCTGGAAAAAAAAATTTTTTTTTTTTTTTTTGGTGGTAGCAAGGATTGAACTCTGGTCCTTGTACTTGTGAGGCAGGCGGTGGAACCACTGAGCTAAATCCCCAGCAGAGAGCACAGGGAAATTAAGGCACAACTTCAGCTTAGCAAGCACGCCTTACCTGACATGGTGTGACTGCTTTTTTGGCTTCTGAAGACTTTATGTAGATACTGAGAAGAAGGAAAGGTTTGAGACAGAGCCTCCCAGGATCCCTCCACACCTGTCAGTAAGGACAGCAGGGTGGATATACGAGCCCTGTGCTCAGAGTCGCTCCAGAGCTGCCTCTGCCCCTCTGGCCTAGAGAAGTGGAGCGTCCCTCTTGCACCTACCCCTAAAGGCGGCTCTAAAACATTTGCAATAAAAAGTCCTAGATAAGTGAATGTGGGAGAGAGTGTTCATTCATTGCTGCTATCAATAAAAAATGCATAGGAAAGCAACTGTGAGAAGGAAACATTTCTGTCTTAAAAAGCAGTGCCTAGTGCTGGTCAGGTTGTGTTGAAACCGATAGACTCCAATACTGTGGGCCCCGAGTTAAATCAGCATAATTCTTCTCTAAAGAAATATGGCAATTTGTAACAAGAATCATCAAGATGTGCTTACTCTGACCCAGTATCCTTCCCCCGGGAATTTATACTACAGAAATCACCTGGCAGAAGCAAAATGCTACATAAACTATCTCTAATGATCAGATCTAACACACACATACACACACACACACACACACACACACACACACACACGCCAGAAGGAGCTCGCATTTAGTAACTAGGAACAGCTTAACAAAGTACAGAAGATTAGCAGTGGAGTACTACACAGCCACTAAACCCCAAAAGACACAGGGGGACAGTTTAAGATCTCCTATCATGAGGATGATAGGATTTACTTGAGTGTTTTTCTTGATTTTTTTAATATATTAAATAAATTACACTGTCGCTAGTGTAGTAGGAGCCCCGTTTGGGTGGTTATTTTTCTCTTCACATCATCTGCGCAAAAGGGCTTTTATTACTTTTAAAAGTCAACTGTCTTTTAATTGACAAATAAAAAAACCCACCTACATTTATTGTGTGCTCCATGATGTGTTGAGACAGGTAAATACCATGGAATGGCCATGCTGAGATACCATCGTAACACAAAAGAGGGCTTTTACTAAGGTTTTAGAAATGAGCAACAGCAAAAAAAAAGAGAGACACAGATGCTCACTGAGATCATGCTGGGCACTAGGGCAGCCTTAAATCACAGGTCCTTCACTCTGTGGTCTGAGTGAGGTTCTTGGCTGCGGAGTTTGCAGAGAGATGCTTCCAGCTTTTCACACGGACTGACTATGTACAGGGCAGACACAGTGCTCTACACTGATTATATCAGCTCAGGACCACTCAGGGCCCAGAAGAACTTCTTGGGCGTCCTGCAAACACTCCACACCAAAGTTTCAGAATCCTCCAACTTGAGAACCCATCCCGAACTAAAGGAAACTCAAGTTCATGGGTCCGCTTACCTTAAAAGTCATAAGAAATATCACTACATGACAACAAACCCATCTCATGATTGGATGAAATCAGTGACTTTTGGTCACGCCAAGAAAAACTACTTCTCCTTTACGCATCAGCAGTTTCCACACATCAGTCGGTACAGAGCATGGCCGGGTCTGTGCCTTGACTTTCACTAGTTTGTGTCCATTTGGAAAAAAATCGAGATAACATAATGAGCTTGCATAAAGTTAAATATGCACCAAGTAGAAGAATTATTACTATAAGTTAATGTTCTTTCTACCATTTTTGGACTTAAAATTCCATCTTTTGGGGGAAAGATGGTGAACACAGACCAAGTTATCTTTTGTTCATGTTATTCCTTTGCAGAAAGATGTAGGAAACTTACATGCCCCTCTCCCCGTGTTAGTGAAATCAGTTTGCTTCAGTAAGCAAGAGCTGGGGATGTAACTCAGTGGTTCTGCTGCCTGCCTTGCAATTGCAAGGTCCTGAGTTCAATCCCTGGCACCAAAACAAACAAACAAACAAACAAAGATAAAAACCAAAACATTCACTGTGGGCCCAGTTCAACTAAGACATGGAGACTGTGGACATTGACACTGGGCCACTAGTTTGGCAAAATGTTCTGGTCCTTTTGCAAATGTTTGTGCTACCATCTAGAGCTTTGCTTCCACCTCTGCACCTCTCTGTTTACCATGGTACAAGTGAGTGTTTCCGCAGTGACTACACAGAGGAGAGAGCACTGTCCCTAGAACAGTGATGGCGAAACTTCAAGAGGGCAGTGCCCAAAGGGCAACACCGAACCTGCAAAGTGCCGGCACTGCAATTAAACCTGAATACTGAGGTTCTAGTTTAGAAAAAAAACAATTCATACACTGACATCTTTTGTTTTAGAAGAAAAACAAGTAACAAATAACATAGGTTCACCACCACTGCCCTAGACTGTGTCTGGCAGAGGCCAGAGGCAGCTGTCAGTTCACTTCCATTAAAGGCAAAAATCAAAAACATGCAGCATTGTTTGCAGCTAATCATGATTACTGTGTTGGACAAGATAACCTGTACCTACTTGTACATTCATTACAGAGCTTCTGAAATGATTTTTCTTTGTCTGCTTGAACATAGGAATTTTTAGTGATCAGTTTCAGTGTCTGGTTTCATGCACCTAAGAAGTAAACAGCAGTGAGCAACTTTCTTCTTTCTTTCTTTTTTTTTCCAGTACCGGGGATTGAACTCAGGACCTTGCACTTGCCAAGCAGATGTAGTGTCACTGAGCTAAATCCCTGGCTCATGAGCAATTTTCTTTACAGGCTTGATCCATCCACACTGCAGATCAGTGGTGGTGAACCTATGGCACAAGTGATACAGCGAGCTGGCTGTCCGTATCATCGAATGCTCTAAGTTTCGCTATCGCTGATTTAGATGGTCACCCAGAGACCCCAGCAGACTCAGTTCCCGCCTGAGATCACACCCCAGAGTGCCAGCAGGCTCAGTCTGCACCCTACATCGTCCCCAGAGACTGCACCAGGCTTGTGTAGGTTTGAAACACTGAGCTTTCTCTCTGAGGTCACGGATGCAAACAAAGAAAGAACCTTCAGCTTCCCCATTCCAGTGGTAAATATTTTAAATAAATGAGCAGGTAAATAGAGAAGAGACCTGAATTTTAATTTCTAGTAAGTGAGGCCTAAGGAGGGGAAGGGAGAATTGTATGAGGCAGGATAATCCCATATATTTTGCTGAACAGATTCACTTACAAATTATATCACATAGGAATGTCAGATGTTTTTTCTCATGTGGACTAGAAAGTTCAAGGAAGATTTCTTGTGTATCTTTCATTTTATATTTCACGCTTTCCCATGTTTCTGGGTTCCAGCACAGTGGCCTTCACTCAGTTCCCCAAATATTCAACCCTCTGTCTCTCCACAGGGCCTTTGCACATGAGGTTCATGTTGCCTGGTTCAGTCCCATTTATGTTTCCTCAGGGATGCATTCCTCCGCTCCCTGTGGGGACAGCATATTCTCAGAGGGCCTTTCACTAGTCACACTTGTCACTGTTGTTATTTTGCCTGCATTTGGTGACAACTTAATGAGATCGGTCTCCCCCTGAAGATCCAGAACAGGATGGCGTCTATCCCTTGGCAGAGGCTGGGTAATTTTTGTGATACACTAAATGAATAAAGCAAAGAAATCAATAACAAATAATAAGTCCATCCACATCTTTTTTCTTTTCTTTACTTTTATGACTCACTTTTGCAAGGTTCGCTGTGGAATACTCTAAAAGACATAGACCTTGCTTCTGGGTTGTGTCACCTTGAAATTGCAATTTCCTATCTAGACAGTGTCACCAGGGCTGGGTGGGTGGCTGCACAGGCATCCGGAGTCTGGGTGCTTTCCAGGCATTGCCCACCCTATCGGACTATGCACGAGTGCCTCCACCACCCCATCTGTCAGATGGTGACAGCATAAATGTGCCCCTTGTGGATGGGCAGGGCATAAAACCAGACAACAGAGAGATAAATGCCTTGTAAAGATAAATATGGCTGACATTTTTGACCTGCACGGCCGGCAGTGGGAGCATCCTGGGCTTTGCTAGAGACATGTGTTGGGGTCAACTGTCTTATGTGAACACAGCTGGCACAGGGGTGTGGCAGGGCTGAATGTGGGCACAGTCTGGTGGCATCGAGCAAACAGAGCTTGTGGCCGCTGTGCACAGCTGGGGAAGCCCTTCCTGCTCCACCAGGGCCACCCTGGGAGGAGCGGGGACCCTGGCAGCCTCATGATATGCTTGAGTTTGGTGGCTTCTCTGACAGCACTGGAGCCTCATCTCACCTGGGATGGGTAGACAAAGAGGAGGCTCCCCTGGCCCTGAGGTGCATGAATCTGGACCAGTCCTCACCCCACAGAGGCTGGGAGAGTGTAGGTGATACTTTCTTGGGGTTCCAGAGTGTGATGAACACTCAGCAACTTCCAGGGCTTGGAAGCAGTCCTTCTTCAGGATGGGTTGGGTGGGGCTCAGTGGAACCTCTCGGTGCTTATGAAGATGCCCAAACCCTTCAGTCTCAGGCTGTAAAAACGCAATGTCGTCTCCTTTTACAAAGGAGTGGCAGAGAAGTCAACAAGCAAATGTGCGGCAAGGCACAGTGCAACGTGTTTCTGTGTCATCCGTGTGAGAAGGTTGCACCCTCCTCAAATGCTACCACAGGGGACTACAGGGAGCCACTAGGTGTGGCATTTCCTCACTTCAGTCACCCTTCCTCTGTGGCCAAGACTGAGGAAGGAGGACCCCCTTGCAGGACAATCCACATTCACGGGCTAAGAGGTTGTTTATTTAAGAGAAATGCTTAAGGAACCAGCAGATCCATAAAAGTGTTAATATTTGACTAACTCTGCAGTTCCTCAGGCATGAGAAAGCAAAGCTGAATAAGACACCCAGATTTCTTTCAGGGCAGTATTTCCTAATTGGTTGGAAGGCATATGATCCAATATTTGCAGCTGCCCTTTTGCCAGGCTCTCCCTGCAATATGCAAGGTGCTACGGGAACTCAGAGGACAAGAAATGCTGTCAGGAACCATCCGACAAGAGGATAAAGACTAGGAGTTCAGCGGGCCTCATTCCCTGGGCAGTCAGGGTGAGGATGCAGTGCGGTCTGAACCCCTGGCCCCGACCCTCACAGGGCACACAGCCTAGTGGAGCAAGGAGCACACAGACAGTTAACTGTAAATTTGGAAAGCGCTATAAAGAGAAGGCACAAGGTGTCTCGAGAGTTATCTATCTGGGAAACTGATCTTGCCTGGGAGGAGGGAGAAACTCAGGCGAGGCTGTGGCATCTGAGTTGAGATGGGAAGGATGCTTAGCAATGGACCAGGCCCAGGGGCTGGACGTGGGGTCCGGAGAGCCGTCCAGGTAGAGGAAGCACCCTGCACCTTCCTCCGATGCTTGCAGAGGATGACGTGCATCTGACCCCCAGGCGCGTACAGTCTGGCAGGAAGGCGAATCAGCTAATCAGCTAATCAGGCTGGGCTTCCTGTGTGTCTGGGCCGGAAGACACTTTCCCACTACAGGGCACAACGTGTACAAAGGCCAGGAGAGCACAGCTGGACATTTCAGATGGAGCCTCGGGGTTCCTGACTCCTCTGGATCTACGACGACGCTGGGTGGGGTGGCGCTTGGCCTCTCACCTTGCTTTTCCTCGTTTCAGAATGAAACTCCCTTCTCCACCAAAGGAGGTTATGTTGCACTGCGAACAAGCCACCTCAGCAAGTGCTGATGCTTGCATTCTGCAGTGAGTTGGAAGTACCTGGCCTGCTTGGCCTGTGCCTCCCCCCCATCCTCCCCAGGCAGGATGTAGGCAGTCATGGGCAGCAGAGGCTGACTGTGTTAAGAAAGGAGCCCTCCTGGCATGCTCCACGACCAGGCCGCCCAGCCCAGCTTCCATGGCTGCATCCTTGGCCCACACAGATCTGCTGTCTGAGGGTCGGGGCCCCCTTTCCTGAGAGCCCCCATCCTGCTTATTACCATTTCCCTCTGCCTGTCTAATTAACTCCGTCACTGTATCTGCAGTCAGATAAAATGCTCATTTCACACCACATTAATTTTTATCAGTTGAACATTAAGCAACACAAAGCTATCTATGCTTGGTTTAATTTACATACTGACAGACCTACAAAGCGTTACCCACAGTGGCTGGGAAGCAAATAAGCAGAACTGGCATCAAACAAGGCTCTTCAAAATGAAATATTGATCCGCAAGGCTGACAGTCAGCAGGGCTGGAGGGATATGGGGTGGGCAGTGAGGAGTAAAGTATTTTTTTTTTCCTTAAAGCATAATTATTGGTCTAGTCCCCAGTGGGTCTCATAGAGGTCAGTCAGAGGGGCTGGCTGGGATCTGGGATCCAGATGGTCAGCTGTTTTCTGGGAACCCAGCCCCATAGTTCATATCGCTGCCTGGAAATGGAATCTTTATTCTACATGGAAGGCCGCCCTCGTCTAAAGGAAATGCCCTCGAACAGCAAAGTGCTTCACTCACACACACACACACACACACACACACACACGTGATATATTTCACTTCTGTAACTCTGCTCAAGCTATTTCTATAAAGAGCCCCGCCTCCCCCATTTCATGGCCAACCTCAGGTAATCACATCCAAGCAGAAGTGAAACTGACCCTTCTCCCTTGAAGTAGGCGCTCAGCCTGGCCAACATGGGTTTCCTTTACACCGGTCACCCACACGATATCTGAATATTGCAGGTGCCTGTCTCTTCCTCTCACCACTTGTGAGCTCTCCACAGGGGCAAATCTAGATTTGGGGCGCTTGGAACTTCTATGAGTTGAACAAATTTCCTTAGGAAAAAAAGAATGTAAAATTATCTAACTTGTGCAAATATCGTAAATGCTTATAACCACGCAAACACAGGATTAGGACAATTCTCAGAGCCTTGAAAGAACCCAGTGCAAGTCCTAATGTTTAAGCTTTATCAGCTTTGAAGTGGGCTGACTTCTGGTCTCTGGAGTTCAGTTCCTTGATTATAACAAGTATTTGATAAACAGAGGTGGCATGGATTGGATAAACAAAGGAACAGGAACTCCCTGTGGGTTTGCAGTTTATAATAAAGACCTTCAACTGGGTCGTTTCCTATAGGCATCATAGCAGCGTTACAGCACATACAGCTAGAGCCAGAACTGACTTGCAAGACTTGTACTTCTTTATTTGAGACCCCAAGGCCCAAGAACAAGAGGACAGATGTCCCAGGCAAGACTGTGGCTCATGTTGGCCAATCTTTACCGCTCCTTCCATTTTAACGAGCACCAGCATCACTTGGTTCCCTTAGCCTGTGCCAGATTTCTTGGCCCCCAAACCAGGGATTCTGATGCCTTAATACAGTGGACCCTCGAGTTAAGACCAGCCTGACATTTGAACAACTTGGATTATGACCAGAATTTTAGTTTTAACTTAGACAAAAGTCTTGATTTACAACTCAAGGGCAGGTTGCTTGTGCTTCCAGATGGCCTCAGATACAGATTTAAGCCTCACAAAGTTCTGAAAGGAATAGTACAAAGTCCTTTCCTATGTGAGGTTAACTGAGAAATCCTGGGCCCTTGTCTCTCGAAGGACACTGAGATCTGTCTGTGCACAGGTCAGAGGCTTTGAAGGCCGTATAAAGGAAACTGAGACTGCAGTTGACCAACTGGAGTCACAACCAGCCCTCGTGAATGAAATGAGCTCTTAAGTCAAGGTTCCAGAGTGGATCCTGAGAACCATCATTTTAAACTCAAGTGCCCACTCCCAGTTTTGCTGTGGACTTTGTAAAACCACCCCCTGAGAGACTCGGGCCCTAATACTAATGCAGATATTGAAAGGGAGTGGGTAGCAGGAATCAGGTGGTGGCTGGGTGGGGAGCTAGCAAGAAACTAGATTTTATTTCCCTCAAGAAGCTGGGATATGACTTTAATGTGAACTGTCACTGTGGCCCAAGGAAGACCCAGTGCCATGGAAAACAGGAAGCAAGAATCTGGGGAGCAGAAGACGGTAGATGTATTTGGAAAAGTCTATGCGAGTTCCCAGTTTGAGAACAAACCTTATCTTCTTGTGAATATCAACCAGTAGACATATTCTACTGAGACCTCCAGGAAAGAGAGGGACAGAGGACCTTCTCAACCACAGGGGCCAGAGCAGGCTGACTTTTGTGCCATCCTGAGAGTGCCCTTGATATGTAAGAAAGGCACAATACTCTAGTCCTCCTCCTGAGGCTCCCCATGAAAGAAACTGTAGGGCCGCCTTCCATTTCACAATCACGCACGCTGAGGCTTGTCTTATCAGGTACTTCCAAGGGTTACTATAGATATTTTGCTTCCAGTACCAGCATAACATATTCTCTCCTCTCAGAAACATCTGTAATCCTGGGAGATCCCAGAGCTTGCACAAAGCTTCAAAGACCAGGACTGTCTTTTGTTTCTCTTTCACTTGTTTAGTAGTATTGAGTGGGAGGAGAAGGCACCCGGAGCTTTTATACTGAAAAAGTCTGGCTTGTTTAGAATCCAAAGTGCAAGAGAATTAATTGTGGGATTAAATCCACACTGAGTCCAGGCCTGGTTTGGCAACCACAATGCTGTGTGGATTTAAGTAAGTCACTTAACCTCCCTGAGTCTTTTTCTTCAATTGCAATATGGATTTATAATATTAATACTGCCTCCCAGAGAAGTATTGTGGAGCCAGTGTTCTGAAATCTAAATGTAACTATGAGGGGCATTCATTTTTGGTAATAGTCTACTATCTTAAGATAATAATTGAGCTATCAACACAGAATGGATTTGAAAAATGATTAGAGGGCAATGTAATGCAATGAAAAGCAAACAGAAACCGGAAGGGCTGTGCCCTGAAAGACAGGTCCTCCATCTAGTAAGTCTGTAAATTTGTGGAGCCCATTTCTCCCCTCTTTTTTTTTTTGACCTAGAGCACTCTACCCTTGGGTTTTTGGCTCCAGATTCTGGATAACTGGAGCTGCCAGACGAAAAAGCAGACTTGGTAAAGAAACAAGAAAGTAAGGGAGCTGCACAAGCAGAAGAGAACTTAGCTGTTCTGTTTGAATCCAGCCAGGTTAACTGGCTGCTAAAACAAAAATTCCCTTCAGAGGAACAAAACAGAATTTAGTCTCTAAAACTATCATTTATATTATGTATTATTCAGGGAAGTCACTAGACATTCAGAGAAGGATATAACTCATATTCAAGGATAAAAAAGAAGTCAGTAGAAACCAACCTCATTATACTGAGATCATTTAGCAGATAAGGACTTTTAAAGAGCTAGTATAAATATGCCTATGGAATTCAAGAAAATATGTACACAATAAATGAGCAGATGTGGGACCTCAGTGTGAAATAATAAGTATATGAATGAAGCCGTCAGAAATCCTGTAGTTAAAATATATATGATAAGAAATGCCATATAGGTTTAACAGCATATTGGAGATGGGAAAGAGAGAACTCCAAGACCAGTAGAATCTGATCTAAAGAACAGAGAAAAAGAAACTGAAAAAAGTGAACAGAGCCTTGGGGAACTAAATATCTGAGACCATCAAGTCTAACACATGGGAAACAGAAGTTTCACAAGGACAGGAGAGAGCAAAGGGAAAAGAGAAATGTAGGGGAAGGGATGGATGAAGACTTTCCTAGCGTGGTCATAGACATCAGCTTATAGAATGCCAAGCTCAACACACTCCAAGCCAGGTAAATGCAAAGAAAACCATACCTTGGCACATCATAATATAATCAATTTTCTGAAATCTAAAGATAAAGACAAACCCTTAAAAGCAGCAAGAGAAAAACATGTTATATATAAGAGAGTCAGTAGAAATGACAGCTGATCTCGCCAAGTAAACAGCAAAGAGTAGAAGACAGTGTGATGACATCTTCAAAGTATAGAAAGAGAAATTGTCCACCCGGAATACTGTCTTTAAAAATAAAGGCAAAGTTATTTTCAGATAAACCAAAGCTGAAAGATTCACTGCCAAGAGACCTGCAGTAAAACCACCAAGGAAGAAGTTCCTCAGCCAGGAGGGAAACAACACCAAATACAGTGCTCACCAGACCTATGGGGGTGGGGGCGAGGACCCCTGCAAATGTTTCTTAAAAAGTGTTATTCTTAAAAAGTGTTATTCTTATTATTTGACATGAAATATTTTTGCTATAAAATAAAAAAGGTGAGCAGTTATTAGTGTTTCCAGTGGTTAGCAAATGTGCACAGCATAATCGTACTTGACCCTAAGCTAACTGACGACAGCCCTCTTTGTTAGAGTCCTGAGAGACAGAGACAGAGGGAGAGAGAGAGAGAGGCAGGGCAGGGCAGGGAGAGAGAGGGGCAGGGAGAGGGAGGGAGGCAGGGAGAGAGAGAGGAGACTGAGAAAAGAAAGCCTGGTTTTATTATTCAGCTATATGACCTTGCACAAAACTTTAACTTATCTTTGCTTCTATTTCTTTTTGTTGTTGTTTTTATAGCAAAACCTTTGTTGGTTCATTTTAGGCCACACAATGACAACATGTAGGGAATTCGCACCTGTACCTGACACATCTCCCCTCTTTTTTTCCCATTCCCCCCTCCCCTCAACCCCACTTCCCTCCCTATGACCAAAAGCTTTATTTTTTCCTTCTATTTTCACTTTTCTTCTTATCCCTTCCTTCCTTTCTCCCTCCCTTGTTTCCCTTCTTCCCATTTGAACATTTTCGTCCCATATTTCTGCATTTATAAAATGCACTAAATCATCTCCTCAGCTGATTTTAGCCCAAACATATTGTGGTTCTGGAGCAGTATATTAGAAATAGTCTCCACTTAATGTTTACCATTATGGCTTTTTTTGTCATAGTGGTTATGATAACCGAGTCTTATTATTAATAATCAGACAAATTCACAAAATTCACATGAAAACCAATGAGAGCCAGTAGTGTCTTAGACCTGAGGATGCTTCTAAGCCCAAAATATCCTCTCATGGCAGATATGATCCACCATAGGCCACAGCACAGTACAGAGAGGTGAGGTGGTTTATTAATTACCCCAACTGTCAGACTTCTGTTCACATTTACAACACATGGCTTCTGATGCCAGCTCCTTAGTCATCTTCAACACATCTTTAAGGAAGGACTGCACGGAACCACATCCCAATGTGCTTAGCCAAGTGCGAAAGTTCACTGAGCAAGTCCTGCCCGAGTGAGAAGGGCAAAGCAGCTTGTGAGTCCCCAGGACAGGGAGCAGTTCATCTAACATTCAGTGTGCCTGTGTCGCTCTTTGGGGAGACCGTGGGGGACTTTTAAAGAGGCTCCTGGTGCTGTGACACATAGATAGGTGGGCTTGAGCTGACCTAGACTCAAGGCTCGCCCGCCACCAGATTCTGAGAAGTTACCCCGGGGTGGCCTTGCTCACTTCTGATGTTCTGCGACATTTGTGCAGCCTCTTCCGCTCCTGCCTCAGTGCCTCCGAGAGCACTGAATTAAGCCAGTGTGGCGAAGTTCTTGACTTGGATCATGGATGTCCAGCCTTTGGGTCTGCCTGGGTTGTGGAGGGAAAAGACCAACCATCTTGGGCCACAGTTAAAATGTGGACTAGAGAAGATGTGCATAGGTAACAACACTTCCTTTTGAAAAATGTCATAACTTATTCGATTATTTCATGAACTAACACAAGCCAAAGTTTAATAACCGAACGAGAAAATTTACATGTCTGTTTAGCAACAATAATCGCATGCGTTCCCTGCAGCCCCCAACACACACACACAGATAGACAGGCTGCCATTCTATTACTGGTAACTGCTGGGTTACTTGCCAAGCTGCTGTAGCACATGTAAGGTCTGCACAGGAAGCGGAGTGAGTACCGCACGGCGCCCTCCCCTACAAAGCGATCCGTTGTTGCTTACATGGTCCACGCCTGGCACCATGCAATGGAGTCATGAAAAAAAACCACTAAACATCATAAGGCAATGTTAAAAATTCATACTCTTGTGAAGTTGCATTGCTAGCGTCTACGGGCACAGTCTGGTCACACCAGACTTCATGCATTCTAGAAGTGACTGGCCTTTGGGGCCAGTCCCCCTGCCTCTTCAAGGTGAGCAGGAAAGGTAGAAACACTCAGGCCCTCCCTTAGCAGAAGCTTCACAATTCTGCTGAGCACAGTGGGCTCAATCGTTTCTTTTCTCTCCCCGGAAAATAGTCACTGTGAATAACGTGCTGTTTGGAAACAGGTCTACTTAAAATGTCACATTAATATAATTATTTACAAATACTGCCATACATGGAATAAAGGTCTGAGTAAAACAGAACAGTTCCAAGCCTAACACCATTGCTTTAATGAATAGAGCAAAGAAATGCTGAATAATTTTCTGCTTATTTCACAGCATTCTTTACAAACCTATTCTCCCTCCTACACACATCCCAGGTTAAATTTTCCTCTTTAATTTGCTCCAACTTCCTGGTGTAGGGCACATAAAGCCGTACATCCATGGCCTGTGTTTCTGAATGGCTTTTAGATGGATTTAAACGTTGCTACCCCAGGATATTACACCTGTTTTTAAGCTATTCTTTGGGGAAAAATAACAACGGCGAAGCCTTGGGGGAAAATTCTGAGTACACAATCAGTGAGCCAAAGGCTGCTTTCAGAAATCTCCACCTCCACGGACATCAGTGGCAAATGAGTCACTGTTCTCCCTGGGAGCTATCTGTGAGCTTCTGACAGTAAAATCTAATACTTTTTCAAGATGACAACCAGAAGCCACTAAGCTATTGGCCACTGGTTGCTGAAGAACAGTACTTGTATTTTGACATTGCGGACTTGTCACTGAATTAGAGTCAGAGCAAAAAAAAAAAGCACCCGGCTTCCTTCCCTGCTCTTTGTTGAGGGGGGCGCTCTGCCAAGGCACCCAGATCTGTAAGCTCACCACTCCAAAGAACTCAGACCCAGGGTTCTGATGGGAAAGTGGGGTGACTGCTCTCAGAGGGGTTTGTCTAAAAAATAAAAAATCAACGTCTTGGACCTTTGTAAATGTGAGCCCCCAGTCCCCACCTTGCCAACCCTATAAAAGCGTCAGGAAAATGCCACCACAAGCATTAGCACTGACAATCTATCACCATCCTAGTATGCAGAGCCCGCAGCAATATCAGTTATCCAAAATCCCCAACCATTAGTGGTGCTCCAGCTCAGTGAACAGCACAGAGAGTCCTCAAAAACTAGCCCAGATTTCGTGGATAGTGGTGAGGACAGAGTCTACACAATGGCACCCTGCAAGTACCTGAATGGCCTTGTGCCTTAGTTTCATCAGCTTTACAATGAGGATAGCACTACCCGATGTCTGGCCTACATCACAGGATTATTCTGGGTATCAGAAATGAATAAAAACAACTCTTATTCCCATCATCATCATATTTCCCTAAACCTCACATCTTCAAACAAGGGAATAATGAAATGAATTATGGTTCTTGGATTGAAAGGAGCCCGGGTTGAGGAGGATTGGGCCAGCACCTTGCTGTGACTCTGACTCCACGTGTGGGAGCAAGGCTCTGGTCTCTGTGTCACAGTGTGGGCAGCCCTGTAACTCTGTGAGAGGCACGGACGCTTTAAACCGGGAGGGCTATGACACGACAGTACAAGGACAGGAAGCGGGAGGATTCCTGAGCATCCCCAGTGCACAGCCCTAGCCTGGAGGTGACTTTTGTGACTTTCCCAAGTGCAGAAATCTGATACTAAACTTAAGGCAGTAACACGATCCTGTGGGTCATGCCAGGTATGGCTATGGCAGTGACCAGGCCTGTGTAAGTCTGAAAACCTTTCAGGGGGAGAAAAAGACTCTGAAATAAAGCTGGGCAGATGCCACTTTGCACCCAATATGAGGGGTATTTAAACAGACAAAAACAAGGCAAATGCCAAGTATTGGCAAAAATATGGAGAAATGGGACCTTCAGATATGGCTGTGCGAATGGAAATCAGGGCGGCCGCTAGGGAAAACAAGTTGATGGTCTCTTAATTAACTACACAGGGAATCACCATAGGATCCAGCGAGACTGTGTACACATCTCGAAAGCAGAACTAGTCAGAGTCGTGGAAAGCAGAAACAAGCTCAGTTCTCCATCGGTTCACGAAGGAAGATACAAAATGTGGGGCATCCGTAGAGTGCCACAGAGTATGAGCCGCAGAAAAGGAATGAAGGGTTGATACATACATACTACAACATGACTGAACCTGGGAATGATTTTGCTGAGAGAAGCCACTCCCCCATGGCCACACGATACATGATTCCTTGAAAACATCACATCAAGAGAAAGAAGCCAGTCACCAAAGATCACCTGATGTACTATTCCACTTATATGAATACGCAGAACAGGTAAACATAGAGCAGAAAGCAGATCAGTGGTTGCCAGGTCCAGCGGGGAATGGGATATGGGAAATGGGAAATAATTGTTTAGTAGGCACTAGATTTCCTTTTGTGACAGTGAAAACGTTCTGGGATTAGCTGATGATAATGGGTATACAACTTCATGAATGGACCAGAGTGACTGAACTGTACACATTAAAGTGGTTACAACGATAAATTTTATGTTAATTACTATAGCATGAAAGAAAGCCAGACAAAGGCAGGCACAGGGCGTGTGGAAAAGACCCTTCTAAAGCCACCTCTGCAGTCCAGTGTGTGCCCTTCCAGGGGCCTGAGTTGTTGGTTTAATTGAGAAATTATTCCTAATAAGTCCCAAGGAGCTTCAGGTCTTTTCCTTACAAATGGGAAACAATCATATCTCATGGCAGCTCATTACACATTCTTTTGGTACCACGAGTTGTTTTAAAACCGTGAAATTAGTTCTGGCAGAGTTCACAGAAAAACACCCCTGAGATGTGAGGCTGAATGAGTTATGTAAGTCTCCTCCCGCTCTTGTATGAGATGTTAACTCCTTACCGACACCACCAAGGACGCTGGAGTCTTTTACGAAGTCATGAGCGTACTCTGGTTCCTTCTATGACCAGCACCAAGCGGACCAGAAGTGGCAGGGAAGCCTAGGTGCACACAGCAACTCCAGATCTCACCACATACTGCCTCCTCTATGCGAGGCCCCTGAGGCCCCGGACAGGTCAAGCACCTGCCACACAAACTGGCTTAATGGAAAGTTCCAGTCTTTCACAGGAGCTAGGCTGACCTCAGTGTGTGGCTTCCCCAGTATGTAAGGTTGTAAAGTGGTCGTCACTGGTCTACAGCTGCCCTGAGACCAGCCCGACCCACCCTGCTGGATGATGGGGCAGATCATCTGAGCTTGAACGCTGGTTAGAGGGAGACACAGAGTAAATGTTTTCCTCACCTGAAAATAGTCACTAAAGCAATAAATACACAAAGGGGAAAAAGCTTTCTTAAGATGAGAGCTGCAAACAATGACCTCACGTCAAACTCTCTCTCCTTTCCTCAGTTTCGCCTTAGACTTATGTACACACTGACATACCCAGGTACCCGGGCATGTGTCATGTACATATGTTATGCATGGTGCACTTGCAATGATGAATCTAACTATATGTGCAAAATACTTTACCAATAATACCTACTTTGGAATTGTTTTTTAGGTAAATAGTGAAGAATGAGAAAATAAGTTTAAACAGTCTGCTCAAGGTATGTCCCCAGAATCAAGTTCTACATTTGGAGACGCCTTGGAGACTCTGCTCAGAGTCCTTTGTCTCCTCTTTTATAAGTGGAAACAACTGGCTTCTAGTTGGTAATGTGAATTCCTAGGGGTCAGGGGACCCCACAGGTGACGGACAGGACTTCGGCCAGAAGTGATGACTGGGCACCGGAACTGGGACAGTCACGAGGACCAAGGGCAAGGAGAAGGTAACAAAGACCCCCCCGCCCAAGTCTGGGGCAGCAGGAAGCACCAGGCATCTGCACCACACATCGGAACAGGAAGGCAGGCCGGCAGCCAAGCAGAACCACGTTTGAAGGCCAGACTTTGCTACTTATTGGCTGTGCAACACTGGGGAATTGACTCTCCCCCTCTGACCCCCAGTTTCCTTCTAAAAAGGAATGATACATGTACCTTCGCTGTAAAGCACAACATAGCTACCTTGCAAGGTTATTGTGAACACAAGACAAGGGACATAAGGAACTAACAAAAGTGTCTAGTTATTTCCTAATAAAGCACATTGTTTCAAGACCCAAGGACATCAGCTGTGGTGGTGGGGTTGGATTCTTCATGCTCACAGCACAAGACAGTGAGTCACGTGGAGAGGATTACAGTATAGCCCCATGAGCAGGCAGGACCTTTCCTGGCCAGGTATCTAGCGCCTTCCTGCTCCCTCAGGCCTGCCCATCCTGTGCCGGTCCCGGGACGACTTCCTCCATCAGGAATGGAGGAAATGGCTTAGCCCAAGGGATCCATGCTTTCTCAGAGCAGCAGAGGAGAGCACCCGAGTTTGGGGGGAGGAGGGCCTTCCTGGAAGGGGTCCTGGAAATCACACCAGCTACACACTTTCTGCTTCCGGGCAGCCCAAAGCACCACAGTGAGGGTCCCGAGACACAGACTGTCCCAAGTACCAGTCCGGTGCCTCCTTATTCCAGATTCCACAGCTGCCCTTCTGCCAGATTCAAATTTCTTCATATTCTGTCTGAGTCCAAAGGTGCAGGGGAGATGAGCAAGCCATAGGCAGACAAGTTCAGATGCTACACAGATTCCGCCTCTAGGACCGAAGTAGAAGAGGGTGCTTATCTCCGGCATGTGGAGAGTGGGCCCTCCTCCCTTCTTGTTTCTTTTGCCTCTTCTCATTTCCCCTGCCGTCGGATGTTCTTTGAAACACCCTGTGTGGGAGATCTCAACAGCAGAGAGCCAGATAAGGAGGGAGGAGCGTAGCAGAAACAAACGGCCCGGTTTAGCATTTATTAAGACACACGTTCGGAGATGCCTCTGTCTCACACCCGAGCATTCTGTCTCTGAGTCTCAGCGCTGCTTCCTAGATCTGGTTTTCTGCTCCACACAACAAGGGAAATATTCTCTCTGCCTCTCCTGCCTAGTGACTGGGCGCTCAGGTCTCTCGGGGGACCGGAACCACATTTACATACTTTGCCTGGATTCTCGCAGCTCCTCTGCAACTCGCCTTCCACCGCCTTTCCAAGGGTGGCCCTGAGTGGGCCAGCACAGGAGCGTTTACACCCCATACACCAGCCGACAGTACAGATCAGGACTTTTTGCTTCCTCCCCAGGGTAGAGACGATGTTCGGCATCCACCTGCACACCACTGATAAACGTGTATTACAGATATTTGTTAAATAAACAGAGGAAGAAAGATGAGCTGTATTGTTTGAGTCACCAGCCCCTCTCAGGCCCTGGCAGCTGTAACTTCTCAACAACAAGGGGAGAAGGCTAGGATTCAGTGATGCCAGGAAGATTAATTTAAAACACAGTTTCTCTTTGGTAATCGCGTCTCTGACTCAGCTCTGGTGGAAAGTATCAACTTTAGAAACTCGCAGCAAGAGGTGAAGCTTTCACATCATTTCTTATTTCTTTTGATGTTAACATGCAAACCACCCTCGAGGCTGGTCCTGGTGGGTCCTGGTCCCGGCTGTGTGAGGCAGGAGGCCAGGCTCAAAGCGGGAAGTCATGCACAACAGAGCAACTGACTCTCATTTCCTTGCTCGAGACAGTAAAGAATGACTGTCTAACCCCATAGGGCAACTTCCCCACGCAGGACTCAAACTCCTATTCATCCTCTAGGACCCAGTTCATCTGCCCCTCCTCCCACTTGTTTCTTTCAGTGTGTGGGTCCTTTGGCCTCTCATTCCTGTCTTGAATCCCGCATTTACTAGTTGGGGCTGCAGTTATCACTGCGGTCATGTGGACCCTGCCCCCCCCCAAGCACTTTGTGACCTTCTCAAGGGCAGACAGCACAGGGAATCTGCACTTCCGGTCACTGCTAGGCAAGGTGGCTTGTGGTAGATGATGGCTACTTCTTACTTAAGGGTCCCACAGGAAAACTGGACATAGAGGGGTTTTAAAGCTGTGGACATCATCTATACAATAGGATTGAAAAATACAGCGAATGCTTACATTTTTAAAAACTACTGCCGTCAATTTCCCTCAACATACAGCCCCTCACTTTGAACACACTATCCCATCCCACTGGGTCTTTCTGAAGCAGTTCTGGGAATCCTCTTTTGTGAGTGTCTTTAGTTATGTTGTTGTGGCTGTCTCTATGCTCTGATTGGATTGGATGTGTTTATCTTTTATGGTCATTTTGACGTTGGAGAAGAGCCAGAATTCGCACGGCGCCCCATCCAGGGAATCAGGTGGGTGAGGACACACCATAATGTTTCTTACAAGTTTTGCCTTTCTGTTGCATGGCACTCAGCAGCAGCAGCATTTTACCATATTTCTTATCAGACCCCATAAAGACAGTCACAAAAGTAGCCTTTGAGAGCTGCTTCAGAAAGTGGCAAGAACAGTGACATAAATGCATTCAAAGTGAGAGGGAGGATTGTGATGGGATAAGCGGCAGTATGTCTTTTACGACAATGTCTTTTGGAATTTAAACGTTTACTGTATATGTTGATCACACCTTGTCTGAAAAGAGTTCCTGCCAGGGGCAGACCACAAAGGGGCCCACACACTCTTGGTCTGGCTTGGGGACAGACCCCACTGAAGCAGGAGCCCCGGTGCAGGGGACACAGTAAGAAGCCCGCAGACCCGGGAGGGAGCCCGGGGAGGGTCCTCCTGCTCCTCCCTTGTCCCGTGTGTCTCTACAGCCTTCACCCAGGGTTCCGAGCCTTCACTGCCCGCTGGACTCCAAGGCGAGAATATTAGATAAGGAATGAATGCTGCCTTCATTTGTTTTAATAATAATTTTTTTAAAAAGCCCATTTAAAGAACTACAGACTTAGATGTTGCCGAATGTGACTATGACCCAGAGGCCAGGAACACAGAAGAGCCGCCTTGAGAATGACTGTTTTTTCCTATTTAAAACATTCTGGAAAATTGCTCTGCAGCCCTGTGCCAAGAAGGAAAAACGTAAGGGCTCTTTGAAATGTCTCCTCATTTTACAGATGACTTTAATGCACAATGTTATAGAGACATGAAGCCCTCTGGCCTCAAAAGCCCGCAGGTGGCAGCTGCCTGCCCAAAAACAGTGTAGGGTTCCTGTCCAGCCCCTGTGAAAATGTGCTTGCTTCTCGGTGAGAACGCACACGGTCACGCTGCAGGGTGGTTCCCTGGGCGGTGAAGGGCGTCTGGGGAGAGGGCGCAGGGTGCCGTGTCCAGGACACTTCTTCTTGTTTCACCTGACATCCCGGCCGCACCGGCTGGTGGGGGATGACTGAGTGACATCATCCGGATGGCAGTGAGGGCCAGGAGAGAAGGGGACCCAAGTCTCAGCACCAGTCAAGGGCAGCGTGGCCATACTGGGGGGTTGCGGGCTATGGAGGGCCTCTGCAAGGAGAAGACCAGAGAGAGCACAGGGCTGATCTCCACCAGGCCTGCAAGGCACAGGGCCCACTGTCTTGGGCCTCTACTGCCCTTCTGACCGATTTCCACATCTGGGTATGTGGACAGCAATTCCTACATAGACGGTTGGTACACAGATCAAGCAAGGGGGATGTGCAGTCCATGGCAAGGACCGAGAAAGCAGGGGCCACTCGCACTCTATCAGCACTGTGAAGGTGAGATGTGTAGTGGTGCTGTATGTGCAGAGGGTGATATGCCCGTATGTGTTCCATGTGTGTGCTCTGTGTTCATGTGCATCGTATGTATGTATGTATGTGCATAGTATGAATATGTATGTCATCTATACATGTACATGATGTGTATGTGTGTGTATATGTGCTCTTCGTGAGCCTCATGGCCTGTTCCATTCCTCTTCACTTTTGAAATGATATTCACCTGTCGTGGACAAACCATCTCTTTCTTTTTCAGATATTTCTGGGTCTACAGAGATAAAAATCTTTGCCCAGATTCAATAAGGCAGGAAATCAATTAAGGTTTTCATTTTCTGCTTAGCCTCAAAAGACAAGATGCTGAGAAAAGCCCTAAGTAAAGAAAGTGTGTACAGAATCCTGGTGCTTTCATTTTGGATTCTGTGTTCTGGAAAATATAAAACAGGAAGGAAAACCTTCATGTCCTATTTAAAACCTAAATCCTCCCCCCATTTTTAAAAAAAAACCCTTTAAAGCCATGCTCTGTTATAATATGGACAATGGCAACAATAGAAAGACACCTCAATTTTTAAAAGACAGCTCTAACTACACTTAACAGCTTGGGTTTTAAATGGCTACATTTAAATGTTTCTCTGTTCATTTCCAAACTGGGACCATAAATCACCCTGAGGAACACAATAGCCTGTGCCTATAGCAATTTATCATTTGGGTAATGTCACCTGGTTAGGTGTGCATTAATTTATGCCTCAAATTAGTATTCCAGGTGCTGATATTGTCTCTGTCACCTGCACACCCAAACAGCAGCTAGGTGGGACCTGTGAGGCACACCCGGGGCCCAGAAGGACATGTGCAACTCTTCACTCTCAGGGGAGGCAGAAGATGGCGGTGGAACGAAAGCGGAGACTTGCTGACCACTGTTCTGCCATACAGGGTCACGGTTCCGTGGTGCAAGCTAGTTTGGGGCATGAGTCCAGGCAGAAGAGGACTCGAGCAGCAGGAAGACAGAAGGGGACAGCATCTCAGAGGTTCACGAAGCCACAGGGGCTGTGTTGAGCTGCAGAGCAAGCTGTTCTGCTAATTGTATGTCACGTGATCAGGCCACACTGTCTTTCTGGGCCACAGTTTCCCCAGCAGTAAAACAGAAGCTGTCCAAGATTCCCCAACCTCCCTGACTCAAAAGCAAGGGGAAGTAGCAGTTTATTAGCACAGCCAGTTATTTATTACTCCGTACAACCCTGGTGACTATATCTATTTTTTCCAATTAGCCTGAAATATCTGGAACAGGGAGGGCCATGCGTTTCTAACCCATAATATGGAGAACTGGCATTTATATATCGAAAGGGGAAATTTGAACTTGGTCTTTCCTCTTCTAACTCCATTGTTTTGTTTCTCCCCTCTCTCTCTTTCTCCCCTGCTCCCTCTCCCTCTCTCCCTTTCTCCCTCCCTCTCCCGCTCCCTCCCATGTACGTGTAGAACACAAAACATACTCTGCTGTGCTAGCACAGACACTAGCTGTCAACAAGTGCTGCTCATTGTCACCTATTATGCTAGAATTTTGCAACAAAACCATCTCAAATAATGCTCTAGACAACGTCTGGAGGCTCACATGAATCCTTTCCATTGGCAAAATGAGGAAGTCAAGGCTGAGAGGTAACCTGTCCAAGAACACATAAGGAGCGACAGAATCTGGACTCCGAACCCAAGGACTTCTGACTCTCAGCAGTTCTGAGTCCACAGTGCTGAAATCAATAAGTTAGGCCAAGTAAGTCTGATTGCTTAAGCTCCACCAGATTAAGATCAATGGTAGCCAAGAGGAACTACAAATATTTTTGAATTTCTACAAACGAGGGGTGTGACAAGGAAATTAAATATGGATGAGATTAGGTGACTGATTCCAGGAGCCACACATGAAAATTAGTCTCTGCATTTTGGCCAGGGTTTACAAATTTGAATTGTAAATTCAGAGATCCTTTCTCAGTTAATATCTGTTTATAAGCCTAGGATCTTGGCTCTTAAAAGAAGCTTTCTCTTTCAACAGAAGAAATGAAAAATTTAAAATCCAGATTTGTCCATTGTAAAATATAGGCACTAGCTTCTTTAAAGGTGCCGCTTTAAAAATGATTTCTACACTGCCCAGTTAAATCAGGACTTCGGGGCCACCAGATTTAGAGCACGAGTTGTGCTCAGGGTATAAAGGATAATGAATCACTGCTTCCACCAGTTACTTCCCCACACGCAGCCCCAGTTACCCCAAGCTCCTCTCAGCCTGCACCCCCCCACCATGCCCCTAGCAGCCTTCCTCTGTCACCATGACGCCGCTGAAACACCTGCCAGAGAGTGACTTCACCTACCGTCACTCTGACAACAGCCCAAACAGAATGCTGTCATTTAAACCATAAACACCGATCTGACCAGGCTGGGCAGTTCAGACAGAGACAGAGTCTCAGAAAAGGGCAGAGGAAAAAAAAAAACAACCAAAAAAAAAAACCGAAGAGGCTGTTGCCACAGCTGAAACCCAGGCTCCAATACCTGAGCTCAGAAAATACAGGGAGATGGTGCAGAAGGCTCGGAAGTTGAGTCAGAAGGGACTGCTTTGGAGTCTGGTACTTCTGGGTGTGAAGCCTTAGAAAAGTTACTGTCACGGATCCAGTTTTCTGTTTTCTAGAGTAATTCACAGAACGCAACTTTGAGTCCCTATGTAAAACCCTTAGCCCCTGCTTGGCACTCAACGAACACTGGCCGATAGGATACTGTTTCATTAATACAGGACTCTATGGTCAGGCTGGCTTCCTTGTACATTAGTGAACATTCTAGAGCAGAACAACCTTAACAGGATGTGAAAGGGCCTTGGATTCCAGTCCTGATTTTTCCAGTGGCCAGAGGAGCAAATCCTGTATCTTGGCATCCGTTTTCAGTTCTGACAACTAAGGGCATGAATGGGTGCCATCCCGGGCCGTTTGTTTTTGGAACATGGTATCTTTTCCTCCGCTTGCTGCTCAATACCAGCTTGTCAACAGGCGTGGTAGAAGTTTCCATTTCAGAGTCCAGGAACCTTTGGAACCTTAGAGCACCAGCTCCTCTCTCTTCCAGCCTCCTTGGCTCCCTGGAGCATGGGACAGGGTGCTGGGGATTCGGCGAAGCCTCCCTCGAGTGTTCTAGCAGATTTCACTGCATCTGTGATGAGCATTTTGGGCTATGACGTGCTGCTTTGAAATTTTCCTTTCAGTATGGAAGCCAGAATTGTCAGAAGTCTACCTCTTCTCTTGATTTCTTGGTAAAAGGGAAAACTGCAAGACTAAAAAAACAACCTGCAGGGGCAGGGGGGAGAAGACACTTGGTGTCTGCTGCCAATGAGCTGGGAAGAAGCCCACACCATGAGCCCCTTCCCATCATCAGCCTCCTCTGGGTGCAGGGGATGTAAAGGTAGGCCGCACTAGCACAAGACAGTTAACACATCTCCCGTGTGTCTTCTGGAGGGCCAGTCTTTCGGTATGACACAGGACCTGTCATCAGTGTCACTGACGGGAACTCTGAGATCGTCTTTACTGTTGCTGCTTGCAAGGGAGTTGCAGGGGTGATGAGAATAATAACAGCTCCTGGTGTCTTTGGCCTCCATAGCTTTGCAGTGTGCTTTCTTCTACGTACTCTTTTGTCCCCACAACGTGCTACAGAACAAGCAGCACAAGTATTCTTATTCTCCTTTCACAGATGCAAAACAACCAACATGCTTTGTGTGGTTAGAGACCAGCAGGTTAGGGGCAGAGCTGGACCCAGGCAGGACTTCCTTTCCCTGCAGCATGTGGCCCCTCCATGGTCTCCACAATTTTGAGCTCAGGTTGCAGGCACAAAGGAAGCCTAGAGTGTCAAGGAAGGAATACTGAAGCCCCTCGGGCTTTCCGGTTTTGATTCTCCTTGCATTGAGCTCAGGGACCACAGACATACTTAACTTCTCTGCAGTAAGGTTCCTGTCTATGAAAAAAGTCCTCCAGTGCTGAATTCTATAAATACTTCCATGGCCCCTTAGAGTGACCGAACTGACTTCAGACTTGGACTGGTAAACTGCATGTCATAGGGGCCTGGGCTGTAACAACTGATGGAAATTTGTATAGTTAATCCTAAAACTGTCTTTTGAAAGATTCATTTCATTTTGTAAAAAACAAAACAAAACAAAACAAAACAAACAAAAATGCAGATAGACCTGTACATTATTTGAAGAGAGAATTTCACAAAGCTTGGTGAAAAAGCCCATAGTCTCTCTCCACACTTCTCATGCCCTCAGGGAAACCTCTCTCAACTCTCTCAGTTGACTCTTCTGATATTTACCTCTGTACCTCTAAATAACAGACTTATGTAACTACTTCTTGACTTTTCTGTCTTGGGCTTTATCTGTTGACCTTCTACAATTGGAGGACAAGGTTTCTGCTTCCTCTGGACTCCCACACCCACCACACACATGCACATTTCTTGTCCCCAGCCCTGCCAATGCGGTTCAATCATAATTTTGGTTGGATCAATATTCTGGTTGCCATTCCTGGTTTAATGAAACCGCAAATGCATTTTATCACTGGGTCACAGTACAGACAATGTATACAATTCCTTTTCTGCACAATACTGTGTTTTTCCTGGAGTTAATCATTAATTTATTTGCTTGCTTAATTTTCTATCTATTAACTGTTCAACTAAGCTGCCCCCAAGTTCTGAAAGTCTTGACACATTTCTATCACATTAGGCATTTCATCGACTTCATCTTCCTGGAGCTATTTCCGTAGGAGCCTTCGGACCCGTCCCACTCTAGGCTGCTTTCTTTGTGGGCTGTTGTATGACTATGTTGTGATTTCCCAGTCCCATGATTGTAGAGACTCTCTTGACGCTCTAGTTTGCTGCTTTCTCAGTTGCTTAGAGCCTCGTCTCTTTCTTGGTTTGTGTCAGCGGTGGTGAACCTGTGGCACATGTGCCGCAGCAGGCTATCTGTATCATGGAGAGCTCTAAAAGGTTCGCCATCACTGGTTTACATGCCTCTTCCAAAGGCGCATCCTTCTATAGTCTCCTGAGAGTGCTGGGTGACCTCATTAATCTGAAAAATGTCTTCATTCTAGCCTTGTGTGTAATTGATGGTTGGGCTGGATAGAGAATTCAATACTGCAAATCATTCTCCCTTATGACTTTGGGAACCGTACTGCATGGCTTCCTGGTTGCCAAAGTTCCTACTGAGAAGTCTGAATACCAGTCTAACTGGCCATCCTTTATATGAAGCCTGTTTTTGTCCGTTCTTTCTCTTTGAAAACCTAGGCTCTGCTTCTTGTCTTTGGTGTTTTGAAATTTAATAATGATCCTTAAGTATGGATTAATGCGCTCGTATAGATCTAGTTTCACCCCTAATACTGGGCATCTGAGAAGTTCAGTGGTAAACGTCAGCTTAGGGAAATTCTCCTGAATTTTTTTTATCCTTTCTGTCCCTTACCCTTTCTCTCTCACTTTTCATTTCTACTTCTAGAATTTTAATTCATTGTAACTCATTATCATTTCTGAGAATTCCTTTTACAAGAACATTTCTTTTTTTCCATGAATTGAGTCATGCCCACCATCTTCCTGTGTTTATCAGTGACAGGGATAGTCTCAGTCCCTCTCAAAAACTTTCCTGTCTTCAGAGTTCTATTTTCTTCATTTTGCTACTTTCAAAACAATTTCTATAATTCATATTAGATGCTTTCTTCGAGGATGTGGAATTCTCAGTCATCTGCTCATAGTTAAGAGTGGGCCATTAAAAAGCCGAGTACGGTTTCTGAGTACAGGAGAGGACTCAATCGCTGCTGGAATAACTGATGAGGCCACCTCCTCGGGAGGTCCATTGGTCATTTCTTTAGACTTTTAGTCCTTTTAGGCTGGTCACACGCCACAGGGGACATTGTAGTTCCTGTCCACAGGTACACATCTGGACAAATAAGTCCCAGGAAGAAAGACGGAGCCTTCAGCCAAGTATATGAGCGCATTCTTTTTTTGACATGGGTTCTGACGTTTTAGGTTTTCCTCCTTGCTGGCTTGTGATTCAATATCCTCCCATCTGATAACTCAGTGACCTCTAGTCTACCACTTTCCAGTTTCCAAAAAATACTACTGCCAACATATTCTCTCTCGTTCTTTTTTGCACTTGCAGGTTATCCATAAAAAGAGTCTTTACAAAAAATTTGTTGGGTTTTGAGGAGTGCACAGGATTACATTTCAGTATTTAATGTGCTATGTTTTTGCATCTGCTCTTTCGTTGTATGTTTACCATCGCAAAATAGTCAAATATACTTTAGACCAACATAAAAACACCGTCTGAAAAGATACCTTAAACTGTCGAAAAGCGGACAATATCTTTTGTCATTTATTTGGCCTATATCTCAATTTTCTTTTCTACCTAGTGCACATCTGGTTCTGCCAAGTGAATTTATGGTCTCCAATTTTCATATCCCGGTTTGACCATTTAATCCACGGTGAGCAGTGTTAAATCAGCCACGACCAAAGTATCTGAATTTCACTTACTGTCTCTTAGGCAGTGAACCACTTTGCACCTCAGGCTCTTCATTACAGCTGCTTCTTTTGCATGTACATCATTTTAATACTGAAATAGTGACTTTCCAGGGAATCCCTTTCTGCTACACAGAGCACCCAGGCCTGCATACCCTGAACTCGGCCCACCACAGACCTGTGGAATTTATTGCTAGCCAAGATTTGAAATCTGTGTTTCTTCCTTGTCTTTAAGGAAGTGAGAATCTTGAAAAGCAGTGGTAGGAGCTCTATCTCAGTATTAAGTGGAACGTGGAATCTGTTGACTGAAATATAGTTTTTAAATTGAGCCCAATTCCTCTGTAGCCTCTGCCTATCTTCTGCCTTGCCGGCCATTGAAATCCCAGCATGCCTTGTGGCTCAGCTTAGAGATTCTAATTGACCAGGGAAGAGGGCATGGAAACTACTCTAGGATATTACATCTTCACTGTAATCATTTGTTAAGCTGTATCTAAAAATAATATTTTATATAATACATTATAGTTTACAAATTACTCTTTGTTGTCCTATGTTATCATTAAAATAATTTTAGGAAGTATCACAATCGGCTTAATTTCACATGTGAGAAAAATAAAGGTGTAGAAGAGTAACACTCAAGATCATTCAGGTTGCTGGTGGCAGATGTGACCCCGGGTCTAGGTCAGTGGTGGTGAACTCAGGGTGCATGAGTTATTGCGCTTTTCTTCTGAGACAAAAGACGTTCATGTAGAGTTGTTTTTCTGGACAAAATCCTCAGTATTCAGGTTAATTGCAATGTTGACACTTTGTGATAAATAAGTAGGTTTTGGGTTGCAGTTTGGGCACTTGTCTCTAAAAGGTTCTTCATCATCATTAGTCTAGGTTCTCACAATGGAATCTAACTTTGATTTTTCCTTTATGACTCTTAGGAAGCAAATACTTGTACCACCGAGTTCTATGCTGTTGGGGTAACACAAGGCCTGAGACCTTCAACAACATAAAGCTATTTGGATAAAGAAGCACAGTACACTTTATAGTACAACCTATAAAAATCATGAGAAAATAAATAATTGAAACTAAATATAGTTCTCCCCACCCAAGGGGACAATTTTGTGTGATGGAGACCTATGCTTTCAAATGGTTGTACAGCATCAGGCTGTTTCTTTCGCTCTGAAGGACTCTCTTAGTTCTCAGCCCAATAATTTCATCTTTCTAATTCTAACAATAACATTCTCTTCTCCCCAAGGCCTTCCTCAACTCCCCAGGTAGACTTAGGCAGCCTCCCTTCTCCACGGCATGCTGTGTGTGACTCTTCTGTCCTGGAGCCCACCTCATAGACTGGAGGACTCAGGGGTAGGTGGGGGCAGAGAGGGTGAAGGGGTAGAAGGTTCCATTCTCGCCTTCAAGCTATAACTTCCCCATGGAATAAGAATCATGCCTTATTCGGCACTGTTTTCCCAGCATCCTGTGCTGTTCCTAAAATGTGTTAGAGCTCCATGCCATGGAAAACTAAACAGATCACCTAGAACAGAGGACACCGCTCCCTAAGATGCCCAGTGCAGGCCCGTAAGTATTTTCTTTTCCAATTCAATTGCGGAATTTTGGAAGCGGACATCAGACACGAAGAAGATGAGGGCACGGGGGATGGCTGTACCAGGAGATGCTTATGAACTGCCGGACATGATACTCACACAGCAGAACAGGGAGCTCCAGCAACAGTGCCTCTCTGTCCTTCCATGCACACCCCACCCTGCTTAGCTTCATTTGCCATTTGCCATTCATGCTGTGACTTTCTTCCACAGGGCTGCCTTTGGCATCACCGTGGACCGGCTTCTCTCTGTGCAGAAAGGCTGGTGTGAGTATGCAGGAGCCAGGACACATTTGTCAGGACCACTTTCGGTGCTTCGACTCTTCCATAGGTGACTCGGGCTGGGGAAGGAAGGACTCACGTCTCTGAGGTCTTCCACCCTGGAGGTTTACTCTTTGCTGAGGCTCTGGGCAGCTCTGAATCCACATTCACAAGCAGGATGCATGAGGCAAGAGGGGTTGATAAGATCAAAACCCCCAGTTTCTCTTCCCACGATTTGACCTTAAGAAATTCGACTAACCCAACAGCGCTTCAGTTTACTCCTCTATAAAAACGAGTCTAATGATACTTTGCCCAGCTCGGGGAGGAGTGGCGAGGCTTAATTAACCAATGCACACTTCTCTCAGCACTCTGGATGTCCTCCATGGGCACAGAATTATGTTATTACTTGGAATAATAATAATAGTTTCCACTAATAATTCTGTGTTATTATTGCATTTAAGGAACTGTATTAGAGGCCTTCTGGAGCTAGTTTAATACCTATAAATGTCTCTCCCTGGTAAAACAAGGGAGCATTGCCTGGTGATTATGGTTTGTCTTACATTTCAAAACGAGTCCATTTAAACTCTCAGCAGAGTCCTTAAAACAGCGCCTGGCCACGGGAGACCTCCTTTGATCTCAATTCGCCCGACCACTGAAAGCCTTGCAGCTTGTTTTTGAAGTCTAGAAACTGGCAACACGAAGGGCCAAACTTATGAAAGCGAACAGAGAGGCAGAGAGGGAAGATGAGTAGACCCTTCCCCCTCCCTGGTCCAGAGCAGATAAGACCACAGGCCCCTCCCATGCATGCCTGCCACTTCTGCAGGCTCTTGGGAGTCAAGTCTACATCCTCCCCAAGGCCTGCCAACCCCCAGCACGTCTTCAGCCACGCTCTCCTTGGTACTGTTTCTCCATGCTGATCTTCTAAAAAATTCTAATTGGCAAGTAATAACTGTGCATATTTATGGGGCGCAACATAATGTTAGGATACATGTTTACAGTGTAACATGAACCATGATTGCACGTACTTGACATTTCTTTGTGGCCAGGATATTTAAGATTTAGTCTTTCAGCAATTTTGAAATATACAATGCCTCAGTCCAGCCTTATCTAGGGAAGATACATTCCAAGACACAGTGGATGCCTGAAACCTCGGACTGCACTGAATCCTTTGTTACACTGTGTTTTCCTATATACACATATGTACAAATGCAATGTTTTTTCTATCTTAACTAAGTACTTATCAGGTACTGTGATTGTGACTCTTGTAGTCTGAGGTACAACAGCAAAGCCAGCCCAAATTTAGTTTTTCTTCTTCACAATTTCATGGATAGAAGATTTATTCTGGGCTGGGGTAAAGTTTTTGCCTAGCATGTGCAAGGCTCTGGGTTTAAACTCCAGCACTGAACAGAAAAAAATTTTTTTGTTCTTACTTTAGATCTTAGCCATCTCAGCATATGACTTTTTTCCTTTCCTTATTGAGAACGTTCATCTGAAGGAAGCTCTGTATGGGTTCCCTTTGCATATCATTATCCCCAGCATCACTACTGTTGCACTTTTAAAATACTTTACTTCAGTAAAATAAGGAATAGTTGAACACAAACAGGGTAATATCACACTCACTGATCTGATAACGGAGACAGCTACTAACTCAGCAACAGGCACGGGAGTGACATGTGCAGGGTGGACACACGGAAAAAGGGGCGATTCCTGTCTCTGGCAGGATAGAACGAGAACAGCAGAACAGCAGAAGGGCAGGCAATTTAAAATGTACGAATTCCTCCCCTCCCTCCCCACCCTGCCCTCCTCCCACTGTCCTCTCTCTCCCTTTTTTCTCTTGTCTCTGTCTCCCTATCTGTCTATCTCTCTTTCTCTTCCCTTCTGTCTGTTTCTATGTCTCTGCTGCTCGGTCTGTCTCTCTCTCTTCTTTTCTTTTCTCTCCATTGTTTCTGTTTCTATCTAGTATTTTTAGACCTTGATAGCCAGAGTAACTGGGTGCACTACTCTCTGAAATTGCTCACACGATAATGTTCCTCTGTCTCCATCTAGATCTTTTATTTCTTTGAAGGTACCAAATCCATCCCTCCCCAGTACCTTCCCACATCCTGTTCTGGCCCAACAGGCCTTCTTTCTTGTCTGATCTTCAGTTCTAGGAAGCTGCTGTCTCCCTCCATGTCGGAGGAGGCCCTCCCAGGTGTACCCACCACATCTGTGTATGCCCCCTGCTCCAAGGCCCTTGGCAGAGAGAATTGAACTCGGCTGGTTCCTGCCATGACTGCTGTGTGTCTCTGTCCACAGGCAGAGCCAATCCAGTGCACTGGGTCTGCATACGGTAGGTACTTAATTAATATTATCCAATGAGTTAAAGAATATCATTACCTTCTTTCTCCTCATATCATATTCTCTTACATTTTGTGTCCCAACCTTAATGTTAATCTTCTTTATCCCTCCCCTACACCCAGCCCAGGTGAGAGAAAAAGAAGGAAGAAAGCAGAAAAGGAAGAAATAGATGCCTGAGAGGAGAGAAATACTTTGGACAAAAGGGATGAGGAATACAGAAAAGTGAGAAAGAAGAAGGGATCTCAGTACAGTCAAGGACAAGGACTCTAATATGTTAAGATGCTGAAAATAAAATGATCCTTAAATAGGATTTGCTGAGGTTTTTCCACATGAAAACTGAGGCTGGAAGGAGAAATCTAACAGGATTTTTACATACATGACCTCCTTTGTTCCTTACACTTACTCTAGGAATGCAAGCCAAGCCAGACTTAACAGGAAGACAGAGGAGCTCCGAGAGGTTGCTCAAGGTCTCACACTCAAGTCGCAAAGCCCAGTATAGAGTCTCAATGTATCTGTCCATTTAGAAGGGTAGGATATCTTCCCTTTTGGACTCTGGAGCCCTAAGAAGAAAGAGGAATGGAGAGCCCAGCGAAGTATTAAGTCACACACTTTGCAGAGCAGTTGCTTGCTTCTGCATGAAAAAAATATTCCTGCTTCCTTTCATCAGAAGGGAAATGAATGGAACTGATTTTCCATGGCTCTTCGCTTGTCTTTCCTATGATTGGGTACACCCCCAGCGCAACCCCAGCAGGAAAGTTACTAAGTCCTTGTCACAGAAATATTTTCCACTGCAGTCTGGGCCAGGCAGCCAGATTGTGCTTATGGGCTCTGCTAATCCAGCACAAGCAAGGCCAAGGGCCAGACTGAGGAGCAATCTCTCTGCCATCCCAGGCCTCCTTAAAGGCGCTATGATTCGGATGGACAGATTCCAGCAGGGCACTTGTAATATCAAAACAACTTGGCCGCACTCTCTGCTTTTTTATATCTAAATTCCCCCTCCCTTTGGGGGATGACATTAAAAACAAGACTCTTGAGCAGAGCAAGCAACAGCCCAGTGTTAGTTAGATTTTTTGCTGTTACTGGAACTGTAGTCCTTGAACAATTCCATCCCCACCTTAATGAGGGCGAAGATTCAGTCAACTAATAAATCCTTCAGGGGTGTTTTCCGATGCTGTTGAACTTCTCTTTAAACCATGATGCCCAAGAAGGAAGAAAGATGTTCATATCACACCATTCAGACATCCGTGATGGCATCAGTCAAAGCCTAGCAACATTATGACAGAGAACCCAAGTCCACCCCAACTCATGACCATGACACGTGGCTCCCACAAGCACCAAGTACTTCTGCCACTCTTCGTTCCTGGGCTGATCTTTGGAAAGAGAAGGGAGAGAGCTCAAACCTATCTGGTTCAATCAGAAAATGTAAATAAGGTCAGGTTTCTTACAGGCTTGCGAGATTTCCCTGGAGAAATTTCTTCCTGAGTCTCTGCTGCTGCTGGTGCCTTGGGAGGGTGGGGCTGGCCTGTGGAGTGAGGGGCTCTGTGAAGGCTCCTCTGTTCCCCTGTGATCTCCAGCTGTATGGGCAACTGAATTCCATTTGGGGCTGCCTTGAGTTTTGGGCCTTTCATCCAGGGACTGAACTCAAACCCAGATGAACATGTGCTGAGAGATTCCCTTGTGTAGGTGAGGTTGGTGGACTGATCCTCTGTCCTAAGTAAGGACCCCATGTCCAAATTCCAGGAGGGATTCCCTTAGGCAAATCCACTGTGGAGAAGAGATCCTGTGGGCACCTGCCTGCTTCTGGGATCCAGACTCACTCAGGCCCTGCAAATGCCCGTGCACAAACTGGAAGGAGATTATCTCATACAAAGCCTGCCTCCCACAGGCCAAGCGGTGTGTGTGTGTGTGTGTGTGTGTGTGTGCACGTGTGTGTGTGCATGCTTGTGTGTGTGTGTGTATGTTGTACATCTCTCACAGCTGGCCCTCCCCTAGGCCATAGGACTTTGAACCCTTCTTTTCCATTTTGCCTTTCGGAAGCTAGCTGTCTGGTACAAGGTGACAAGTGACACTGCAGGTCAGCACGCAGGGCTCCACCTTCCAGCAACCCGAGGGCGGATCAGAGAATTTACAGAGCTTCTCTGGCTCAGCGCAGGTTGGAGCATGTGTTTTGAAAGTTGCCTATTTTTTAAACCCTGAGATAGATAAACACTGCTGATCAAAGCTCTGTGCCAGTTCCCTGATGCTTCAAAAGACTGGACAGTACTGGGAGCTGGCTTTCCAGGACTGGACAGAAGGAGGGGAGAGAGAACCCTGTGCCCAGGTTTTCAAGTGCCGGGAAATCTTAAATGCAGGAGGACCCTTGGTTACTTATGTCACACTTGGGACCGGGAGGTGAGCATTGTGAGAAAAGAGTGTAAGATTGGAGGCTAAAATTGGTGCATTTGCTTTCTTGTAAATTTTTCAACAATTATTTTCAAACTAAACGTTACCCTCTTGATCTGTAGCTTTCATACCGAGAATGAAGACCAAGGGCGGGGGTGGAAGTAGTAGGTTTGTGGGTCTTACAGGAAACTTTGTGGATAAAAACGTAGGTTTTTCCTAAACGATGAAAAGTGCAAAGCTGGAGGTTCCAGCTTACGTATCAACCGAGCTTCCCTCTCCCACGGTGTCTCTGAGGGTGAACCACACACTACAGTATTAGAACTGCTCCAGAAGGTGCAGATTCCTCGGTCCTGCCCCGCGGGATTCTGGGTAGCATCCAAGGATCTGCAGAGAAGAGCTGGATCGCTAATCCCCACCCCACCCAGCTATGCAGCTCCATGGCTGCAGGTTGTCTGGAAAGCAGCACCATCTGGAGCTGAGGCTGCCCCTGTGCCAGATGCACTCTGCCAGGTGTCACCCATTACCTGTCCCAGCTGCAAGGCCCAGGACCTCAGCCAGACTGGCTCCGCCCTACTGTTGATAGGGCCAGCTGGCAGGATAAGGGATCTGCCCACTTCATTGCCTCCGGGCTTGCTGGCCACAGCCCACCCCTTCATGGCAGGATGTTTCTCTCCCCGCTGCCTGCCTGTCCTTTCTGGGCCTGTCTTGGGCCTCTTTGGCTGTTGGCACCAGGGACTCCGTGTTGGGTCCACTCTATGGACTGCTCATGTCCTGGTGCTTGTGGCTCCAAAGCCTTTTGCTATCTTGAAGGCTTACATGAAGAGAGTGGCTTTTTATTTCTTTCTCTCTCCACACAAAGAGGTCCGAAGGCTTCCACAGGACTGTGACAGGCAGTTCACCACTTTCAGCTATGCCCTGAAATGTACACTCCCTCTTCTGCATTCCCCAAAGGCTTGGAACTCGCTTCTGTCCACATCATCTTCCAATAATTCGCATCCACCACTCCTCCCTGCTTAGGTGGTGATCTCCTTGGCGCCAAGGACCGTGCCTTACTCATTCCTGCAGCCCTAGCAACCAGTGTGGGCCTGACGATCAGGCACAAACATTGATTGAGCGCTTACTACTCGGCAGGCATTGGGATGGGGCAGGGCGCCCACTTTGCGCAGTGTGCACCTCACCACTTCATCCTCGAAACAACTCTGTGAGAGCCACTCTTGTCAGCCCCCTCTGAAGAAATGAGGTCAGCAAGGCCAAAGAGTTCAGGTGACTTTAGCAAGGTCACACGGTTGCTGGGCGGTTGGAGCAGCTGGTCTCCGAAGCCCTATGGGAAGAAGTCCATCGAGGTTTGCTGAAGAAATGGAGACATGAATGAATGAATGGCCGAATGGCAATACTCACAGAGACACTGCACTGCAGAACTGAAATACACCCATAGACCATAACACCTTGGTTTTATTTTGGGGGAAACTGAGGCTTGACAGAGTGAAATGAGGAGTAACGGCAAAGAGTATGGTGGGTGGGAGCCCTGGTGTGGCTGAAATGGGCTGGGTCACAACACAGCCGTCACCCTCCTTCCCTGAGAGCCGAGCGAGTCACTCGTCCTATGTTCCTCAGTGTCTTCATCTGCAAGATGGGGATGACAGGAAATGAGATAAGGTCAATCTCTTAGAATAGTGCCTGACATATACCAAGGGCTTATAAATTGCTATTGTTACTGGTAGAATCATAGCTCTTTGACTGACCAGTCTTAGAAATCGCACCAATTCATCAAGGAGGAAACTAGGGGTTTTTTACACTCATTTCCAAGACTACACTTGCCAGAATCCGAATAAAAGAATAACAGCAATCTCCTAATTCCTTTGTTTTGCAATCGAGACATCCTTACCCAGAGAGTTAGATTCCTTGCCAAGATTTCTACCTCATCGAACCCAGTTGGAGGTGAACGGGGGAACAGAGAGTACAAGTGTCCGAGATATCAGTTCAGCAGAAATATTCCACGGCAGGGCTCAAGTTCAAGGCAAGCAGGTCCATCAAGATCCAGCTCTTTCATATGACGGGTGGGTAGAATTACAGAATCGCATTGCAACCAGTGATCTATGAGGTCCACCCTGGAAGAGGGTAAACTCCTAAGCTGGGCTGAGTGCTGAGCATATGAATCAGCTTTTGGGTACAAACCACCCAGGTCTGCACACCAGCCAGTGCTCACCATCAACACCCTTTCCCACCCTCTGTCCCCACACCATCCAGCATCAGTGCTCTGTTTGTTTATTTTATCCCTCCCATCCATTAGGAGTTTTTAGAAAAGCTGATGCCCAAGCCTCAGAGCAGACAAACTCTACCGATCCCTTGGGGTGGGGCCAGGCATCAGAGTGAAGGAGCCAATGTGTGGATCAATGCCAAAAGAGCACTTGTTGGACTCTGAACGCAACATAAGGTAATACTTCTGTTTTCTCTCATTGTGCTTTACTGTCCATTTTCATAGCACTGAGCAAGACCTGAAGTTCTACATTTGTTTAAGTAATGTCCTTTCCCTGGAAATAAGAACGTTTAGCTCATTTTAGTAGACAGCTAGGAATATTTTTACACAAGCTCTAGAATAAGGAAAAGGCAAAAAATAAAACAAAACAAAACAAACTAAACAACAATAATAACACAGCAGACACTGACAAAAAAAAAAAAAATCAGTATACTGACTTGGGCCAAAAGAGTGGCTTTGCTAAAAATACTACCACTTCTTTAGGGCAAGTCCCCATACATTTATTAAATGCAGCTTGGGGATGGTCAGCATATTAATCAGCTCATTGTAAGAAATACTAAAGATGAAGACAGAGTCTATGGCCTTGAGTTTATTAGGGAAACAGAGCTCACTGATATGGAGTTAAAGCAGGATTCATAAGTAAGCCGTGGAGTGTTATTTCTAATACTCAAGTGTGTTGACTGCTTGCATACATAGGTCAGACTGGCTGTCCAATTTAGGTTCAGGTAGAGGGATGGACCAGATCACAGGGAGCCTGCATTATGCACTGGCAGAACTGGGGTATGGGGAGGTCTTAGTAGAAAAGGAAGAGGTTAAGACTTAAAGGTATTTTTGACCCCATGAGCCTTCTGGAAGTTAAAACAGTCGCGGTTCCCCTGGCTCTCATGTGGAGAGCAGCCCTAATCTCTGAAGTCAAGACAAACTGTGTTCTTGGATGCAATTTGGGGGTTCAAATGAGGAGACACAATTGTCCCTGTGAGCTATAAATACAGGCCTGCTGACAGAGGCCAACTGGCTCTTTTCACAGACATCTTCCCTTGTAAAAGAATCCTGAGGTGCCAGCAACTGGGACATTGCTGTCAATAATAAAATCCACATTCCCTAACTTAGCGTGCTGGTGGTCCTGTGTTGTGGTCCATGAACCATACTGGCTGAATTCAAATCTCAGCTTCTGCTATTAATGGCTGTGTGACCTTGGACAATTTGCATACCTACCCTATGTCTCTGTTTCCCCATCTGTAAAATGGGGCTAGTGATAATACCTCACTCATATTACTGTTGCTATGCAGATTAAGTGATGTCATTTATGTAAAATTTCATTAAGAAATGCTACAGAAGGGTTAACATTATCTAGAAAGCAAACCTAATCTCAGGCCCATGCAATCTGCTGTCAACATCTGTCTGCTTATTCAAAGGGCCATGCAAAATAAATTGCAGCTTTGTTAAGGACGGGAAAACAGTTGGTGAAGGATGAAATAACCGTAGGCCTATGGAGAAGGTCACAGCAGTGGCCTCAGTAGTAGAATATAAACTATCATAAATAAAGACGGTCTAAACGGGCTAAAGAAGACTATGCAGCCAGGAAGTTGAGTTCCTTTGAGCTAATTCTTGGACATTTGCTCAGGTGATGGGAGCACTGAATTTAGGAGACAAAGGTTACAGGGTTCATGTTACTTTGAAGCTGCTGACATCCCTCCTGTGCCATTGCTATGAAGCAGAACTGGAAGACAGTGTCGTGGGGGTGGCTTCCCATCACTGCTTTTGGATCTGTACCCTGAAACCCAGGCTAAACACTGCTATTTATATCACACCAACTCCCAGGAAGTACCAACGCCATCAACACACAGAAAAACCATGTGTAGGATAGACCAAGCTGCGAAAAGATGAAGGAGTTCTCCGGAAGTCAGGGTGACACTAAAAACAATGTTCTCCACCCACTGAAGACCAGAGCCGAACTGTGCTGAAACTCTCAGAGTCTCATTCAGGAGACTGTTTGGATCACTGGGGTTCTATAAGGACTTTGGTGCAAGCTCATCTCCTTTCCAAGTCTCTAGGCCCAGAGCCAGAGGATGATGGACAGTGGAACCCTAGCCAGGACAGTGGAACCTAGGCAGCAGCAGGAAGGCCACCTGTAGCCTGTGTCCACCCAGGAGCATTGTGTGCTGCTGCCCCCAAGCACACAGTGTGTTCTGAGTGAAAGAATGACAGGTGCTACTCAGCAGTCCAACACTTCCTAAACTTCGTCATCTATAAAAAAACACACTAATTTCAGAGAGCTTTTCCATGTCTAGAATTTGAAGCAAAGTTTGCACTATAAGTGCAATTTAGATGTAACATTTCTAATCATTTGATGCAACAACTGTTCCCCCCACTTGACATGAGGAGTCTCCTCTATCATTACTGATGATTCACCTTATAAATAATCCCGTCTGCCCTTCAAAGGGCTTTTAGTCTTTCATTCCAAGGCAGCCAACTCTGAGCACAATGCAAGCCTTCCCTTTCCCACTTTATAGGAAGGAACAGTGGGGCAGATCATCCCTCAAATCCCTAAAGTCACCCAATGGGAACTTGGATGGAATGCAATGATTCCCCTGCACCCAAGAGTAGGGGCTATGTCTCATTTATAGCTACAAAATCTAACTTAGTCCAGGTGTTGGGACATGCATGAGGACTGTGAAATACTGTTTTTGGAAAGGAAGAAAGAAACGAAGAAAAGAAGGTAAAGAGGATGAATAAACAGGCAAATAAGTGACCCCAGAGAACACTTCCCACATTGGACCAGGGGATTTCTTACCCAAGGGCATCTTTAGAATTTGGGTCTCAGCGCTCAAAACAACTTCTACTTTCTGGGGCAAATTTCCAGCCTTTCCGCTCCCTTCCCTCAGCTCCAAGATGACCCCAGGCTGTTGCCGAGGGCCATTCCAGGGCTGAGGTGGGCCAGGCTGTCGGTGCTCATCCCTGCACCAGTTCTAAGTCCTATGCTTTTTTTAAGCACTTGATTTAAATGAAGAAAGAAATTGGCTTATATTTTTAGCAGCTCCTGCTACTAAAACTCATTTGACAAAAGTGCCAAAGGGACAGTTAAGTCTGAGTATGATTTTTTTTTTCCATGCTGGAGGAAGAGGGAATAATTTATCTGAAAATGACTGGTACTTTCCTGGCCTGGGGACATAGTCCTATGCTTTTTTTAAGCACTTGATTTAAATGAAGAAAGAAATTGGCTTATATTTTTAGCAGCTCCTGCTACTAAAACTCATTTGACAAAAGTGCCAAAGGGACAGTTAAGTCTGAGTATGATTTTTTTTTTCCATGCTGGAGGAAGAGGGAATAATTTATCTGAAAATGACTGGTACTTTCCTGGCCTGGGGACATTATTCTACCTTCTCTCTCTCTCTCTCTCTCTCTCTCTCTCTCTCTCTCCTCTCCCTCTCTCTCTTCCTCTTTCCCTCTCCCTTTCTCTCTCTTAGAGACATTTTCTTTCTCCCCCCTCCCCATCATTTATATCT